>NC_138933.1:482676-521141 GCF_965231255.1 Vanellus vanellus
TGTCACACCCCCCCCCCGGCCCCCCCCAGGGTGTCCCCTCCCGGGTCCTCCTCCTCCTGGTGCTCGCCCGTGTCCCCCCCCTCCCCCCTGAGCTGCCCCCATGTCAGCCCGCCCCCCCACCCCCCCCCCAAGTCCCCCTCCTCCCGTTCCCCTGCTCCTCCCCTACCCCAGTCTCCCCTCTCGGTTTCTCCCCCAGCCGGTTTCCGTACCCCCACCCACCCCCCGGTCCCCCCCCGTCTACCCCACCGGTCCCGTTCCTCTCCCCCCCGGCTCCCGGCCCCCCTACCTGTTCCAGCGCCCCCCGTAGCGCTGCAGGGCCTCCCGGCACTTCATGAACGGCAGCCCCGTTCGCCGCCGCAGTTCCAGCAGCGCCTCTTTGTCCGCCGCCAGCACCGGAGGGGCGGCACGGAAAAAACGGGCCGGGGGGACCTGAGGGGGAGAGGGGGGTGAGCTGGCACCGGGACCACCACACACACACCCCCTCCCCGTGGAGGGGACGGAGAAGTCCGGGGAGATCCCGGTGCCGGGGGAAGGGGGGGGGGGGGGGGGGGGGAGTCTCGGGAGGGTCCCGGTTGACGGGAAGAGGGCCCGGGGATGGTCCCGGTGGGGGAGGGGAAGCCTCGGGGGGGGGGGGGGGGTGTGTCCCGGTGCGGGGGGAAGCGTCCGGGGATGGCTCTGGTTGGCGGGGGGGGCTCCGGTGCGGGGTATGGGGAGCCTCAGGAGAGGTCCCGGTTAGCCGGGGGGTCCTGGGAGCGGAGGAGGAGCCCCGGGAGGGCTCCGGGTGTGTGGGAGAAGGCCCCGATTGGCGGGAAGGAGGGCTGGGACGGTCCCGGGGAGGGGGGGGAGGGGTTCGCGGGGGTGTCCCGATTGGCGGGAAGGGGGGGGGTGGGGTGGGGTGGGGTGGGGTGGGGGATCCGTCCCGCAGCTCACCCGCGCCGCCCCGCACACTGCGCTCCGCACCGCCCGCTGCATCCCGGTCCCTGCTGCCGCGCGCCCCGCTGACGTCACGGCGCTCACTCTACGGCAGCGCCGGGGTCAGGGCAGCCCGGGAACGCTCAGGGCGCATGCGCCTGGTGGGGCCCTGGCAGCGGATTGGATGCCGGAAGGGACGGAGCGTAACGTTACTGTGAGCGCGACGGCGGCGCGCCATTGGCTGGGGAGAGGGCGGGACCCCCGGCCTATAGCCCCATCCCCTTCCGCCCAGGGCTCTGATAGAGCCCCTCCAGAGCCCTCATAGAGCCCCCCGTGGGCCCTGTAGAGCCCCTCTGGCCTCCGCCAGACCTTCCCAGCTCTACAGAGACCCCCTCAACACTGGCCAGAGCCCCCAGTCCCTATAGACACCTCCTCCATCATGGAGGATTTCTTGTCCTTTGTGTCTGTATCGCAGAACCAGAGAAGGACTTGGAGAAGCCGAGAAGACTTGAAGACCATCCAGTTCCAACCCCCGCCCTGGGCAGGGACACCTCCCCCCAGCCCAGGTTGCTCCGAGCCCTGTCCAACCTGGCCTTGAACACCTCCAGGGATGGGGCAGCCACAGCTTCTCGGGGCAACCTGCGCCAGGGGCTCACCACCCGCACACTCAACAATTTCTTCCTGATATCTCACCTAAATCTCCCCTCTTGCAGTGTCGAACTGTTCCCCCTCATCCCATGGCTCCCCTCCCTGATCCAGAGTCCCTCCCCAGCTTTCCTGGAGCCCCTTTAGGCACTGGAAGGGGCTCTAAGGTCTCCCCAGAGCCTTTTCTTCTCCAGGCTGAACAATCCCGCCTGTCCCCGCCAGCCCGGGGCGCTCTGGGGCTGCAGCAGGCCCCGTTGCCATGGCGACGCCGGGGATGTCGTCCCCCCTAGCGCTCCCAATTGGGGCCGCCGGATGCTAGCGGTGAGCAGGAAGAGGGCGGATTGGTGGAGAGCCTAGAGAGGGCGGGGCTTGCGGGCGAGAACGGCTGGCGATTGGAGGAGAGCGGTGCGCAAGGGTACGGGAACCCCGAACCCGAGGAGGCGGAGCTTCGGGGGACACCGGCAGTCGGATTGGAGGTGAGGTAGTCGGGAGGGCGGGAAGCGTGGCCTCTCGCTACGCATGCGTCGCGGCACGGCTCGTCACTTCCGGGTTGTGGTGGCGGCTTCCGCCTCCCGCTGGGCCTGGAGCGGCCGCGCTGGGACCGCGCGGAGCTCCGGGACACCCTCAGCCCCCCCCCCCCCCCCGCCAGCATCTTCCCGCGGATCTCCCCGGCATCCCCCGCTCCTTCCCGCGGCGTTCGCTGTGGTTCGGTCAGCTATTCCCTCCGCAGCGGGGGGGAGGGGGGGCGGCGGGGCCTCGGTGGGGCCGCCCCGGGGCATGCGGAGGCGGCGGCGGCCGGGCCGGCCCGCACTATGTGGTACATCATGCAGAGCATCCAGAGCAAGTACTCGCTGTCAGAGCGGCTCATCCGCACCATCGCCGCCATCCGTTCTTTCCCGCGGGACAACGTGGAGGATCTCATCGGCAGGGTGAGCCCCCGCCGCCCACCCCGCCCGGTGCTGCCGAGCGCTCGGGAAGGAAACGGAGGGTTTGTAGGGGAGGGGGCCATGGGGGGGCACCCCCTCCCTGAGTCTGCGGGGTGTCCCGGTGCTGCCGGAGGGTTACCGCCCCCGTTTCGCGGCTGGAGGGCTGGGCTGGAGGCATCGGTGCCCCTCGGGGTGAAGGTCTTGGGTCTGGGAGCTTCGGCTCAGCCCGGGCCACGCTGTCAGGGCAGCCCTGGAATGCTGAGTGCAGTTTTGGTGCCTGATGTATGATAGGATGAAGGGGAATGGTTTTAAACTGAAAGAGAGGAGATTTAAATAAGATATTGTGAAGAAATTGTTGCCTGTGCGGGTGGTGAGCCCCTGGCACAGGTTGCCCCGAGAAGCTGTGGCTGTCCCATCCCTGGAGGTGTTCAAGGCCAGGCTGGATGGGGCTTGGAGCAACCTGGGCTGGTGGGAGGTGTCCCTGCCCAGGGCAGGGGGTGGCACTAGATGAGCTTTAAAGGTCTCTTCCAACCCAAACCATTCTATGAGCCTACATAAAAAAGGCCAGGCTGGAGAGGGTCCAGAGAAGGGTTACCAGGATGATCCAAGGCCAAGGAAACTGCTGTGTGAGGAAAGGCTGAGAGAACGGGGTTTGTTCAGCCTCGGGGAAAGAAGCCTTGGGGGAGACCTCATCACCACATTCCAGTCTTTAAAGGGTGGCTACGAAGTAGATGGAGACTCCCTTTTTACAAGGGGTTACATGGAAAAGAGGAGGGGTGATGGGTACAAGTTACTCCCGGGGAAGATTCGAATTGGACACGAGGAAAATGTTTCACAGTGAGAACCACCTGCCACTGGAATAATCTTCCCAGGAATGTGGGGGATTCCCCAACATTGGACACTTTTAAGATTCAGTTGGTCATGGTGCTGGGCTGTCTTGTCTAGACCATGGCTTGTGCCAAGAAAGATCAGACCATATGATCTTTGAGGTCCCTTCCAACCTGGGTTTCGATGATTCTGTGGTAAAAATGAGGCTTTGAAACATAAAAATGGCTATGGAAAGTAAAAATGAGCCTTTGGACCCTGTAAATATAGCTTTGGGCAGTAAAAAAAAAAAAAAAAAAAAAAAAGGCTTTGGGCCCTAAAAAGAGGGGTTTGGACTCGATAAATTATGCTTTGGACCCTCAAAATGCAGCTTCAGACCCAATAAATGCAACTTTTGACCCTATAAATGAGGGTTTAGACCCTAAAAATGAAGCTTTGGGCCTTAAAATAAGTCCAAGAAAGGTTGGACTAGATGATCCTCGAGGTCCCTTCCAAGTTGGGATTCTATGATTCTTAAAGGCAGTGGAGAGCTCTGGCTAAGCCTGGCTGATCCCAGCAGCTGCTGAGCTATTTTGGGTGGCGAGGGCTCCGCCGAGCCTCTTAAAGCTCCTCGGAGATGCCCTTTCAAAGCCAACTAGCCCCAGGTTCAGCCAGGGGCTGTGTCCCACCAGGGGATGCTCCCAGGGCAGCTCAGGCCACGCCAGTGGCTTTTGAACAGCTGTCAGTTTATTTACCAGAGGCAGAGCGCTCCACTTGCTTCTCCAACCCCACCGTTGGCCTCATACGCGCCGTTCCTCATGATCCTGTGACACAGAGAGCCGGTGTGCGGGCAGTGAACCTCTGCACAGGTTCTGCCAGACCCCTGCGGCACCCAGGTCTCTTCAAGCATTGTTTAGTGACAATGAATTAATTAAAATTGAGGCTGGGAGCAGGGACACAGGCTGTCGAGCACTTCTACCCGGCCGGAAGCTCTGTGCAACCGCGGTGCCTGGTCTGAAAAACAAACCCCAGGGCTTGCGTGGGAGCGTTACGCCAGATATCTATTAATAAACATTTTCTAACGATGCAAATCAAGGTGCATCAGCTGCTGGCTTGGGGGTGGAAAAGGGCCAAGAGCGGGTGGGTTTGCTAATCCCCGCTGCGGTTTCCTGTCTCCTCGCAGGGTGCAGATGTGAACTGCATGCACGGCACCCTGAAACCGCTGCACTGTGCCTGCATGGTGGCTGATGCCGACTGCGTTGAGCTGCTGCTGCAGAAGGGAGCGGAGGTAAAGGCTTTTAAAGAACAAAAACACGTTAAAAATGCAAAGATCACTTTGGAAAGGGGCTGGGAGTTCAGGAGGCAGTGGCGGGTGCTGATAAACAGCTGAGATTTGAGCCGATGGTTTTAAGCAGTGCAGGTTTTGTGCCCCCTCACAGCGCAAAATGGGTCTGGGTGAATGTTTATCCTCCCTGTAGGGAGGGAAAAATGTTTGTATCTCGGAGCTTAGAGGTGCCCCTTGTCTGGGGAGGGAGGGTAGTTTTGTGGTGCAAGCCTGAAGGAAGAATTGAAACCTACATATTGCCTCATTTTTGGCACTTCCTTCAGGCCACCAGTGGGTTATACCCCACACTCCCTGCATTGTTTTCCCATCTGCTAAATTTGGGATGCGGAAACAGTTTCACGCAGCGCCTGCAGAGCTTCTCCTGCCGCCAGCAGGAGCTGGGATACCTCAGTGATTCCTGAATCCTTTCTCTTCCCTCCCCTGCTCCTGCAGGTCAATGCCCTGGATGGCTACAACCGAACAGCCCTTCACTACGCGGCGGAAAAGGATGAAACCTGTGTGGAAATCCTCCTGGAGTATGGGGCCAATCCCAACGCGTTGGACGGCAACAAGGACACCCCGCTCCACTGGGCTGCCTTCAAGAACAACGCCGAGTGCGTGCGGTCACTGCTGGAGAACGGCGCCTTGGTGAACGCCCGTGATTACAACAACGACACGCCGCTCAGCTGGGCAGCCATGAAGGGTAACCTGGAAAGCGTCAGCATCCTGCTCGACTTCGGGGCGGAGGTCCGGGTGGTTAATTTGAAAGGCCAAACCCCCATCTCGCGGTTGGTGGCATTGCTGGTGCGGGGATTGGGTACAGAGCGTGAGGATTCCTGCTTCGATCTTCTCCATCGAGCTATCGGACATTTTGAGCTGAGAAAAAACGGCAGCATGCCCTGGGAGGTGACCAGGGATCAGCAGCTCTGCGAAAAGCTCACCCGGCTCTGCTCAGCCCCTGGTACCCTACAGACGCTGTCCCGTTACGCCGTGCGCCGCAGCCTGGGTGTGCGGTTCCTGCCGGAGGCGGTGAAGCAGCTGCCCTTGCCCACCTGCCTGAAAGAGTACGTGTTACTCCTTAGCTAAGCAAAAGACGAGGCGCCGGGGCTCTTCCCCACCAGCATTCGGCTCCCTTTGTCACTGCTTCCTCGTGGCAGCGCTGGGGATGAGGTTCACTGCTTGGTTTGGGACTTGCAGGTGCCAGATTCTCCTCCCTGGTTGCTGTCCCGGCTTTCCTCCTGCTCTGCTTTTCCACCTGAGCCGGCGCAGGGCAGCAGGAATCCCCCGGTGCTGCTCACAGATGGCCCCGTGTCATCTCTGTGCCCACAGCACCTGCTTGGCGGCTCCTCACATGCGCCTTCCCCTCGATTTTGGTCTCGTGAGATGAAGGATCCCCCTTTAATGGCAAATTATATCCCAGCTGTTGGATTAACCTGTTTTTTTTAATTTGGTTTTTTTTTTCCTTGCATTGGAGCAGACCTTGGGGAAGGGAAGGCTTTCTGGGTGCGGGGAGAAGGGGGAAACCCTCCTTCTTTGAAGGACCTGGGGCAGGAAATCGAGAGAAGGTGGTGTTGGACCCAGAGAAGTCCTGTGGGACATGATGCCTGGAAGTCCAGTGGAAAAGCCCACCTTAAGCATGCGTAGCAAGCCTGTAATTTGTGTAACAGTGCGGGCTGGCACCTTCGCTCAGCGCCAACACCCGCTCACGGCCACAGCACAACACCCCGCAGATGGGCCAGAGCTTGCGTGTCTGCAGCTCCCGGCACTTCGGGCAGACATGGGGTATCCCTTCAACACATGGAAGTGTATTTTTCCCTTCTTACCTATATTTTTTAAGACACGTCAGCGCCATAGCGGGGACGAGTGTGGGAACCAACACTTTGGCTGTAATGTGTGTGAGCAGAAGAAATATTTCCCTCCATCTCCGGAGTAGCTCTGGTCAGAGCGCGGGATGCTCCCTGGCCCTGAGCAGAGGGTTTCCCTCTCATCTGCCACGTGATAAACCACCCGAGCTCTTCCCTAGCTTTGGTTTTGCACCATCAACTCACCGCTTTGTTGTTGATTTTATTTATGTGTGTGTATATACAGATTTTAGAAGGAGGCGTGAGGACGTGCTGGCAGTGGAGCACTGGGCAGGACCCCCCTGGGCAGTGCCGGCTCTCTGTTCGGCACTGCTCGCTCCCGGTGGCAGCGGCATTCCTGCACGCACCGTCATGTATTCACAGAAATAAAGGGCTCGCCGTGTGCTTGAAGGTGTGTGTGTCACACTCTCACAGCTGGGGTTAGCAAGGGAGCGCAGAAGGTTGACTCTGCTCATTTGGGGTCCTTCCTGAACAGGGAAGGGTGTGTTAGGATGGGGTTTGGGGGTGCTGCTGCTGGTTTCGTTCCTGCGCGTGTTTTTGGCACCATGTACGGTCCCCGTCACACCAATGAGAACTGTAACGTCACCCTCTCCGTGGTGACACCTCATTAAAAGCTCATGCCAATGAGTTCTGATCCCCCTTGCTGCTCCCAGTCCGCCTTCGTGCCCACACCTCTGCCCTTGGCTGAGGTTTTTTGGGATCTTGACGATGCACCAAGCTGCATCATCCTCCGAGTGCGTGTTCCTCACCTGGGAGAGCTGCCCGGTGCTCTCCTTCTTCACTCCAAGGTGAAGTCAGGCGGGTAAACTTTGATAATTGCTTTATGGGAGGAACTTTGGGGAGAAAAAGCAGGTTATGTATATTTTATTCCTCCCTGTTGTGCTGGGAAATGAAGCCATCGGGACCAGGGGTGCGTGCGGGGCTGCAGGAGCTGTGTTCCCCTTCCCCAGGGGGTGAGTGCCGGAGGGTTGGAGCCCAATTCGTGTTTGCTACCACGAGTGAGTGGTGAGTTTATTGAAGCATTTTAATTTTGAATTTTTAACACTAAAGTGGTGCCCTAGGGACTCTACCCGGACCGCTTGCACTCAGCTCATTGCAACGTCCCGCCGCAACACTTGGGGAAATGCTTTTCTGTTTAAAAAGCCTATAAAATACCTAAACCAACCCAAAATTTACCCTGAGGAAACCTTCTGCTTCGGGAAAACCACTCTTTTGCCGAGGCAGCGGGTACCCTCGGGGTGTGGAGGTGCTGCCTGGCTTCCCCTGGGAGGGGCGAGCTACAATGGGGAACGCTTGTTTCGGAGGTTCCCTGGAGCAACACGGGGACATGCTCTGGGGTGGGGGAAGCCGTGTCGGCCGTTGCCTCTTAGATGTTGGACTCAAATGACATGCTCTTGCGCACGACGTGCTCCAGGTGGGCTTTCTCCGAGGTGTCCAGCTCAATGTGGTACTTAGCCAGGATTTTTAGGATGGGGCGAAGCTTCAGCCACCACTGCTCCTTGGGGATGCGGTGCCTGGGCAAGAGAGAGAGGGCAGCGTGATGGTCCCGGGTGGAAACAACACGGCATCACCTGGGGCGGCATTCCCAGCTTCTGTTTAACAACACCCTGCAGCGCTTCAGGCGTAGGGCAGAGGGGCTGGTGGAAAAGGACCTGGGGGTGTTGGTCGCCAGGCGGTTGAATACGAGCTAGCAGTGTGCCCAAGTGGCCAAGAAAGCCAACAGCATCCTGGCTGGTATCAGGAATAGTGCGGCCAGCAGGACTGGGGCAGTGATTGTCCCCCCATGGCAATGGTGAGGCCCCACCTCGAATACCATGTTCAGTTTTGGGCCCCTCGCAACAAGAAAGACACTGAGGGGCTGGAGTGTGACTAGAGAATGGCAACGGAGCCAGTGAGGGGTCTGGAGCACAAGGAGAAGGGTCTGGAGAACTTATGAGGAGTGGCTGAGGGAACTGGGGGTGTTCAGCCTGAAGAAAAGGAGGCTGAGGGGAGACCTTCTCACTCTCTACAGCTCCCTGAAAGGAGAGTGTAGCGAGAGGGGGTTTCTTCTCCCAAGGAACTGG
This sequence comes from Vanellus vanellus, assembly GCF_965231255.1. NCBI lineage: Eukaryota > Metazoa > Chordata > Aves > Charadriiformes > Charadriidae > Vanellus > Vanellus vanellus. The sequence continues at coordinate 491,213 of NC_138933.1, forward strand.
CAACAAGACAAGAGGAAACGGCCTCAGGTTGTGCCAGGGGAGGTTTAGGATGGATATTAGCAAAAAATTCTTTACCAAAAGGGTTGTCAAGCATTGGACCGGGCTGCCCAGAGAAGTGGTGGAGTCTCCATCCCTGGAGGTGTTTAAAAGCTGGGCAGACATGGTGCTGAGGGACACGGTTTAGTGGACTTGGCAGTGGTTGGACTTGATGATCTTAAAAGTCCCTTCCAACTTAGGCAATTCAATGTTTCTATTCTATGATTTATCCTTCCTGGGGCAGGGGGGTGGATAAAAAGGGGGCACCTACTCGAAGTCCGTCTGCTCCTTGAGCTCGGCGATGGGCTGGAAGACGAGGCTGCGCTTGCGCATGCCCAGCAGACACGCCGAGTCGGCCGTGTTGGCAAAGATCCGACCTGCGAGGGGAGGCGGGGAGTGAGCTCAGCGTTTTGGACCCTTCAGGAGGGGGAAAGAACCCCTCAGAATCTGCAGGGGAGCCCTCGCCGTTGAGGGATTGCAGCACGTGTGCGCGTTGGGAAAGAGCCGGGGGCTTGTTTTTGGCGGTGGGGATGGGTAAGGGGTCTTTGGAAAGAAGGCAGGGAACACCCCCCCCCGGGGTGCAGCACCCACCGTGCCGGGAGCATTCCTTGATCTTCCCGGTGATCCAGGCCACTGCCTTGGCACCCATTTTGGTGCCGAAATTCCTGTCGAAGGGGGTTGGGGTGCCACCCTGTGCCAGAAAAATCAGTGGGTGAAGAGGGGGAAGCCCCGGGTGAGGGTCTCCTGACCCACAGCCCCTGTCCTGGGGGGGGGCCGCGCTCTCATTGCCTGGGGGGGTCCGGACCTGCTGCATGTGCCCCAGCACGTTTTTCCGGCAGTCGAAGATGCCCTTCCCTTCCTCCGAGTAGAGGTTGTAGATGAAGTCGGTGGTGTAGTTCTCATTGCACCGCTCGTTCCTGCGTAGCCGGGGAGGGAGGTGGGCTCACGGGGTGGGGGCACAAGCGCAGCAGGTCTCGGCCACCCACCCTATTCCCATCACACTCCCCATCCCGTACCACCCCCTAATCCCTGTTACAACCCCCATTCCACACACACCCCAATCTCCATTCCAGCCCCCTATCCCACTTCTTAATCCCTGTTCCAACCCCTGTTCCACACCCTCCCAACCCCCGTTCTGCCCCCCATCCCACCCCCCAATCACTGTTACACCCCCCCATCCTATCCCACCCCCCAATCCCTGTTCCACCCCCCAATCCTCATCCCATATCGCCCCCCCCAGATACATACCTGAGCACCAGCCCCCTCTTCACCGTTGTCTTCATCTTCTCCGTTAAATGCTCCACGTTGACCTACATGGAGCATGAAACAGGCATTGGGGGGGCTTGGAAGGGCACCCACCGCGCTGGGGCTGCGGCGATGCCTGAGTTGGGGGGGGAGACAGAGGGTAAGGGGGATCCCCAACCTGCAGGTCGTGGATGTTGAAGTGCTCCTCGTAGATGTAGGCAGCATCAGCGCCGCCCGCCAGCCCCGCCATGGTGGCCAAGTAGCCGCAGAAGCCGCCCATGGTCTCGATGATGAAGACGCGGCGCTTGGTCCCGGCCGCTGACTGCTTGATGCGGTCACAGGTCTGCCGAGGTGGAAGAATTGGGGTGGAAAAAGAGTATTTAGGTTAAGGGGTGTTGCCGTTGTTGAATGAGGAGGGGGCTGGGGGGGCACGGGGCCACACCGTGGTGATGGTGTTGAGCGCGGTGTCGGCACCGATGCTGAAGTCGGAGCCGGGGACGTTGTTGGAGACAGTGGCGGGGATGACGCAGAGCGGGATGCAGAGCTCCTCGTACTTGGCTCTCCCCTCCACCAGCTCCAGACTGCCCGTGAAAGCCTGTGGGACACAGGGACATGGGGTGTTGGTGTCGGTGGGGTGTCAGTGCCGGCACGGTGCCCACCCCCTGCCGCTCACCTCGAAGCCTCCAATGATGATCAGCCCGTGGATGCCAAAGTTGCTGATGTTGGTGCTGATTTCCTCAAAGTATTTCTTGGGCAGGGTCCTGGGAGGGTGAAACCGCCCCGGCTGAGCCCTCCTGGGGTCGGGGGCTCCACCTGGGGGTCCCCCCCCTCCCATAGGATTCCCCCGGGAGCAGCATTACCTCTTCGTCCCCAGTTTGGATCCTCCCAGCCCAGTCCAGCCGCCGACCCTCTCCCAGCTGATCTCTTCCACCTGGGGGGAAAGAAGCAAGTTCAGGACGGGGGACAGGAGAAGGATTTTGGGGTGCTGCGACCATATGGGTATATAACTGGGTACTACCGTATTGGTATATAACCGATTACCCGATATAACTGGGTAACCCAGTGCCCCCGAGGTCGGGGGACAACAGCAGGATGAACCGCAGCAGGGCTGGGGTGAGGAAGGGGGTTGAGCATCCCCTTTCCTGCTTTTTGGGGCTGCCCCCCTGACCCTGTGCCCCCCTCTATTCCCCCTCCAACCTCCCCGGGGGTCTCACGTTCCCGTAGGCGAGTCCTTCGAAGCCGTCGTGCACCGCCAGCATGCGGTGCCCATGGATGAGCCCGATCCGCACCGTGGATCTGACGGCCGCGTTCATGCCGGCGGCCGGTGCGCCCACGTTGAGCACGGCCAGCGTGTAACCGCTCTACGGGGAGCAAGGAGCCAGCGTTGGTGGTGGTGGAGGGGTTGTGGGGTTCAGGGGGGGGTCCCTGTCACCCCCTCCCAGCTGCCATACCTTGGTGGAGGGGGGGCGGATGTGTGCCAGCAGCTTGTACACGTTCCAGTTGTTTTGGAAACTCCTGCAAAGTTGGGGAAGGTGGGTGTGGGAGCCCCTGGGGGTCACCGGAGTCCCCAGGGGTGGCCGGAGCCCCGTGTCCCCACCGGGTACGGGGTGCAGACGCTCACCGGCCCCGCAGCTTCAGGGCATCATCGAAGCGCCCCTCGTTCATCGCCGTCGTCACGTCTTTGGTCTGTGGGGAACAAAGATGGGTGGGTTTGTATCGCGTTGGACAAGTTTGCATCGCGCCAAACAGCTTCGCACCGCACCGTATGGCTTTGCACCGTGCTGTATGGCTTTGCACCGCACCGTATGGCTTTGCACCATGCTGTATGGCTTCGCACCGCACCGTATGGCTTCGCACCGCACCGTATGGCTTTGCACTGCACCGTATGGCTTTACACCATGCTGTATGGCTTCGCACCGCACCGTATGGCTTTACACCATGCTGGGTTTGCACCACGCCAGCTGGCTTTGCATCGCACTGTCTGGCTCTGCATCGCACCGTACGGCTTTATATCGTGCCGGCTGGCTCTGTACCACACCGCATCGGCCAGGTTTGCACCACACCGCATGGGTTTGGACGGCACGAGCTGGGTTTGCGTTGTGTCGGATGGGTTTGCTTTGCCCCGGTGGGGTTTGGAGCGTGCCGGCTGGGCTGGCACCGCACCGCATGGGTTTGCACAGCACCGTATGGCTTTATATCGCGCTGGCTGGCTTTGCACCGCACCACACCACACCAGCCAGGTTTGCACCGCGCCGGCTAGGTTGGAATCGCACCATGTGGCTTTGCATCGCGCTGTATGGCTTTGCATCACGCCGTATGGCTTTGCACAGCGCCAGCCAGGTTTGCACTGCACCGTCCAGCTTTGCATTGCGCCGTATGGCTTTGCATCACGCCCGGCCGGGCTTGCATCACGCCGTGTGACTTGGCGTCACGCCGGATGCTGGTTTGCATCGCACTGGCCGGGTTTGCATCACACCCGTCGGCGGGGAGCCCGGGGGGCGCCCCTGGGGGTCCCATCACCCCGCTACTCACCACCTGGACGCACTCCATCAGGGGCAGGCGCACGGCTTGGTTGCCCGAGAGGCTGACGACACAGGCGGGGGTCTCAGGGGTCCCCTCCAGCAGAGCCATGACGGCTTCAACACCCATCCGGCTGCCCTGCGGGGACAGGGACGGGGACAGGGATGTTACCCCCCCCCTCCCCCCAGGAATCCCCCTCTCCCCTGGGGCCAAGGTAGGAGGGAGCTGCCCACCAGGATGCGGTCGAAGGCGGAGGGCGTCCCACCGCGCTGGACGTGGCCCAAGATGGTGACCCGGGTGTCGTATCCCAAACGCTTCACCACCAGCTGTAAAACAGGGATGCGCCTGGATCTGGCCCCACAGCAGAGCCAGGAAAAGGCTGGGACAAAAAAAAACTCAAGAGGTGATCCCCCTCCCCTTCCCTCCCGGCTCACGGTTTTGATGTCGTCGGAGGTGATGGCCTTGCCGTGCTTGTCCACGGCGCCCTCGGCCACGATGATGATGTTCAGCCTTGAGCCGCCCAGGCGGGTCTGGGGCAGAAGAAGGGGGGTGACAATGAGGATGGGGACAATGAGGATGGGAACAATGGGGACAAAGCGCCCGCTGGAGCCCGTCCTACCTCCGTCAGCCTCCGGCACAAGTGATCTTCCCAGTCATCCTCGGGGGGGGACTCGGGGATGAAGACCCAGTCGGCGCCACAGGCCAGGGCAGTGATGAGCGCCAGGTAGCTGGAAACGGGTAAAAAAGAGGCTGTTTAGGGTTTTTTCCCCCTGCTTTCTTTATCGGGAGCTGGATCTGGGTGGTGGCGTGGGGACGTACCCGCAGTGGCGACCCATCACTTCCAGCACGAAGGTCCGCTGGTGGCTGCGGGAGACAGGAGTTTCACCCCACGGCAAACCGGAGCGGGGTGCGGACACCTGGGTCCCCCCGGCGCAGGGGACACGGGGGGGTCCCCGTCACCTCTGGGCTGTGGTGGTGATGGCGTCCACGATCTCCATAATCCGGTGCAGTGCCGAATCGGTGCCGATGGTCATGTCGGTGCCGCAAAAGTCGTTGTCGATGGAGCCCACCATGCCCACGATGTTCAGGAAACTCGACTTCTTCGCCTCCTCCGCCGTGATCCCCCCTGCCGCAGGGTGCGACACCCCCTTTTCCCTCTATGTCCCCCCCAAAAAACACCCCCACGGGACCAAACACCAGCACAAACCTCTGGCACAGGGGGAAAAAAACCCCACCTTTTTGTGTATGACCCCCCCTGATTTTGGTGCAGCCCCCCAGATTTTGGTACAAAACCCTCTTTTCATCCCGCAGATGAAATTTTTGGGGGGGGGGGGACAGGGGACACATACCCACTTTCACCAGCTCAGCCAAGAGGCTGCTCCATTCAGCCCGGAAGGTGTCGGCACCAGTGAGGCTGCCATCGCCCCCGATGACGCAGAGATTGGTGATGCCGCGTTTCACCAGGTTCCGGGCAGCTTTCAGGCGTCCCTCTCGCGTCCGAAAATCCTGGCAGCGGGCGCTGCCGATGACGGTGCCCCCCTGTGGGACCCCCACCCCCCCCTCAATGGGTGCTGGGTCCCCCCCAGCACCCCCATGTCCATCTGTCCATCCCTACCCCCAGCCCAGCTCCGGTTTCGGGTTATTTTCAGGCTTGACCCCGGCGCCGTGGCATAGGGTTACACCGTATTCCCCCCCCTCCCTGGGCTACCGCCATCAGTGCACCGAGTTGGCCGGACTCAGCCACCGCTCACCAGCTGCAGCATCATGGAGACGCTCTCCCACGTGGCCTCCTTGATGTTGTCCCCACCGTCCACCAGCCCCTGGTAGCCCTGGGTGGTCGGGGGGTGGGACACACAACACAGCCTGATGTTGAAATGATTCCCCCAACCCCATTTTTTTTTTTTGGGGGGGGGAGGGGGCTGGGAATGTTAGTGGGGGACACGAGGGGACAGCACCGACCTCATGCACGAAGTAGACCTTGGCGCCGGTGTAGATGCCCACCCGTACCACGGCACGGACGGCCGCGTTCATGCCTGGGGGAGGACAAGAGCGTCACCCCGGGGGGGACCCCCCCCCCAGGGGACACCCCCCCACACCCAAAGCCACCATTTCCTTGCACAGCGCCGGGCTCGGACCCCCCCAAAACCCCTCCGCACGGATCCGGCCCCGCAGCTGCCCGGGTTATTTTTGCCCTGTTGACATTTAGCGGCAGTGCCGCATGACACCGGGTGACAAGCGCAGTGCTGGGGGGGGGGGACAGGCACTGAGCAGAGACACCCCCCCCCCCCCCGGCCTGGGTGACCCCCCTCCCTCCAGGGGGTCTCCCCCATCCCTGGGGCCACCCGGGAGGAGGACAAGCTTTGGGCTGAATCCTTGCGGTTTTGGGCAACTGGAGTGCTGCCACTGTCCCTTTAAGCCTCCCCAAATTTTGGCATGGGGCACCCAGACCCCCCCCCCATAGCATCCCAAACCCCCCCTTAACTCTGCCCCATGGGTTTGTCACCTCCCCATCCCCCCCCAAGGTCACCCCCACACTGCAACCCAGAGAAAACCACTCCAGCAACTCCACCGGCCGCAGGATCTGGCCACCAAAACCCCATTTTCACCTGGTTTCTCCCCAAAATGGGGCTCAACCCCCATGCAACCGCCGGCTTTGGGGGGTCACCGGGGTGTCCCTTACCCTGGGCGTCCCCCCCGGAGGTGAGGACGGCGATGGCTTTGCCGATGCCCAGGCTCTCGGTGTGCAAGTGTCCCCGCGGCGTCTGCGCCATCTTCTTGGCTGGAAAAAGAGGCAAAATGGGCAAAAAAGAAAAGGTCGGGAAGGGCAGCGAGGAGCCCCCGGTGCCACTGTCCCCCTGTCACCCGCAGACTGGCACCCGCCGCCCGCCCGCCCCTAAATGGGGCCCGGGGGGGGGAGGGACCCGCTGGGGAGGGGGGGAGCACGGTCCTGCTGGTGCCAGTCTGTATTCCCTGCTGGTTCCAGTCTGTCCTCCTCACTTGCACCAGTCTGTATTCCCTACTGGTTCCAGTCTGCTCTTCTCACTGATTCCAGTCTGTATTCCCTGCTGGTTCCAGTCTGCCATTCTTACTGGTTCTAGTCTGTATTCTCTACTGGTTCCAGTCTGTGCTCCTTACTGGTTCCAATCTGTATTCCTTACTGGTTCCAGTCTGCCCTCCTCACTGGCACCAGTCTGTATTCCTTACTGGTTCCAGTCTGTATTCCCTGCTGGTTCCAGTCTGCCATTCTTACTGGTTCCAGTCTGCCATTCTTACTGGTTCCATTCCGCCCTCCTTACTGATTCTAGTCTGTATTCTCTACTGGTTCCAGTCTGCGCTCCTCACTGGCACCAGTCTGTATTTGTTACTGGTTCCAGTCTGCATTCCTTACTGGTTCCAGTCTGCCCTCCTCACTGGTTCCAGAATGTATTCCTCACTGGTTCCAGTCTGTATTCCTTACTGGTTCCAGTCTGCATTCCTTACTGGTTCCAGTCTGCCCTTCTCACTGGTACCAGTCTGTATTCCTCACTGGTGGTTCCAGTTTGCCCTTCTCACTGGTTCCAGTCTGCCCTCCTCACTGGTTCCAGTGTCCCTCCCGCAGGTGCTGACCTGGCGGGTGCCCCCGCCTTGGGGCAGGGGGGAGGAAGGTGAGGAGGAGGAGGAGGGCGGCGAGGGAGAGCGCGGCCGAGACCAGGAGCCGGGAGGCCTCAGGGGAGAGCTCGGGGACGGCCACCATCGCCCGCCGCCGGCGGCACCCGAGACAGCGGGACGGGATGGGCTGGAACGGGATCAGCTGGAATGGGATCGTCCACAGGGATCGGCTATAATGGGATCAGCCGGAACGGGATCAGCTGCAACGGGATCAGCTGGAACGGGATCAGACGGAATGGGATCATCTGCAGGGATTGGCTATAATGGGATTTGGCTCTAACGGGATCGGCTATAGTGGGATCAGCTGTAACAGGATCAGCCGTAGGGTTGAGCTGTAGCGGGATCTGCCAGAACAGGATCAGCTGGAATGGGATCAGCTGTAGGGATCAGCTGTAGGCATCGGCTATAGGGATCAGCTATAGGTATCTGCTGTAGGGATCAGCTATAAGGGACTGGCTATAGGGTTCGGCTATAGGGCTCGGCTATAGGGACTGCCTATAGGGACTGGCTATAGGGTTCGGCTATAGGGACTGGCTATAGGGTTTGGCTATAGGGACTGCCTATAAGGTTCGGCTATAGGGACTGGCTATAGGGACTGGCTGTAGGGCTCGGCTATAGGGCTCGGCTATAGGGACTGCCTGTTAAGGGACCGGCTGCCCCATGGGGTGACACTGCCCCATGAGGGAACACTGCCCCATGAGGGAACACCACGTGGAGTGACGCAGCCCCACAGTGCCCCCCACCCATAGGGTGACACCTCCCATAGGGTGACAGTCCTCATAGGGCGATCTTCTCTCTCCCCCCCCCCCCCCCCCCCCCGAGGTGACACCGCTCCCCCGGGCCTCCCCCTCCCTGGACTGCCATCCCCGGGTCCTCCGCGCCGCCCGGGGGCGCCCTCCTCCCCGTCCACCCGCACACGGCGCATGCGCCATCCCCGCCCCGCCGCCTCTCTGGGGCGTTACTTCCGGCACCGTCGCGTTCCGCTTCCGGCCGCCTCGTTGCCGGCAGCCGCCACCGAGCCCGGGAAAGGCGCGCGCGTTCTCGGGACGCTTCCGCTTCCGGTAGGACGGGTCGAACCGGGCCGGGGGGGCGGTGGCGGCGGCGGGGGGGCGCTCGGCTTCGGCCTGTCCCCGCCGGCGGCTCCGGGGCGGCCAACCGGGCCCCGGCCGGGCGCAGCGGGTGCAGGGCGGCGGTGCCGCTTGAGGGGTGAACGTCGGGAGCCTCCGCCGGTACCGCTACCCGCTCCCTCTGCCCCGGGGACCGCCGGCGGCCGGCCTCAGGCTCTGACCGGCGGGGCCGTGCCTTTCCCTGACCCCTTTTTTTCCTCGTTATTTTAATTTTTAGAGGCAAAACCGGAGCCGCCCGTCGCTCTCCGAGCCGGCCCGGCCCCCGGGGACGGAGCCTACTCCGCCACTTCTCCTCCGCCGCCGCCGGGAGGGGGCTGACGGCGGCTCCTCTTCTTCCGATGCGGCGGCGGAGCCCATGAGGATGGAGGCCCGGGACGCGGCGCGGCCCAACCACGGCGCCGCCTTCAAGGCCTTTCCCGGCCCGCGGGACCCGCTCTGCCAGCCCGACAGCAAGGTGCGGAGCCGGGGCCACCGGAGACACCGGGCGAGTGAGCTCTGCCCCCTCACGGTCGCGGTCTGAGGGGGGGAACGATGTGGGTTTGGGGCTGGTGGCTTCTCTCGGTCCCTTCTGCCCGTCCTGGGGACACCCCGGGGGCAGAGGCGCCCGTGGGCAGCGTCTGTCTGCGCAGCGGTCCCCAGACTCGGGTGAGAGACCTGTGGGCAGTGTTAGAACCCCAGAAAGGGTTGGGTTGGGAGAGACCTTTAAAGCTCATCCAGTTCGCCCCCCACCCTGGGCAGGGACACCTCCCACCAGCCCAGGTTGCTCCCAGCCCCGTCCAACCGGGCCTTGAACACCTCCAGGGATGGGGCAGCCACAGCTTCTCGAAGCAACCTGTGCCAGGGGCTCACCACCCGCACAGGCAACAATTTCTTCACAATATCTTATTTAAATCTCCCCTCTTCCAGTGTAAAACGGCTCCCTCTCATCCCATGGCTCTCCTCCCTGATAGAGTCCTTCCCCACTCTCCTGGAGCCCCTTTAGGCACTGGAAGGGGCTCTGAGGCCTCCCCGGAGCCTTCTCTTCTCCAGGCTGCCCCCCCCAACTCTCCCAGCCTGTCCTCCAAGCAGAGGGGCTCCAGCCCTCCCAGCATCTCCGGGGCCTCCTCTGGCCCCACTCCAACAGCTCCAGGGCCTTCTGCTGTTGGCACCCCCCGAGCTGGAGGCAGCACTGCGGGGGGGTCTCCCCAGAGCAGAGGGGCACAATCCTCTCCCTCGCCCTGCTGGCCACGTTGCTGGGTATGCAGCCAAGGTTGCCCAGGACTTTCTGGGTTTTGACTGCCCCGTCTTGGTAACGCCCAACACTTCTGCGCTGCAAGAGCCCCGCTTGCGCTGTTAGTTTCCGACAGGTGTGTAAAATTAAAATGGTGCGTGGAATCTGCCTGTGGACAGTGAACCCACGCATGGGTGTGCTCAGCTTACGGCCTCAGCAAGTGTGTGCACATATCTTGACGCTGCAGTCGCGTCTGGAGGAGTCGGGAGAGTAGATGTGAAGCTGATAATTTTTGCCCTATAACAAAATGAAAACAGCATTTGGTTTTTCTCTCCTTGTTAAAACTGCCATCACGCCTGGCAGAATGGATTTTAGGAGGGGACAGGAGAGCGAGTGACACTTTGGCTGCATTGTCAGACCAGCACTGGTGTGTTATTACACCAGTCTGTATCAGTAATCACTAATTTATAACGATGTGACTGGGGAGGAGCTGTAACATGTTGTGTCCATCCCCCCCCTAGTTTAGTTGCACTTGGGGTTTGATTGATTTGTGCTTTCTTCTAATAAATGCTCTGATCTTTTCACACAGTTTTTGCCCAACAAGATCAGCAGTTTTGCTTGCCCCGCTGGAAATGCATCCTGCGCTCTCAATTACAGCCCAGGTAAGACATTGTTTTCTGCCCTGAAGTGTCAGTTTTTCGGCTGTTCCCTCCCCGCAGCAGTTTGGGGAGGAGGATCTGGCTCTTTATTGACCGCTGCCGTGTTTCTCCCCTGCAGAAGTCCCCTGCCCCGAGAGCTACCGGGCAGCGGGGGAGCCTCGAGCCTTTGGCTCCAGCGCCAATGGGCAGTGGAGGGGCTTGGTTCCCCCTCTGGGCTCCGTGCCGCAGAAGCCGAGGGTGAGCCGAGGCTCTTACCTTGAAGCTCGCAAAAACCCCAGGTGCGTACAGTTCCCCTCACGTTAAACCATTGGCGCAGAGCTGGGGGAGCTTCAGGTGCGGGTTTTACCCACACAAATCGCCGGTGTCGATACAGAGTGAATTCAGGGTGGAAGTAGTCACATGGGTCGAGTTTGGCCGTGTCCGTTGGTGCCTTTTGCTGCTTATAAACCTCCCTGTGGCAAAGCTGCTTCGTAAGGGGCACAAGTGCTGGTTTTGAGAGGGCAGAGCATGGCGTAACCTGCCTCTCGTGGGAGCTGGTGGTGTAACGGATGGGTTTTGAGTGTATCAGGAGTGCTGGGATGAGAATGGGAACATTGTTACACCACAGGGAAACTGGGGGAGAAATAACACACTGTCGTTTTGTGATGAAAACGTGCTGGTTCGTGCAGGCGGTGCTGGGCGCAGGAGCTATTTTTGCAGCTGGTATAAACTCGCATTACTTCAGACCTTTCCAAACCGGGTCAGGTCTTTATTTCTCCTGAAAATCCAACGTTTATTTGCAAAGAGGGAAATTTAATTTCAACGGGAGAAACGCCAAATCGACCCGTGTGTATTTTTTTCATGGGCTGTTAGGTAAGCCTCAGCGTGGGTGAGAGGAGAAGCAAGGCGAGGGGGGGTACCTGCTGTTTTTATCGATAAATTCCAACGCCGAGAGCGGTGTCTCCAGGTTCAGCCATTTTGTGGTGCGTGGATGGAAGCGGGAGCTGGTGGATCTGGCGGGAAGGTCTGGCGGGGGATTTTCAGGCGGTGGCTCCTCGGCCTCGCAGTGCCACCTGGTGGCATCGGCTTGGCCGCACGGGCTTCAGGAATGGTTTCAGATCGCGCTGATGGAGGGCCAGACTTCAGCTCTGAGACGGTCCTTAAAACGCGAATAAAATACTAATTTTTGATCACAATTGGATAACCTGGTTCTTGGCTGGGGAGGATGCGGTTACGGACTGAGACAAGCAGGAAATCCAATAAAAGTGTTTCTTTCTCTCCTTGCAGTGGGACGTCCAACAGTTTTGTAGGAAAATCAAACCACCATTGTCATGCGTCAGCTTTTCCGATCAAACCCGCTCAGAGTCCTTCCTGGAGCGGGCCGTGTCGCCGCAGCCTGCTTAGCCCCAAGAAAACCCCCCGGCGGTTCATCAGCACGGCGGAAGAGGTAAAGAAAAGGCTGGGAGACCTTTTGGTGGGTGGGGAGATATCTTCTGAGCATCACAAAGCGCTTGAGGCGGCTCTAACCAACTGTCTGGCTCTGGATTCGCTCCTTCTCCCAGGCAGAAGCTGGCTTCAGCTCTGCTCGCGTTCAGACTTCAACTGCGGTTGGTCTGATCAAGGCTGATCTCTCTACAAGACCCCTGGATGTTCTCGCACCCATAAAATCTCTACTTCCATGTGTATCTGCTCATTATTCACGGTGTCTTTGCTGAAATTGTGTTGGCCGGACATATCTGATTATTTCCCTGCAGACTGTTCGAGAGGAAGAGCGAGAGGTCTACAGGCAGTTGCTTCAGATGGTCACAGGAAAACAATTTTCCACGTCCAAGCCCTCTTCGCTATTCCCCTTCCACATGTGAGTATGTAAAATGCTCTGCCCCAGCTGACAGCACTGCATGTGTCCGCTAGGAACTTATTGTCTGTTTTTCCTAGGTCCAGGTGTTCCAATTCCAGCAAAACCATAGTGAAAGAAACTCCCAGCAAGAACTCAAAGCTGTTTGAAGCTCACAGTGTCTCACCAGCCACTTCAGCAGCCAGCGTCCTCAGAGCACAGGAGCAGCCATCACACAAACCGTCGCTCTACTCCCCCCCCAGCTATCCCTCCAGCGTCTTTCAGTCCAGTAACTCCACAGCCCAGCATCAGCCAGAAAATCTACCAGCATCTAACACGCAGTCTGAAGGTAAACAAAAACCAAACCAAACAAAAACCAAGCCCCCCCCCCAACCTGGCAATTAACTTAAATGTATGTGGCAAACCCACTTTTTCCCTCCCCCTCTGTAGTTGGATTTCTTTGGGGAAGTGGGTTGTAATTGTGAGGATAACAACGTTCCATAAACTTTACTCTTTTTAGGATCAGACTCTGTCATTTTGCTCAAGGTAAAGGATTCCAGAACGCCAGCACCAAGGTAAGAGGCTGTAAAATGGTGTCTGGAAGAAGGGGTGGGTTCCATTTGCTTTTTTAATTCCATGGAGAGGCGAGAATGCGGAGCAAAAGGTGACCGGTGGCTTTCAGAAAGCCTCGTCTCTCTCGTGAAGAGAGACCAGTTTGCTGTAGTTGCAGGAACTTGAGTGTGATGTATCAAACCTCTTTCTTGAGACCCGGCTGCAAGTCGCTGGCCAGATCAGCCTATAGCTCTTCTTTCTCTGGCAATCAGGATGTCCTCAGCTAATATTTACAGATCACTTTTCTGGCAATTACTTACTCTCCATGTGAAGAACCCCACTTATACCTGTCCTTTTTCACCCATTCTAGCCTCCCGTTCTTCCAGGCAGAACTCTGGATCAAAGAACTGTAAGTACATGTTTTCTGCTCTGTTTTTCTCTCATGAGTGTTCACGTGTAGAAATAAAATGCTGATTTGTTCACGTAAACTGTGCTTTTCAGGACCAGCGTCTACGATTCACGAGCTCGGGAGAGGTGGCGGCAAATTGAAGAGCAAAAAGCGTTGGCTTTACAGCTGCAAAGCCAGGTAAGGGCAAGGAGTTGCTAAAAGAACAGTCTTTACAAGTCCAAATGTCAAACCACAGAGTAGAAAGCAAATTGGAAATGGGAAAATGACAAAAATGGACTCCTTTGGGGTCTGGTGTCTTCCCCTTCCCATGGCAGGGCTCTCGGTAGTGTCGTGGCCAGGATAAATGCTCCCCCTCCGTGCCCCTTTCTGCGTCTCCTGGAGCAACTGGCCCCACGTAGCTCCCTCGCAAGCCCCGGAGCGGTGACTCCCTTGGACCCCACCTAATCTGAAGGTCTCCTCTTCAGCGGTTGCAGGAACAGGAACACTCGGTGCAGGATCTGGTGGATTTAAATCTTCGAGTACCTCTCGAAAAGGAGATCCCGGTCACGGTAGTGCCGGAAGAGAAGGAGGATGCTAAGTCAGCTGATGGCGAAGAGGAGTTCCCTGAAATCACCGAGGTAAATCTGCTTGGGTCTAGTGTATGCAAACAGACGCCTGTGTGCATAAAAGCTCTAAATTTGGAGATCCACGTGCAGCAACAGATAGCTGTTTCCTTTTGCCGTGCACGTTTGGGAGCAAGTTTATCCTTTGGGGAGCAAAGAATAAACCTGGGTTTGAGTCCAGCCTTCGTGATGGGAATAGCAGGGACTCTCCCTTCCCGTGCTGTCTGTGTCCTCCCTGTAGGAAATGGAAAAGGAAATAAAGAACGTATTCCGAGGTGGGAACCAGGATGAGGTCCTGAGTGAAGCTTTTCGGTTAACGATCACTCGGAAAGACATTCAGACCCTCAATAATCTGAACTGGCTCAACGATGAGGTGAGGAGTCTACCTTGGGCTGTTTCTTTGGCAGTTTGAAGTAGGTTAAAGCGAGCAAACGTGTCTGCCTTCTCTGTGCTGAGAGAAGTCGGAACAGTTAATCTATGGAGAAAGCCATGTGTTAGACCAGGCGTTTGAAGAAATAATATTGGGAGGAGTGGGACTGACCATGGGCATGATCGGGGCAAAGAAAAAAAAAAAAAAAAAAAATCTTAACTATAGAAGATTGCATTCTGAATTTTTGAAGGTTTTAAGGCTGTTGAGCTGTTGTAAATCCCTCCAGGGACAGGTCTTCAGAGGGACGGGTGGAGGGAAAACCAATTCCTTACCTAAGTTTGCACAGGGGCAGAGCACCTTATGCAGATGTTGCAACACTTAACATGTCCTGAATGCTTTTTTTTTTTTTCCCCCCTCCAGATAATTAATTTCTACATGAATTTGCTGATGGAGCGAAGCAAAGAGAAGGGTTTGCCGGCGGTTCATGCGTTCAATACTTTCTTCTTTACCAAATTAAAAACGGCGGGGTACCAAGCCGTGAAACGGTGGACTAAAAAAGTGGATATCTTCTCTGTGGATCTCCTCTTGGTGCCTATTCATCTGGGAGTGCACTGGTGCCTGGCAGTGAGTGCTTTAGTTGTTCACAGGAGAGCGTAGCTGGAGCTGGTCGTCCTATAAACCCACCTGGCTAAGGCTAAAATGGGGTGGCTTTAGAGTGATGCAGTTGTCAGGTGTTTGCATGGGGGGAAAATTTGTGTTTGTGCTTAAAATCAAAGTCTAGAGCGAGTAAAAACATAGCTGCAACTTTTTTGGTGTGTTTCTAGTCTTGAAAGAAAAAATAGACAGCTCTGAAGGTCACGTTAGGGTACCTTATTCTCCGGAGAAAGATCTCGTTTCCACGTTCCCACAAACTCGTCTTTAGAGACGTTGCCACGGGATTGTTTTAGAGAGGTTTAGATGACCGATACCACACAGCTTTCTCTGCCTCTGCTTTGTTCTGTCCCTTCTGTTGGCTGTGGCACCTCTCCCGTAACAGATCCCGCGTGGCTTTTAAGCCTGTGTCAGCCTCTGTGGCTCAAACCCCCTCAGAGGGTTGTGAAGCTGCCCCGAAAGGCGGCGCTCGCATGGGTGGGCGGTGGGGTGGAAATGGGGCATGGGGGCCCCGAAAAAACACCTGGGGGACGCGTGTCTTGAACTGCTGAGAACGTACAAGTCAGGGGGAGCAAAGCCTCCGTAAACCTATCTGTCTGCGGCTTTAACGATAAGGGTAACAGAGTGCTCTTGTGTTTTACCCGATTTAGAGATTCAAGTGGTTAAAGAACACAGCAGCAAGGGGGGATTTTGGGAAGGGCTGTAGTGAGGATGGTAGAAGTCCTCTGAAGTCCTTCTCTGCTGTGAAACGGTGTAAACTGGCTTCTTTCGGTCGGTAGAGCCTCTGTCCTGGCAAAGAGCTGAGCTCCTTGTGTTGCACGTTATTAACGAATCTCTCTTTGTGTAGGTGGTAGACTTCAGGAAAAAAACCATCACCTATTATGACTCCATGGGTGGAATAAACAGCGAAGCCTGCAGGATACTGTTGTGAGTAACACTCGTTTGAGTTGTGCCTGTTAAAAACCAGACAGCTTCTTATCTTGCTCTGGAAGTGACCACCCTTCCGTGGGGACATCCCCTCTCTGGGTCCTGAAAGGAGGATGCAGAGGAACGTGCTGGTTTTCACGCTTCGTGTTTCACCCCGTGTTGCTGACGTGGTCCGCAGTTACAAAGCTGGTCTGCGAGAGTCCTGTGATGATGCCCTGTCCTCACCTCTTCCCAGAAGATCTCAGTCAGGCTGCTGTTATCTTCGTGGGTATAGACAGGTGTCAGACCTGTTCTTTTAAGGACATCAGGCTTTATCAGGCTTACAGAGTCATCTTGGGCATCGTCTTTAGGAGGAAAATGCTTTCTCGGATGCTGAGGGATAGGGGTCCTTCCTTTGTCCTGCAGCTGCTTGAAGAAATGCCATCTCCTGGCCCCTTCCTCCAGGTGGGAGCTTCTCCTGCCTGTGGCACACATCGGCTCGGTGGCTCGGCCCTTCTGTTTCGAGAGGCAGATTCTGGAGAGCGCGATGGTATCCATTAGGTGCAGGAGTGTCTCTTGCCATCAGGCTGTGGATAAAGCTTTGCACGAGTCTCTTCCGTACGGAGTTCTGGCAGGGCGTTGCAGGCCATGCCATGCCTCCGAACCAGAGCTGGGGGAAAGTTGTTATTCCTGGGTTCAAACTGCAGAGGAGAGTTCAGCTTTCCCATCCGGAGTGGTGCTCCAGGAGGGAGCGGAGCTGGCTGCCTGCTCTCCGGGCTCTTGTAGAAGAGAGGTGCTTGTGTGTGAAACCCAGAACTGTTTTCCCATATTTGGAAGCTGCTCCTCAATGGAGTGTGATTAAAAAAGAGCTACTCTCTGGGCTAGGGGTGAAAAACCACCCTCTTTTTGAAGGTCCCTAGTCACGTAGGGACGTCAGGCTTGAGACAAATCAGATTGCAAAATGATTTACGAAACGCAGTCGCCAGCTCCTCTGTCGCTCCGATGTTGACCCGGGGTCGGCCGTCAGTTCTGTTTCTTGTCTCGGCTTCGCTCTGACGTTGACTTGGGAATCTGATCCCGAGTCTTCTGGCGTGAGGTTGAGTATGTCAGTGGAGGTGTCACTCATTCAGTCAAGGAATGTGAATAATGATAAAGACAGACAGCAGACAAATGCCATTTCCAGTCCATTTAGCACCTTTGTTTTCCAGTTCAGGTGTTTTGCAGCCTGCGTGCACTGGGTTCATTTAAATAACTGTAAAAAATCACTGTTTTCCTTTTCCGCGCTGTTCTGTGATGTTGGTCTAAAGGGAGGAAAGGGAAAGGAAGAGTCGCAAATTGCAGGAAATGGCTCAGGGCAGCATCTCTTAGCTTTGCAGTGTGGCTTCTCCCTCTGTGTTTAAGAACGGTGCAAGCAGAGCTGGCCTGCCTCGGGGCAGGGATGGTCTGGGTGAAATCGGTTCCTTTCAACCCGAATTTCTTTGATTCCAAGGAAAAAAGCACTGATGTCTGGTGAAATGAAGCACCTGGGAAGTGAGAGGGGGACCCAGGAGTCCTGCCCGTGCTTCTTTTAGGGGTCGGGGATGAGGGAGCAAGTCCCCAAACTGGTAGTAGAGAGTACCAGAGGATACAAGGTGTTTCGGCCACGCAGGGTGAACGGTAGAGAGCCGTGATTTCAGGTCGCTGTTGCCCTGGACGTAATTGTTTTCCCTCTGTTTCCTTTTAGGAGGCTTTTATTGGTTGAATGCAGTGGGAGGATCACACCGGGAAGAAGGGACGGAGGTCCTATTCATGGTTAGTGACCCTTTCGTGCTTTCAATCTTTAGAGCTTCCTAAAGGTGGTGAGTGTCGTACCGTTAGCCAGACTTTACGGAGGAGGGAAACTGAGGCACAGGGAAGGTAACTGGTTAAATACGAGGGCCGCAGGCCAGGCTTGGGGTGAGCAGGGACCAGAGATGTTCGTGGTGTGGTGGCTGCTGTGCTTTGTTTCAGCAGCTGGGCTTTCACAGGACGTTGGGGTGAGACCTGGAGAGGATGTTAAGAAATCCTCTGTCTCTCTGATTTTTATCTGTTTCTCGGATTTTTAAGAAAGCTGCTTCTGGTTTTGGGGGGTTTCTCTTTGGGAAACAGGGTGCTCGGTGTCTCAGCTCTGCTGGAAGGGTCTGTGTTTTGGAGCGGACATAAACCAACCTGTTAAAATTAGTTAAAAACTTGATTCTAGTGCACCGAGGCTGGAGGAAAGCTTAGGGGATAGAGTGCACAAAGCAACTCATGCCCATAAAATCTTCTTATCTCCTGCTAGCAGCAGCGCTTGAAATGCTTACCTTTACGTGCCCTTTAGTTGAAGGCTTTCAGACATTTAGCGGTATGCTGTGGAGTTGATTTCAACAGTTCCCTGAGGCACCTGGTCAGGGTTTTGTGTGTGTAAGCACTGTAGAGGGCAAAAATCCATTTTCAGATTTAGGAAACCGAGGTTAAAAGCCTGCAGTATTTGATGGGGCATCTCAGACACGTTGGGGTTTGATTTAGCGTGTAATTATGCCTCATAATTCGGTGTCGGGCTTTTTCTCCTTGAGGTCCTGACAAAGTTCATCAATTAAGTTCTGCCTCCCGAGTTGTCTCATGATTTTAAGTTAAAGCATTTTCTTTCAGTCTCCTCCTAAAAGGTGGTTCTGGCTGTTGCCTAGGCAGGACCGGTGCTGTATTTCTTACAGGACATGTCTGATGGTCGCTGCTCTCCGGGCGCAGGCCAGATTGCTGGAGGCTGCTTTTAGGGAACCACAGAGGTGATGGTCACAGTTAATGTGAACTGCGTTTAGTGGGTTATTTCCTCGCTCTTCTAGAAAACAACTTAAAATTTCCTGGCTGCTGTGCGCGTGTCGGCATCACAGCTCAGGCTTGGGGTAGTCACAGATAAAACTGGGCGCACCGAAGCCACCCGATCGCTTTATTCGCTGAAGCTCCGGCATCATTTAAACTTCACCGGTTCCTTCCTTGTCTGCCAGACGAGTCTCGCGCTCGGATCCTCTCTCCGCCCCCGCTCCGTATGTGCAGACCCGCTCCACGTGGAGACGTTGCTTGGAGGCTCATCCCTGTTCCTCGCGTGATGTATCCCTTTATTTATCTGCCCAGCTTCGCTCCCCGTCTCTAATGTGCAGAACAGAGTGGGCCGTGTGCTGCTGCTCTTTTTTTAGCTGAGGATTCAAGTGTGTTCTGCAGTAGGCAGTAATTGCTAGGATTTTTTTTTTTCATTGCCATTGAAACGAGGCTGTTTAATTAATTAAATGTTTTCACCACGTTTGTGTTGTGGTGCAGATAGTCGGCTCCCTTCCTCCAGCCACCGTACTGGAGGCTCTGCTCACCCTGATTTTGAACTCGTCGCAAGGAGTTTCTTCTCCATCCATTAGGTTTTATATTTGGAGATGAGCTATGGAGACTTCTCGTGCTCAGTGAAAGGGGATTTTTTTTTTGTTGTTTTGTTTTTTTTTTTTTTTTTTCTTTTCCTGAGATTCACCCCCTGCTGATCTGGTCTTGTCCAAACTGCAGCCGAGGCAAAGCAGCCAAGCTGAGAGCTTCCCAAGAGCAATTACAGCGGTCGCTGGCAGCCAGCAGACCCTGTGCTGGGGAACTGGGCTGGGAGTGTGTGTCCAGCTAATGAAGGCTGATAGAAAACGCTTGTCTGGACCTGACCTGGTGTCGGGGCGGGGGGGGCTTGCCAGGAGGGAGAACTCCCCTCTTTGACACTTCTACATCCAGCAAAACTTTTTCCTGGTTGTTTTCTAGACGTACGATCACTAGGAAGGGGTTGGCTTCATGTTCAGAGGCTGCTGGGTTGTTCTGCTGTCACTGTGCCCCCTGTGTGTTTCAGGGACTCTTAGGGCCCGGGAGAGTTTTTATTTGAGTAGTTCTTTGGAGTTATGATAGAGAAAATCCTCTGACTGGCACCAAAGCAGCAAGTTTGACCCTACATCATCCCTGCGGGTCGCATCGCCACCTTCTTCCATCGCGTTTCGGCGTTTACTAACAGCAAGACGTGATTTAGCCAAGTCTTTGTGGATCAGATTTCTGAAAGATGGCACATCTCCCCGCGTTGGCGGCCAAACCCACCTCCCTCTCTGTGCCAGACGCTCTCTTGACCCCTCCGTTCGAGCCAGCAGCATCTAATCCCCTGCTTTTCCTTTCCAAACTTTCTGATCACAGCCACGACAGTGAGAAGGCTCCTCGGGTTGTTTTGAGAAGATGCCAAACGTGAGAGAGATGGTTTCTCTAGATCTTCCTGGTCCTTTTGGTAATCAAGATGAGCAGAAGGTGTCTGCAAAGCTGAATGTCACTTAATGACGCTGGCAGCCAACAGAGAGGGGCTTATTTAGGGCCATTAAGAATTTCTTGGGCATATCACCTCGTCTCCTTGGGCTCCCTCTGGTCCACCTTTATGTCTGTGTCCTTCCTGAGCTCCTTTTTCTATACTTCCCAGTGAAGGGAATGGTTCATATCTGCAAAGTAAAATGCACAGGTGTGCTTTGGGCATGGTCTTGGTAGAGTTTCTAAACTTTTTCAAGGAGGCAGCAAAAAAAACCCAACACTTTTCTCTTCTTCCAGTGGTACAATTGAGGCCAAACTGGTGGAAGCCTCTTTGGGTAGAGGAGACGGGCCAATACCCGTGAGCTTTCCTTGTTCTCTGGTTCTGGGAACTGAAATGGGACTGGTTCTGTGGCTCTTCTCCCTCTGCTTGGGAAAGGTATTTGACATCCCACCCCCGCCACGGCTGGCTCCTTCTCCCGCTTGTGCTCTCCACTTGACTCAGTCCCTATAAAAGCATCTGGGAGGGGACTGTGGTGTGGCTCTTCCCAGGGCTTTTTCCTCTCCATCCCCAAGCCTTGGGCCTTATGTAGAAAATCAGGGTCATCTTCCCTAGTTTCCCTCTCCTTGAGAGCATTTGCCATCTGTCTTCTGCTGTGGTAAGACATCAGAAAGGGAAACCTTGGGAGAAGAGCTCCAGGAGAACATCTGCCAGTGCTTGAACCCACCACCAGCCCGGAGAGGAGCTTCGCGGTGTTTTTTTGACGCTTTACCCTCGGGGTGATTGTTCCAGAGCTGCTGGGGTGCTGTTAAGGTTGTGACAAATTTGTTCCTCTCTACCTTTATGCTGAGTAAGATCCTCAAAACCTGAGCAGAACCAGTTCACAGGACGGAGTTCAGCTCTGCAGCCTCCCCTCGGGTACAACGCTCCGCTGGCAGGAGTCCGTTGTGGCAGCCCCGTGGCTGCCGAGCTTTTCTCTGCCGTTGAGTCGCTCTCCGATGAATTAGGTTTGTTCTCGCTGGTTTATTTGCGGTTTTGACTCTCTGCTTGGCAGGTACTTTTTTTGGATGAATTTTTAAGTTCTGCTTGGTCTTTCTTTTGACTGCCTCAAAGCCCGGGTCTATAGAGCCCTTTTTAAAATGGGCAATACCGAGACGAAAATATTGGACTTCCATTTTGCATTAATTCTGCAAACATGGCAGAGGACATCGTGGGTAAACTGACATACAGTGTACTGGCTGGTTTCCCCCGCTCCTCTAAAGTAAGCTTTCTTTGTTCTCTTATTCCTACAGGCAATACTTAAAACAGGAAAGTCTTGACAAGAAAAGGAAAGAGTTCGACGCTAATGGCTGGTCGTTGCTGAGTAAGAAGAGTCAGGTAGGTTTGGGGAAGGGGTCTCTCCTGGTCCTTGCTTTTCTTCTTGGCCCCGATGCTCCTTTCCTGACTGGTTTTCCCGACGGGCACGTTCTCCCGGTGACTCTAGGGGGTGAACAAATCCCAGATCTTCAGTGGCGGGATGCTTTGCTGCAGATTCCCGTCCTACGTGGAATTAGGGAGGCTTTCCTGAGCCGGGGCTGCCCCAGTGCCGCCTCAATTCCTCCTGCCCACCCTCTGGTCTTCATCTCCCCTTACTCGCGCTGACGTTCGCCCGTCCGTGGAGACCTGCCTCGTTAGGACTTGTTTGCGAGAGGTCCCTTGCTTGGACCTCATCATCCTTAGAAGCCGGAAAGTGGGAATGGGCTCCTATGGAAATGACAGTTGGTTTCGTGTCCTTTCCTTAAAGGAGATCCCGCAGCAGATGAACGGCAGCGACTGCGGGATGTTCGCCTGCAAATACGCCGACTGCATTACCAAAGACAAACCCATCAACTTCACGCAGGTAAAGCCCACCCCGGCGTGTCCCTCGTGCTCGGGGAGAGACTGGCACGTGGCGCTTGTGGGTCCATATTCTGATTTTTTTTTTCCCCTTTGCCTCCTTCTCGGTGGCTTTGAAGTGCCCCCAGCCCCCGTGGGGATGGTCCTGCTGCTCCTCGGAGCAGAGCTGACGCGAGGCACTGCGGCAGTTCTTTACACCATGCAAAATTCTTCCTCTAAAGCCGCCCTCGGGCTTTCTCGGGTCCCTGGAGCGCGTCACCGATGTGGCTGGGAAAAGCTCACAAACCCGGAATGGAACCCACTCGTAGCGGTAATGAAAATGGGGCGTTGTAGCCCGAATCCCAGGGGATTTCGGTGTTACTTAATATTGTCAGCCTCCACGGAATAACCCACGCGTGAATATTATTAAAGTATATCATCAAGAGTTATGTTATTACCTAGATCTCAACCGCTACCCCCTTTTCAATAACCGGAAAGTAAATTTTCCCCCGAGAAAGGCGCCGCGTAAAAAAACCTGCGCCCGGGAGAGCGGCTGCTCGCTAAATGACACGCTGATGTACGGTTTTCTTTCTCTTCTCTCTCTTTCCCCTCCGCCCAAAGCAACACATGCCCTATTTCCGCAAGCGAATGGCCTGGGAAATCCTTCATCGCAAGCTCTTATGATGACGTTGCGCCGAAAAGCCGCTTCCTTTATGAGATTGTATCAGAAGTGCCCGGATTTGCCCTGCTCTGCTCTCGGCAGCCTGAGCCGGGGCAGGCGCGGACCTGCCCAGGGCGTCAGTCAAAGACGCGGCGAGCGAACTCTTGTTATCGTATTTTTGATAAAACACCATTCACGGACCAATGCGCAATAGAAATGTTCAGAAGCACACTTGCCTTTTTTTTTTTTTTTTTTTTTTTCTTTTTTTTCTCTTTTTTTTTTTTTTTTTTTTGTATTTCGAGACCTATTTTTTTACAAGCGATTTCAGGTGCTGAGACTTGGGGGAGGGGCGGGGCGCAGCTTCGGATATTTGAGGAGCTTTGAAGTATTTTTGCTTTTTTCAGCTCTTGCTGCCAGCTTTGCTGGGCCGATGGCGTGATGTTTTTGGGGAGGGGAGGGGAAGGCACTTAGGTGGCTCTGGATGCTCTGCGCACTGGGAGAGCTCTAAGTCAGGGGTGGCGAAAGGCAGTTTGGGGGGGATGTCGGGAAGTTTTGACATATTTTTGATGCATCCTCTGCTCCGGTATTCTCTCCCCTCTGTCCTCAAAGCCAGCGTTTTCTCATTTTGCCCTAATCCAAAGATTCTAACCCAGCACCCTCCGTGCTTAGGGCGGCCCGGCTGTGGGTTTCGGAGATCCGGGCTGGTGACAGGTCAGGTGTCCCTTAAGGGTGTCAGGAGCCACCGGGACATCTCTGACTGTAACATCTTTGTTAAACGCCGCTTTTTGCAGAATCCTTTTTTATCATCCCCGAGAATTGATCTCCCAGTTCTTTTAGCATCCAAACTGTTCACGGCAATTCAGGTACGAAACGAGAGTAGAGCCCCTACACCCTTGAATTGTTCTGTATATATTTCCAAACGTTTTTCCCCAGGTGACGAACGAACAAAGTCTGCGTGTGCGTTGGGGTTTTCTTTTCTTTTTTTTTTTTAGGGTGGGTTGTTTCTTTTTCCCCCCCTCCCCTCTGCCCTGGTTTTGCCTCCTTGCAGGAGCTGGGGCTGCGGCTCCTTGCCGCCTTTGGCCTTGCGCGGAGGGCCCCGGCTGAGCGGAATGAATCGCTCTTCTCTCTCCCTGATATTTTGCACATGTTTTGCCCGGGGATAAAGGCTGCCGCAAGGTCAAAGGTGGGGCGGAAGGCAAAGCACCGGCAGCAAGGCGCGAAGTGCTTCCAAAGGTGTCTCGGAGAACGGATCAGCCTTGAGGATGAGCTGCGTCCCCATCGGCCGTGGCAGAGGGGGGGGAGGAAGAGGTAAAATATTCCGAAGCGCTTCAACCTTACCGAAAAAGGGATTTTTATTTTCTTTTGGGGGGGGGGGATATGCCCCGATGCTTCCGAACATTTTACCCCCAGCGCCTGACTCCTCCGGGCTCCCTGGTCGCTCGCGGATGGGGCTGTGCTGATGCTTTCAACTGTTGGTTTTTTTGTTTTTTTTTTCTAATTTATTCTCAAGTGTGACGTGGGAGGAAGCGGCGAGCGTTCGACAAACTTCCCCCGCGCTGAACCTGCTCCTTTTCTCTTGTGTACAGAACCTTTTTACCTACAAGTAAAGAATGAGATAATGTCCACTTTTGTATTTTTGTCTCCAGATAGGGAGGGATATTTTATACGTTTTTTCTCTACCTGTAAGCAGTAGTTTTGTACAAAATTTCTCCCTTTCATCCCCCCCCCCCCCCCTCGCCTTGCTCCCGCCAGGTTGTGTTCTTTGTAGGCTGGTTTGTACCCTTCCCTCTCCCCTCTGTGTGTTTTATACCGAGTTCATATACTACCTTTTTCTATCTTTTACTGCAAGTAAAGATCTGAGGAAAAAAAAAAAAGACGAACTAATGTATCTTTTCTCTTTTTGCGCGCGCGTGTCGTGATTCGCGGCTCGATAAAACGAGCTGGAAGCTGCAGCGGGAGCCGGAGCGTCGTCACCCTTCGTGAACAGCCCTCGCTGTAATTCACCCTCTTGGTTAAATAAAAGGCGCTCAGCAGGCTCGGGCGCTCCCAATCCGGAGGTCTTTTAGCCCGATTTGACGGAGGAAGGAGCCAGAGCTGCTGCGAGCTGGAGTTAAAAGGCCTTTGCAGTCGCGCGCTGGGTGTTATCGCCTTTTGATTTTTGCTGCTTTCTGGAGCCGGAGGCGGTGAGTTGGGAACGGGGATCCTGTCCCAGTAACCTGCTTTAGGGCTTCGTCCCTTCCCGCCCCCGGGAAGGAGCGTCCAGCCCCCGCCGTCCCACTCCGGCCAGTCGTTCTGAGCTGAAAGAGCCCCTTACCATGTCCCAGCAACCAAATCAACAAGTCCCTTGTTTTCCTTGGCTCCTCGCTCCCAAAAAAAAACCCAGGGAAAAAATGGGCCCCGTCAAAGGCGGTTTGTGCCTCGCCTGCGCCAGTGCCCCGAAGAGGCTCACACCCCCGCCCCGGCCGCGCGGCTCCCAGCCCTCTGCGGCCACCAAAAATGCATTCAGCATTTATTCCTGCCCTTCTATCTGGCTTATTAATAGAATAAATCATATTGCCCAGCCTGCCCGGCCGTCCCAGTCTGGGGATTTTCAGGTCATATTGACTTTTTCCTCCTTCCTGTATCCTTATTCCTAGACATGAGCAAGATTTTTTTTTTTTTTTTTTTTTTTTTTTTTCTCTCCGAGATTTCCAAAGAGGCAGTTATTGGCGTCTCTGACATTCCTCACAAACACACACGTGGCTTCTGTAAATACCCGCGTCGCTGTCTCCCACCCCGGGGCTCAATGCGCCATTCATCTGCTCCCAGAGCTGTGCCTCGAAGTCGGGAATTACCTGCCCCGCTCTCTGCGCTAACGAGCTTTTATAGCTCGGCTGCCTCCAGCAGCCCTCACGGTGGGATTTGCGTCTCCCCGGGTCTCCGTCCGTCCGTCTGCCTTCGCTGGGGGCTTCTCGCAAAATCTTGCGAGGAGCGGGACTGCGGGGCGGAGAGCCGGTGCTTCGCACGCTGCTGGGGAATTTCGGAGCGATGCTCCACGATGCGCTCCCACGCGAGAGCGTGGTGTGCCTCTGCCAATACCCCGGCCAAAAACCTTTGCAGATTTTTGCCAAAAAGAATGGGGTTTGTTTCTTTTCTCCCCCAGGTGAGGTGATCCCTTCTGCCCCAGGGACCCTTCTCCACCCTTCCCTCCCCTCCGTAGCATCCCTCTGGCTCCCAAAAAGGAGGAAAACAAGACTTGTAGCTGCTGAAAATTCCCAGTTGTCCCTTTTTCCCGGCTCCCCCCTGCAGGTGGGTTTGGCGGGACATCCCCGCACCCCGCGCTGGCCCCGCTGGTTTCCACAGCAGGTTCCAGCTTTGCCTCTGGCCGGCGCCGAGCGGCTCCAATATTGACCTGGACCAGGTGGACTCAGACGGGGAGTGGACCCGGTGCCAGGAGACGGTTGGGGTCATCTCGATACGGCGTCTCGGTGGAGCCCTGCTGGCTCCCTGCTCCGTGATGGTGATCTCCGGCTCTCGGTGTAGAGCGAGGATGGACCTTCTCTTGGGCCACTGGGCCACCGGGCCACCTTTCTCTGGGCTTCCCAGCCTGGTCCTCACCTTCCAGGCTGGAGGAGCTTCTCTCCGTGGAAGATGGGTCCCTGAGCCGTGGGGTTCCGTGCAGGCACTGGTGATGATGGGGGAGGTCTGGCTTCCAGAGCCCGAGTGGAGCTGCTCTTGCTTCGGTTGCGTTCCCACCATGGGCGAAGCGTAGGATCAGGCTGGACGCTCTGGCTGCAGCGATTTTGGGGGCTACTGATCCCCAAGTCCCTTGAGCAAAGGGCAGGACCCAGACTGGAGGTCCTGACACCGGGAGGTCCCTCATAGGGATGGGTTTGGGTGACACCATCTGCCCAACGGCCATGCCTGGAGTAGCTCAATGTCCATGTCGATTGAGGGACGGCGCTGGTGGCGCTGCTCGATGTCCCACTGTGGAGGGCACAGGCCCCGTCTCCCGGAGGTCTCCCCATCCCCAGGAGCTCCTCACCACCCCCCCCCAGGCATCCCCCCCCCCCAATCCCAAAGCACATCCCCCCGAGCCCTCTCAGGCGCAGAAGGTGACACGGTGCCAAGTGTCAGTCCGTCTCCCACCCCCTCGATGCTGAATCCATCCCAACTGCTGGGGGGGGGGGGGTGAAAAAAAGCCGTTTGGGGACAAAAATGCCCTTTGTGGGCTGCAGCGAGCGGCCGCGTGTTGCGATTGGCATCCGCATTGTTGGGTAAACTTTGTCCGGCCCGGCCGCCTCGCTGCCGGCGCTCCGGCAAAATAATTAGGCGAGTTCCTATAAAGCCGAGTCCCAGATTTACGGCATGTGCGGACACAGCCGCCCTTGTGCCGGGGTGGAGGGGGGCGGAGGGGCTTCCTTGGGCCCTGTGTACCCCAAAACCCGGGGTAGATGCCCCCAAACCCGGGGTAGATGCCTCGGGGGGTGCGTTGGACCATAAGCCCCGAAAGCAGCCAGGGAGGAGTTTCCACCTGAGTTCTGGGTGGTTTTGGGGTGTTCCCCCCTAATGTGGGGGTGCTCAAGGCTTGGGGTGGGGGGAGGAGATCCGCTTTGGGTCCAATTCTTGGCATTTAGGGACCTGGGGGGGGGTTAAGCCCTACGTTCCTCTTGCCCCCCCCCCCCCCTTCTTTTATTTCCTGGGGCGCTGGGTTCGCTTTAGGCCCCCCCATCCCCAGCAGCACAGGACCCCCCAATCCCCCCCCCCCCCCGCACATCTGGGCACCGCACAGCTGGGAGCCGGCGGGATGCAGAATTCGGCCCGGCCAGCGATGCCGGCTCAGCCCGCAGGACCCCCACCCCACTGCGTGACTCAGTTTCCCCTCTTGCCCCCCACCTGCCAACAGCTGGGGGGGGGGGCACAGCCCCTCTAGATGTCACTGTGTCCGTGTCCCTCCCCCCCCCCAGATGCCACCACAGTGCAATTGTTGGTCCCCAAACTGGCCAAAATGGGGGGTGGGGGTGGTGTGCACACTCCATGACACTCCTGATCGTAATTTCTCCTAACGACGGGCGCTGCCCAGCCCTGGCCCCCCGCCGCCCCCCGCCCGCCCCCGCCGCCCAGCCAGGGGTCCCCCCACAAATCCCCCCCAACACCCCGCTAATCCCTCCGGCCCTCATTAGGCCGCGCGACCCCGCTGCTTTTTTTTCCGCTCCCTATCAAAACCAAAACCTAACCACCCCCCCCCCCCCCAAAAAAAAAAAAAAAAACCCCAAAACCCCCCCTGCAGCCCCATCCTGCCCCGAGCCCGGTCTCCGTTCAAGCCGCGGGACCCTCGAACCGGCCCCCGTAAGAAATGCTGCTTTTAGGGTTGGAAGTTGGTTGGGGTTTTGTTGATTTTTTTTTTTTTTTCTGATTTATTTAATATTTTTTTTTCTTTCCTTTTTTTTTTTTTTTCCTTTTTTTTTTTTTTTTTTTTTTTTTCCGGCATCCTCTGGCCGGGGACACAGAGGGCGGCTTTGTGCGGGCTGGAGGACGCCGCTTGGGGCCCTGGCTCGCTGCCACCCCAAATAGGTGGCCTTTTTTTTTCTTGGGGGGGGGGGGGGGAGGGGGACAGACGGACGGACGGAGACAAGACACAGACCCAGCATCAAAGGATGCTGAATCCCTCACTATTCCCCCCCTCGCCCCCCCCCCCGGCCCTTGATCCGGGGAGGAAAAAGGGGATGAAACCCCCTCCTCTGCCTCGGGGCTGGGAGCCGGAGCGGTTTTGGGGTGGGGGTCCCCGATCCGGAGCTGGGGGTTGTACCCTGACGGCGCTGCTGGGATTGGGGGGGGGGGAAGGATTTTGGGGTCACCCTTTGGGTTTGGGATGGGTATTTTGGGTTTGGGATGGATATTTTAGGTTTGGGACGGATATTTTTGGGTTTGGGATGGGTATTTTGGGATCGGGATGGATAAAGCGGGGGGGGGGTTGCAGCTGGAATGGGGTTTAGGGTGCTCTGAGCAGCTGGGGGGGGGGGTGCCCCCAGGAGATGGAGGTTGGGGACATGTGTGTGACCCCCCAGCAGCCAGTGACCCCAAGCAGCCCCCCCCAAACCAGCCCCTGCAGGGATACAGCACCAAACACCCACCCGGGGGTGGGGGGTCAGATGGGCGATTCGGGGGGGAGGGGGTGACGGGCACAGAGAGGGGTCGGACTCCCCCAAGGGCCGGATCCGGCGGTGCGGGAGATAACCGGGGCCGGAATTGGGGTTTCTATTTCTGGCGGTTTATTTAACCTCGTGCGGGCGGCGGCGGCGGCCGAGAGGTATTTATAGCTCCCGAAACACCCACCGGCCCCCGCCGGGGCCAGATCCGGCCCCCACGGCCGCCGCTGCTCTTGGGCTCTGCCTTCGGGGGCCCTGAACCCCCCCAAATGTGGGGTTTTGCCGTTATTCTGCCTTTTTTAGGGTGCTTGGCCCCGGTGTCGGGGGACAGGGATGGGGACGGGCAGGAATGGCGGTGGCAGAGCATCACCATCACGGGGTGACGGGGCTGATGGTGACATCCCCCCCCCAAAAAAAACCCCATCACCACCCCCACTTTTTATTTGCACCCCAATAACGGGTCATCGAGGCCGCATCCACCATTCGCCTAATAAAAATAGCACTTTTTGCCTCACCTGTCCCAAACTTCCAGGGTTCGGCCCCAAAGCCGAGGGCCGGCGGCCGTTCCCGCGCCGGGATGGTTTTCCCCATCTCCGCCGACCCCCCGCGACACCTCGACCCACCCCCCCTCTTCCAGCTTCCCCCCCCCCCAAACGTCGCCGGCCTCTTTCCAGCCCTCATTAATTTGGGATAATCGCGGCTCTCATTAGCGGGGGCGCGAGTCTGCCAGTGCCCCCCCCCCCCGCCTTGGCACAGGCACCCGCAGCTTTATGCCCTATTTTTGGGGGGGGGGGTGTGTGACAGAAGCCACCCCCCCCTCCCCCAACCCAGGAAGGGTTTGGGGGGGGGTCCTGGTACCCCAATATTGGGGTTTTTCCCAGCCCCGGAGCTGTTTTTTTGTCCTGGGGATTCTCTGATGTCTCGTATGAAGGTTGGGCTGGGGGGGGGGGGGTGTGGCGGAATTCGCTTCACCCTTTTTTTTTTGGGGGGGGGGATCCTCCAAATATTTGGGGGGCAGAACTGGTGCCCCCTAAAAGGAGGGGTGGGAGCAGAATGGCTGCGATTCAGGATGCTTCTCCCAAACCCTTGAGTTTTGGGGCAAAACCCTCCTCGTTTTAACGTGTAGCTTCCCCCCCCCCCCAGAGAACACACCGGACCCCAGATGTGGGGTGGGAGGGTGTGAATCTCCCCCTTCTCTCCTCCCTCCAAAAAATAAAAAAAATAAAAAAAAAAAATTAAAA
>NC_138933.1:521341-633849 GCF_965231255.1 Vanellus vanellus
GGTGGGGGGGGTGTCGGGGCTCCCCGATGAGGTTTGGGGGTAAAAAATAAAAAATTAAAAAAAAAAAAAAAAAAATCCTAATTTTGGGCCACCTGCTCCCGGCGGGGCGATGCCTCGACGCCCGCTCGTGCCGGCGGGAACCGCGCGGAGCCTTGGCCCCTTCGGGGACTTTTTTTTTTTTGTTTTAAGAATTTGGGGTTGGGGGGGGGTGATAAGAGCCCCCGAGGATGTGTTGTGTCCCCCCCAAAAACCCAGTGCCCCTCACCCGGAGTCGGGGCGCGGGGTTGGGGGGGGATGCTCCATCCGTCGCCCGCCTCTGCCGTGCTGTGCCGTGCCGGGGAGCTGCCGGGGAGGGCGGTGACCCCCTAAAAAGCAAGTGGGGGGGGGAGGGGGGGGGTTCAGGGGCGGGGTGGGGGGCAACCATGGCGTCGTTATTTACTCCCAGTCCCGTTTTCCAGTGGAAAGCGGCGGCCGGAGCCAGGTCCTGGCCCCGCTCCCGGGTGGGATCCCCGGCCAGGGCCGGCGGCCGCCCAGGGCCGAGCACGGGCTCCTCCACCTGCTCAGCACTGGGGACCCCCCCCCCGCACCCCCCCTGGACCCCCCCCCCCCAATCCCCAGCAGCGAACGGGCTCTGTACCAACTGGGGAAACTGAGGCACAGGGGTGGGGGGGGTGGGGGGTGGACCCATGGAGGGGGTCACCCATCACCTGTGGAGCATTTTGGGGGTGTGGAGGTGGAAAAGGGGTGTAAGAAGATTTTTTTTATGGGGGGGTGTCATTCACTGCTGGGGGGGGGGGGCCGCCGTCCCAGCGACAGCCCCGGGAGTTATTTTTGGCTGAGTTTGCCGGTGCCCGGCGGCAGCGCCGGTAACACACGGGCTTTGTCCGCGACGGCCTCCCGGGAGGCTCCGGGGCAGCGCGGAGGTTGGGGGGGCTCTGGGGGGCTCTGGGGGGGGCTCTGGGGGGGGGAATGGGGAGGATCTGGGGGGGGGGGTTTGGGGGGTGGCTGCAGCAGAGGTGCCCCATGGCGGCAAGGTGTGTGTGGGGGGGGGGGGCTCACCGACAGCCACATGCCGACTTCAGCTCCAGCCCCGTCTGTCTGTCCGTCCGTCCATCCGTCCGTCCGTCCATCCGTCCATCAATTCCCTCCATCCATCCATTGCTCCACCCATGTCTCCATCCATCCTTCCCTCCCTCCCTCCCTCCCTCCCTCCCTCCATCCATCCGTTCGTCCATCCATCCCTGTCTCCATCTGTCCGTCCGTCCATCCCTCCATCTGTTGATCCGTTTGTCCGTCCGTCCATCCTTCCCTCCCTCCGTCCATCCATCCCCGTCTCCATCTGTCCATCCATCTCTCCCTCCATCCGTCTATCCATGCATCTCTCCCCGTTCATCCCTGTCACCGTCCGTTCATCCATCCATCTCTCCATCCCTCCCTCTGTCTGTCCATCCATCCCTGTCTCCATCTGTCTGTCTGTCCATCCATCTCTCCCTCCATCCATCCATCCCTGTCTCCATCTGTCCGTCTGTCCATCCATCTCTCCCTCCGTCCATCCATCCCTGTCTCCATCTCTCTGTCCGTTCATCCATGTTTCCCTCCATCCCCGTCTCCATCCGTCTGTCTGTCCATCCGTCCATCTCTCCCTCCGCAGCTCCGTCCCACCCCCATCCCACCCGGCAGACCAGGGCCAGCACCCACCACCCCACACCCACCCCAGACCCCCGCACAGCCCCCGGGGGGCAGGATGGAGCCCCCCCCCGACCCCCCCTCAGCACTGCCCCCCCAAACCTGTGAACCCCAACACCAAACCCACTCCCACCCCCCATTTATTTTCACGGGGGATTTGTGAGCGGGTGGAAGGGACGTGGTTGGGGACCCCCATGTCGGGGACCCCCTTTCGGCTGCTGGATTGGGGGGGGCATGGGGGGGGGGGTCCGGCAGGGCCTGGGCTGGGCAGCCTGGGGCTGCTGGGGGGAGCCCCAAAGCCCTTTTAAACACCGGGGGAGGCCCCCACCATCACCTGACTGCCCCCAGCACCCTCCCAGTTTGAGGGGGGGGGGGGGTGGCCCAGGGATGGGAAGTCCCGTCCCCCCCCCCCGTCATTTGCACCGGACCCCATTTGCCCATGCCCAGCCCCCCCTCCCCCGGCTGGGGTGCACACGTGGCGGGGGGGCGGGGGGGGGGGGGGCAAAGCCCCCCACTTTGGAGCTCGGCTTTGGGCTGGGAAATGTGTGTGCCCCCCCCCCGAACCCCACTGCAAAGCCCCCCACTGTGCCCCCCCCCAGCACTGGCCCAGGGATGTAGGGACCCCCCCATCCTCCTGAACCCCTTCCCGGTGGGGGGGGGGAATAGCTTTGGGGGGGGGGTGGTGTTTGGAAGGGGTCAGGCTGGGTCGTGCCCCCCCCTCCCCCCCCCCCAGCGCGCACCCTGTTTTGGGGGGGGAGGCAGTTCCAGGCAGAGGAAGGAGGGGGGGCTATGCTGAGCTGGGGAGGGGGGGTCCTGTGTCCCCCCCCTTAACCCTCTTTTTCTGCAATGAATGAAGCAGAAATGGGGGGGGGGGGGCAAAAGAACGGGGGGGGGTGGGAGCAGAGATGGGGGGACTGCCTGGAGGGGGGGGGGAGCTGGGTAGGGGCTGGAGCGGGGACTGAGGATGGGGAATGGGGAGGGGGATTTGGGGCAGGACCTGGGGGGGGGGGGGTCAGGTCCCCCCCGAGGGTTTGGCACCCCTCTGTGGGGGGGGGGTGGGGTGTGGGGGGGGGTGTTCAGCCTCTCCAGGACCCCCGGGATACGAAGTCCCCTTCGTCCGTCCCCCCCCCGGGATAGGGGGGGTCTCAGCCCCCCGGGACCCCCGGCATGGGATGGGGGGGTCTCAACCTCCCGGGGCCCCCAAAATGGGGTGAGATGGGGGGGCTCAGTTCCCCAGGGACCCCCCCGGGAGGGGGGATTCAGCCCCTTTGGTTCCCCGGGATGGGGGGGCGCCGGGATGGGGGATGAGATGGGGCGGTCGCAACCCCCCGGGACCCCCGGATGAGATGGGGGGTGGGATGGGGGGGTGGGGGGGTGTCAGTCTTCTCGGGACCCCCGGGATGGAAGGGGAGGGGGGGGTCTCACTCCCGGGCCCCCCGGGATATGATGGGGGGGGTGTCTCAGTCTTCCCGAGCCCCCCGGACGATATGGATTGGGGGGGGATGGGGGTGTCTCAGTCTTCCCGGGAGCCCGGGGTGGAGGGGGCGGGAGGCGGGGGGGGGGGTCTCACCCCCGGGATGAGATGGGGGGTAACCTCACCCCCGGGACCCCCAGTATGGGATGGGGGGGGGTGTCTTAGCCCCCCAGGACCCCCGGATGAGATTGGGGGGGGTGGTGTTTCTCAGACTTCCCGGGACCCCCGGGATGAGACGGGGGGGGATCTCATCTTCCCGGGACCCCCGGGATGGAAGAGGGGGGGGGTCTCACCCCCGGGACCCCCGGGATGAGGGGGGGTGTCCCACCCCCGGGATGAGACGGGGGGAGGGGGAGGGGAATCCCACCCCGACCCTCGCAGCTCCGGGCAGCCGTGCTGGGGGGGGGCCACCCGGGGGGTGTGGGGGGGTTAGTGTTGGGGTGGGGGGATACAACCCCCGTCCCCCCCCCCGTCCCTCCCTCCCCGCTCCCTCCCTCTCTGGCCGTCGGTGCCGTCCCGGAGGAGGGCCGGGGGGGGGGGTGGTGGGGGTGGTTTGGGGGGGGGGGGGGGGGGAAAGGAGGAGGGGGGGGGGGGGGCGGCCCCGGCTCGGGTTACAGGGCCCGGGGGGCCGCGGCGGGACATATACGCGGCGTCGGGGCGGCGCGGGCACTGCTCGGCCCGACGCACGGTGAGGGGCGCCGCCGCCTCGCCATGCCCGGCCGCCACCCGCTCCGCCTCGCCGCCTCCCTCCTCCCCGGCCGCATCCTCCTCTTCTTCCTCCTCCTCCTCCTCGCCGCCTTCGCCGCCGCGCAGGACCGAGACCTCCGTGAGTACCGATCACCCCCCGACCCCCGAGAGGAGCCCCGGAGATGGGGGGGGGGGGGGGGGGGTTGGTCGTAGGGAACAAGGGGGACATCGGGGGACAGCGGGGGACAGCGGGGGATGGAGGGGGAAAGTTTCAGAGTAGTGGGGGGGACACCCTGGGGTGGGGGGGGGCAATGGGGGACAGCGCGGGGCAGGGAGGGACAGCGTGGGGACACCGGCGGACAGCAGAAGGAGAGTGGGGGACATCGTGGGGACACCGGGGGACAGCTTGTGACACTGGGGAACACCCGGGAACAGCGTGGGATGGAGGGGGAAAGTTTGAGGGTAGTTGGGGGGGACAGCCTGGGATGGGGGGGACACTGGGGGACAGCGTGGGACAGGGAGGGACAGCGTGGGGACACTGGGGGACAGCACAGGGAGAGTGGGGGACACCGTGGGGACAGCAGGGAACAGTGTGGCATGGAAGGGGGACAGTGAGGGATGGAAGGGGAAAGTTTGAGGGTACTGGGGGGGACAGCTTGGGATGGGGGGACACTGGGGGACATCTTTGGACAGGGAGGGACAGCGTGGGACGCTGGGGGACAGCACAGGGAGAGGGGGGTACAGTGTGGGGACACTGGGGGACAGCGTGGGGACATGGGAGACAGTGTGGGATAGAGGGGAAAGGTTTGAGGGTAGAGGGGGGGACCAGCCTGGGATGGGGGAGGGACACTGGGGGACAGC
The DNA here is from genome assembly GCF_965231255.1 of Vanellus vanellus. Classification (NCBI taxonomy): domain Eukaryota; kingdom Metazoa; phylum Chordata; class Aves; order Charadriiformes; family Charadriidae; genus Vanellus; species Vanellus vanellus. Next base: position 526,050 of record NC_138933.1, read on the forward strand.
GTGGGACACTGGGGGACAGCACAGGGAGAGTGGGGGACACCAGGGGACAGCGTGGCACAGAGGGGGACAGCGTGGGATGGAGGGGGGGGGTGTGGGATGGATAGGGAAAGTTTGAGGGGAGTTGGGGGGAGACCAGTCTGGGATGGGGGGGGTCACTGGGGGACAGTGTGGGATACTGGGGGACAGCGTGGGGACACTGGGGGACAGTATGGGATAGAGGGGACATAGTGTGGGATGAATAGGGAAAGTTTGAGGGTAGTGGGGGGGACAGCCCGGGATGGGGAAGGGACACTGGGGGACAGCGAGGGACACTGGGGGATAGCACAAGGCGAGTGGGGGAGACTGGGGGACACTGGGGAACGGTGTAGGACACTGGGGGACAGTGTGGGATTGAGGGGCCATAGTGTGGGACAGATGGAGAAAGTTTAAGGATAGTGGGGCGGGCAGTCTGGTATGGAGGGGGACAATGTGGGACACAGGGACAGCGTGGGACAGAGGGGGACAGCACAAGGAGAGTGGGGGACAGCGTGGGGACACTGGGGGACAGTGTGGGACACTGGAGGGATGGAAGGGGAAACTTTAAGGACAGCGGGGAGGAGAGCACGGGGTGGATGAGGACAGTATGGGACACTTAGGGGACGCCTGGGAGACTGGGGGACAGCCTGGGAGACTGGGGGACAGCATGGGACACTGGGGGACAGGGAGGGACAGAGGGGACAGCCTGGGATGGGGGGGGGGCAGCATTAGGACCATGGGGTATGGATGGGACAGCGGGGTGCAGCTTGGGGACAGCAGGTTACAGCGTGGGGACAGTGGGGGACAGCCTGGGGTGTAGGAGATGGGGCAGGGGACACGGCGGGGACAGTGGGGGACAGCAGGGTCCAGCCTGGGACATGAGGTCCAGCTGGGGACACAGGGTGTAGCTGGGGACAGGGGGGTCCAGCCTGGGGACACTGAGGTCCAGCCCTGGGGTACATCCCAGGGACCCTGGGGACTGGCCTGGGGACACTGGGGAACAACCTGGGGACACCAGGGAACATCCTAGGGACCCTGGGGACACCAGGGCATCTCCTGGGGACGCTGGATCACATCCCAGGGACCCCGGGGCACATTCTGGGGACCTGGGGCCACCTGGGGCCACAGATGACATCTCAAGGTCCCTGGGGCCACCAGGGCACATCCCAAGGCCACCAGGACACATCCCAGGGCCACCTGGGCACCTCCTTGGGGACCATAGGGCACCTTCTGGGGACCCTGATGTGCAGCCTGGGGACACTGGGGCTCCTCCTGGCCACCCAGGGGCACCTCCTGGGGACATCAGGACACATCCCAGGGACCCTGGGGCACCTCTGGGGGACGTGGGGGTGCAGCCTGGGGACACCAGGGAACATCCTAGGGACCTTGGGGACATCAGGACATCTCCTGGGGATGCTGGATCACATCCCAGGGACCCCGGGGCACATTCCGGGGACCTCGGGGACACCTGGGGCCACAGAAGACATCTCAAGGTCCCTGGGGACACCTGGGCACCTCCTGGGGACAGTGGGGTACCTCTTGGGGACACATCCCAGGGGCCCTGAGGCACCTCTGGGGGACGTGGGGGTGCAGCCTGAGGACACCACGGTGTCGTGTGTGTCCCCCAAGACCTTGGGGACACTGGTGACAATGCCCACATCCCACCAGAGATGTAGGGGCTTTGGGGACACACTGAATGTCCCCAAGATGGGGGACACTGAGTGCCATTAGGGTTCCTGGGGAGGTTGGGGACCCCCCCACCCCCCCACTTCAGGCTGGAAACCCTCTGTGTCCCCACTGAGACCTTGGGGACACCGGTGACAATGGCCACGTCCCACCAGAGGTGCAGGGACACACTGAGTGTCCCCAAGACGGGGGACACCGAGTGCCATTGGTGCCCTGGGGAGGTTGGGGACCCCCCCACCCCCCCACTTCAGGCTGGAAACCCTTTGTGTACCCCCCGAGACCTTGGGGACACCGGTGACAATGCCCACATCCCACTGGGGGTGCAGGGACACACTGAGCGTCCCCAAGACAGGGGACACCGAGTGCCATTGATGCCCTGGGGAGGTTGGGGACCCCCCCACCCCCCCTGCTTCAGGCTGACCCCCCTTTTGCTGAGCGCTCCCCCCCCCCCCCTTTCCCGGGTGACCCTATTCCTCTAAGGGGTTGTCACCCCTTAAAGGATGGCAGTGCCACCACCTCCGTCACAGCTGACTGCGGTCCCCTGCCACCCCCTCCTCTCCCCCCCCTGCATCTCCCCCCCCCCCCCATCCATCCCCGTGTGTGCGTGTGTGTCGTGTCCCCCGTCCCCTGTCCCCCCCTGTCCCCCCCCCCCAATTCGCTTGTCCCCGCAGCCGAGGCGGGCAGCTGCCTGCAGGACGGGCAGAGCTATAGTGACAAGGACGTGTGGAAGCCGGAGCCGTGCCGTATCTGCGTGTGCGACACGGGGACCGTCCTCTGCGACGACATCATCTGCGAAGAACTGCGGGATTGTCCCAGTCCCGAAATCCCCTTCGGAGAGTGCTGCCCCATATGCCCCACTGACCAACCCAGCGGTTGTAATTTATTTATTTATTCCTTCCTCTCCTCGAATAAATAAATTACCCGGTCGGGGGAAGGGGCTTTTAGTTTGCCCCATAGTTGGGGGGGATATGGGGGGGGGGGGAGGTGGGGAGTGTGGGGAGGAGGGGGGGTGGGATACATCCACGAGGAGCCCCAGGGGAAAAGGCAACTTGCCCCCCAACTCCCCCCCCCCCCTAATTTTTACAGGGGGGTTAAAAAAGATAAAATCATCCCGGGGTGGAAAAATGTTATTTCCCCCCCCTCCCCCCCTAAATGGCAGCTGGTTTTAAAGCTTTTGGGGTGTTTTTTTTTTTTTTTTTTAAATGAGATTCCTCCAAAGGCGGATGGATTTGGGGTGATGGGGGGACACACACACACTACAGCCTTGTGTGTGCCCCCCCCCCCCCCCCCCCCATCATCCCACCCAAAGGGCCGCTCAAATGGTGTTTCCACCCCTAAAACTGTGATAATTCCCTCGGAATGATGGAAAAGTGCTGCCCCCCCCCCCCTTCCACCCCGCCAGGAAGGGCTATGACCCCCCCCAAAAAAAAACCCAAAGTTGCCTTTTTTAACCCTTCCCTGCCCCCTCGGGGGGGTGGGTGGTGGTGTGAAGGGTTAAGCCCCTTCCCCCCCCCCCAAAAAAAAACCCACCCTGCGCGGCCCCATTCCCGCATGCTGAACCCCGCTTTGCCCCCCTGCCCCGCTTCGGGGGAGCCCCCGCGCTCCTGTGCCCCCCGGTTTGGCCCCACAGCCCCCCCAGGAGCATCACCACCCCCCCCCCCCGGGCTGGGGACGGTGTCCTCTGTGTGTGTGTGTGCCCCCCCCCCCCGCCCCCTCCAGCCTGTGTCCCCCCCCCCCTAATTTCTCTTTATTTCTTTGTTTTTCCAACAGGGCAGCCTGGCCCCAAGGTGAGGTTGGTGTGTGTATGTCCCGTCCCCCCCGTCCCCCCCCCCCGCAGTCCCAATTTCCTGGGGTTTTCCCCCAAAACGGGCTGGGGGGGGGGGGGGCTCAAGGCAGGACCCCATAGCATCTGCATGGGATGAGCGGTTCGGGGGTTGTCACCTCCCGGGGGGGGGTGTCACCTCCTGGGGGGGGGTTGTTACCTCTTGGGGGGGATTTTTTTTACCTTTGGGGGGGGGGATTTTTTAGAGGGGGGGTCTGGGGGTGGCCCCCCCCTTGGCTCACCCCATGCTTTGCCTTGCAGGGACAGAAGGGTGAACCCGGTGACATTAAAGATGTAAGTGCCCCAAGTTGGGGAGGGGGAGGGGGGGGGGTTGCGCTGGGGTACCCCCGAAATGGGGGGCCCTGTTGTTGTGGGGATGATATGGGGGCGGGGAGGGGGGAAATCCCCCCAGCCTGCACCCGTCTCACCCCACCATTGTGTGTCGTCTCGTGTCCCCCCCCCCCTAATTTCACAGGTTGTAGGACCCCGAGGGCCTCCGGGACCGCAGGTGGGAGCGCGTTTCTCCGGGCGCATTGCTGGAATATTTGTGGGAGGGGGATGTGGGAGGGGGGGTGGTCGGGGGGGAGACCTGACACACCCCCCCCCCCCCCCTTCTTCCTCTCTCAGGGCCCGGCAGGCGAGCAGGGACAACGAGGGGACCGTGGCGAGAAGGGGGAGAAGGTGACTGTGTACCCCCACCCACCCACAGGACCACTGGTGTGGTGCCGCAGAGAACTGTCACGCTCGCCGCATGGATGACACCCCCTCCCCATCTTTTTTCTCCCCCCTTCCAGGGTGCTCCCGGCCCCCGCGGTAGGGATGGAGAACCCGGCACCCCTGGAAATCCCGGCCCCCCCGGCCCCCCCGGACCTCCCGGCCCCCCCGGCCTCGGTGGGGTGAGTATCGAGAGCGGTGTTTTTTGGGGTGAAATGAGGAGGTTTTGGGGGCGGCGGGTGCGCTCAGCCCCTTTCCCCTTTGCAGAACTTCGCGGCGCAGATGGCAGGCGGCTTCGACGAGAAGGCTGGAGGCGCGCAGATGGGCGTCATGCAGGGACCCATGGTGAGAGGGGACCCCCCCCCAGGACCAGGGACCCCCCCCCCCAAACCCAAACCCACCCCCCGCCCCAGGGGGACGTGGTGGCGGGTCCTGTCTTGGGACACGGGGGGACCTCTGCGTCACCAGCGATGAGGACCGTCCCCGTTTTGGGGGCACCCCACTGATTTGGTGATGAGGGGGGGTGGGGTGGCCACCTCGCCCCCCCCCCCAACACTATTGTCTCTGCCCTCAGGGCCCCATGGGACCCCGCGGCCCCCCCGGACCTTCTGGTGCTCCCGTAAGTATTCCCCCTCCCGCCAGGCTGGGGGGTCACCGGGTGGGCACCCCGCCACCCCGCTGATGCCACCGTCCTCCGTTCCAGGGTCCCCAAGGATTTCAAGGCAACCCCGGTGAGCCCGGCGAGCCCGGCGCTGCTGTGAGTGTCACCCCCTGTCCTGTGTGTGTGTCCCCACCCCCCCATCTTAGGGACATGCCACCCACCCGCTCCCACTCACCCACCGCTTCTCTATCCCCTTTAGGGTCCGATGGGTCCCCGGGGACCGCCGGGACCTCCTGGGAAACCCGGTGACGACGTGAGTCCTTTGCCGCGCCGGCGCCGGCTGGCAAACCCTGGCTGAGAACGGGCAGCTCGTTGCAGCAGTGGCCGCAGCCAGAGGCCAAAGGGTGATTTTATCCCCCCCCCCCCTTCCCCATCTCATTTCAGGGTGAGACAGGAAAACCCGGTAAATCCGGTGAGCGTGGCCCCCCCGGTCCCCAGGTAAGGCAGTGCCGGGCTGGATTCGCCCCCCCCTCCCCCCACGATGGACCCCCCCCTCCGCCATGTCCCCCCTTTGTCCCCAACCCGCTTTCTCTCCGCTCGCTCGCAGGGTGCTCGTGGCTTCCCCGGAACACCCGGTCTCCCTGGAGTGAAAGGCCACCGGGTACGTGTGTGTGTGTTCCCTGTGCCCCCAGTGTCCCCACCACCTGGTGGCACAGAGGGTGACACCCCCCCCCCCCCAAATCTCTCTGTCCCCAGGGGTACCCCGGCTTGGATGGCGCCAAGGGAGAGGCAGGGGCTCCTGGAGCCAAGGTAAGTGGTGGGTGACCGTCCCCGTGGCATCGGGGCTGGCAGGGTGACCGTCCCCATGGTGTCAGGGGTGGTGGGGTGATGGTCACTGTGGCATTGGGGTTGGTGGGGTGACCATCCCCATGGCATCGGGGCTGGCAGGGTGACCATCCCCGTGGCGTCGGGGCTGGCGGGGTGACGGTCCCCGTGGCAGGGTGCCACACACCGGGGCTCACCCTCTGCCCTTCCCCGTAGGGCGAATCCGGCTCCCCCGGCGAGAACGGCTCTCCCGGCCCCATGGTGAGTCTTTGGGATGGGAAATGGGGAAACTGAGGCACGGGGGGGGGGGCGGTAAAGTCCACCCCCCCCCCCGGCCCCGCACTGGGCAGCACAGCACCTGACCCGCCGCCGTGTCCCCCCCAGGGTCCCCGCGGGCTGCCCGGAGAGAGAGGACGTCCCGGCCCCTCCGGCGCTGCGGTGAGTGTGACACCGCCTGGGTCCCCGCTGGCACCCCGCTGGCACCCCGCTGGCAGGGGGCTGCCAACAGGGCAGGGGTCCTCCATCCCACCGCGGTGCCCCCCGTGACCCCCGCTGCCGTCTCCCCCCAGGGCGCTCGTGGCAACGACGGTCTCCCCGGCCCAGCGGGACCCCCTGTAAGTAAAAGGCTTCTTGGCCCCTTCCTGGGCTACCGCACCCCATGTCACCCCAGTGGGGGACACTGGGGTCCCCCGGGACCCCCCAAAACCCGGGCAGACCCCCACGCTCTTCTCGCCCTCAGGGACCCGTCGGCCCGGCTGGAGCCCCCGGCTTCCCCGGTGCCCCCGGCTCGAAGGTAAGGGGGAAGGGGCTGCTCCCAGGTGGGGAAACTGAGGCACAGCACCAGCTGCCCCCCCCCCTCACCCCATCTGTCCCTCCCCCTCACTCCAGGGTGAAGCTGGTCCCACCGGCGCACGAGGTCCCGAGGGTGCCCAGGGCCCCCGCGGTGAATCCGGCACCCCCGGCTCTCCTGGCCCTGCTGGCGCCCCCGTAAGTGCCATCACTCGCTGTGTTCTGTCCCCCCCACCCCTCCCCTCCCGCAGCGGTTTGTCCCCACATGTCCCCTGGCCTGGGAGCCAGGGGGATGGGGCTGATCCTGCGAGCAGGGATGGGGGGGGATCATCCTCCGGTTGGCAGTGGGGAAACTGAGGCACAGGGGTGTGTCTTTTTTTAGGGTAACCCAGGGACTGACGGCATCCCCGGCGCGAAGGGCTCGGCGGTGAGTACGGCTGTGGATGGGGACCGGGATGGGGATGGGGACAGGGATGGGGTGTCCCAAGCCCCGGGGGGGGGGGGGCTGGGGCTCGGGAGAGGGCTGGCCCTGTGTGGGGAGGGGCTGCCGAGGGCTGAGCTGCGATTTGGGGACGCATGGGGACCCTGGGGGTTGGGGGGGGACACAGGGATGTGGGAGGGATGGGAGGATGCGGGATGCTGGGGGAGGTGGGATGCTGCGAGATACTGGGGGACACGGGGACGCTGGGGGACACGGGGACACTGGGGGACATGGGGATGCAGAGGGATGCAGGGAGGTACTGGGGGACGCTGGGGGACACGGGGACACTGGGGGACATGGAGATGTGGAGGGATGCAGGGATGCTGGGGGACACTGGGGGATGCTGGGGGTTGTGGGATGCATGTGGGACATGGGGACGCGGAGGAGTGTGGGGATGCTGGGGGACTCTGGAAGATGCTGGGGAACACTGGAAGATGCTGGGAGGCGCCGGGGGCTGCGAGGACACTGTGGGACACAAGATGCTGGGGGATGCGGGGATGCTGGGGGACACCGGGGATGCTGGGGGAGGCGGGAGGACACGGGAGGTGGGGACATCGGGGGACACGGACCGTGCCGTGCCCCCCTCGACGCGGCCGGTTCCCCGCAGGGCGCCCCGGGCATCGCCGGCGCTCCAGGCTTCCCCGGCCCCCGTGGCCCACCCGGACCCCAGGGTGCCACCGGCCCGCTGGGACCCAAGGGACAGACGGTAAGAGCCCCCCGAGAGCCCCCCAAGATGAGGACCAGGGCCCTGGCCCCGCCCACTGCCTCATGGCTCCGCCCACTGCCAACCACCCCACCCACTCTGTGACATGCTCCGCCCATTCTGCCACAGGCCACGCCCCCATTGACATTGCGGGTCCCCTCCCCGGTCACCCTTGGGTCACCCACGTCTGGTCCCCAAAGGGGCCACTGGGGATGGGGTGGGGTGAGGATGGGGATGGGATGAGGATGGGGACAGGGATGGAGACAGGATGGAGATGGGGACAGGATGGGGACAGGGATGGGGATGGGGACACTGATGGGGACAAGGACGAGGGCAGGGATGGGGTGAGGATGAGGATGGGGTGAGGATGGGGACAGGGATGGAGACGGGATGGAGATGGGGACAGGATGGGGATGGGGACAGGGATGGGGATGGGGACAGGGATGGGGATGGGGACAGTGATGGGGACAAGGATGAGGTGAGGATGGGGACAGGGATGGAGTGAAGATGAGGATGGGGACAGGGGTGGGGACAGGATGGGGATGGGGACAAGGACGAGGACAGGGATGGGGTGAGGATGAGGATGGGGTGAGGATGGGGACAGAGATGGGGACATGGATGAGGTGAGAATGGGGATGGGGATGGAGCCGAGGACAGGGATGGGGACAGGGACAGGTAAGAGGACTGGGATGCGGATGGGAATGGGAATGGGGATGCGATGAGGAAAGGGATGGGGATGAGGATGGTGATGGGGACAGCTATGGGGACAAGGACAGGGCTGAGGCTGGGGTCAGGAATGAGGGCAGGAGTTGGGGAGAAGAAAAGGGATGGGGACAGTACTGGGGACAGGGATGGGGACAGGGATGGGGTGGGGACAGGGATAGGAATAGGAAGGGGGGACGGGGATGAGGTGGGCACAGGAAAGGAGACGGATGGGGTGGGGACAAAGATGGGGGTGGGCTTGGGGACAAGGATGGGAGCAGGAATGGAGGATGGGAGCGAAGATGAGAACAGGAAAGGGGATGGGGACGGGATGGGGATGGGATGGGGACAGGGATGGAAGTGAAGGTGAGGACAAGGCTGTGTTGGGGACAGGGATGGGGACAGATGGGGACAGGGTGGGAAAGGGATGGGGACAAGGACACGGACAAGGATGGGGACAGGGATGGGAGTGAAGGTGAGAATAAGGCTGTGTTGGGGACAGGGATGGGGACAGATGGGAACGGGATGCGGACAGGGATGGGGGCAGGATGGGAATGGAATGGGAACAGGGATGTGAACAGGGAGGGGGACAGGGTGGGGAAGGGATGGGGACAGGGATGGGGACAGGGATGGGGGCACAGGGATGGGGACAGGGATGGGAGTGAAGGTGAGGACAAGGCTGGGTTGGGGACAGGGATGGGAACAGGGATGAGGACAGATGGGCACAGGATGGGAACGGGATGGGAACAGGGATGTGAACAGGGAGGGGGACAGGGGTGGGGATGGGAACAAGCAGGAAGATGGGGACAGGGATGGGGTCACGACCTGGAGAAGGGACCGGGGACGGGGACAGCCGTGGGGACGCTGCGGCCCCGTCCCCCACCGCCGCCCTCTCGCTCCGCAGGGAGAACCCGGCATCGCGGGCTTCAAAGGCGAACAGGGACCGAAGGGCGAGACGGTGAGTGCGGATGGGGGGGGGTCCCCACATCCAACCCCCCCCCTAAAATCCCCCCCCACCCCCCCCCACCCCCCGCCTTGGCTGGGGGGTCCGTCCCGCGGCCCCTCGCTCTCCGAGCGGGGCTGGAGTGTCTCGTCGGCGTCTAACGAACCTCTTCCCCTAACGAGGCCCCTCGAGGGGCAGCGTCCCCCCTCCCACGGGGGAACAATAGCCGCTGTGTTCGTGTCCCCCCCCGCCGGGGACATTCCCCCCTCGCTTCATTAACCAGCCTCAATACGTGGGGCCGGAGCCCCGCCGCGGCGGCCGCCGAGCCCCGGCGCCGGCGGGACACGTGGCACGGCGAGGGGGCTCCTGCCCGCCACCCCCGGGGTCTGCCATTTATTGGGGGGGTGGGGGGTGGGGTGATGAGAGGGGAGGAAGGCTCCTCGTGACCCCTTTTTCCTCTTCTTCCTCAGGGACCCGCAGGACCCCAAGGTGCCCCCGGGCCGGCTGGTGAGGAAGGCAAAAGAGGAGCCCGCGGTGAACCCGGTGCTGCCGGTCCCGTGGGACCACCCGGAGAGAGGGTGTGTGGCCCCCCCCATGCCCCCCACAGCGAGGTGTTGTCCCCCAAAATCTTCCTCCCCCCCACACACACACACCCTGACTTCACTCCTCCTCCTCTTCCTCCCTAGGGTGCTCCCGGCAATCGCGGCTTCCCCGGGCAGGACGGGCTGGCTGGACCCAAGGTGGGACGTTGGGGTCATGGGTTGGGGTTGGGGGGGGGGAGGGGGTCCAGGGGTGGGGGTGAGCACCCCCTGAACCCCCAAACTCACCCCTTCTCCCCCCGCGCAGGGTGCTCCGGGCGAGCGTGGCCCCGCCGGCCTCGCGGGTCCCAAAGGAGCCACCGGTGACCCCGGTCGCCCCGGAGAGCCCGGACTGCCCGGAGCCAGGGTAAGAGTCCAGGGGGGGGTCATATCCTGCACCCCCACAGGGTAGGGGGGGGTGTGCATGGATGGGGGCTCCCCACTGAGCTGGGAGAGGGGGGGGTCAGCCAGGGCAGGACCATGTGGGGATGGTGGTGACACTGGGGGACCTGCTGGGGTCAGCCAGGAGGAATTGGGGTCAGTTGAGGTGCTTTTGGGGTCCATGAGGTGGTTTTGGGGTGGATAAGGTGTTGTGTTTGGGGTTGGTTAAGGTGCTTCTGGGGTGGATAAGGTGCTTTTGGGGTTCATTACGGTGCTTTTGGGGTTGGTTAAGGTCCTTTTGGGATGGATAAGGTGGTTTTGGGGTTGGTTAAGGTGCTTTTGGGGTGGATAATGTGGTTTTTGGGTTAGCCAAGATGCTCTTTGGCATTAAGATGCTCTTTGGGGTTGGTTCAGCTGCTCTTTGGTGCTAAGTAAGAAATTCTTTGGGTGCTAAGTAAGAAATTCTTTAAGATGGTCTTTGCTAATTAAGATGTTCTTTGGGGTTATAAAAGATGCATTTGGGGTTAGTAAAGATGCTTCTTGGTGGTAATTAAGTTTTTCGGGGTTAGTTAAGACGTATTTGGGGTTAGCAAAGATGGTCCTTGGGGTTAAGATGCTCTTTGGGGTTAAGATGCTTTCTGGGATTAGTGAAGATGCTCTTTGGGGTTAGTGAAGATGCTCTTTGGTGCTAATTAAGGCACTCTTTGGGGTTAGTTAAGATGAATTTGGAGTCAGCAAAGATGCTTTTTGGGGTTAAGATGCTTTTTGGGGCTAAGATGCTCTTTGGGGTGAGTGAAGACGCATTTAGGGGTCAGCCACCATGCTCCTGGGGTTAGCCAGCCCCCCCCAGCAGTGGCCAGGACCTGGGCAGGATGGGGTCCCCAGTGGCCCCCCACCTCGGGGCCGGCCGCTGCAGCCCCCCCAAACTCCTTTCCCCCCATCGCAGGGTCTCACCGGCCGCCCAGGCGACGCTGGTCCTCAAGGCAAAGTCGGCCCAACCGTAAGTGATGCTCTGGGGGGGGTGTCAGTGTGGGGGGGGACACACACCGGGGTCCGACGCGGTCCCTGCTGATGTCCCCCCCCCCCCATAGGGCGCTCCCGGCGAGGACGGCCGCCCCGGCCCCCCCGGCCCACAGGGTGCTCGCGGCCAGCCCGGCGTGATGGGTTTCCCCGGTCCAAAAGGCGCTAATGTGAGTATCGACCGATTTTTACCCAAATCGGGGCTGCGGCCCGGGTGCGGAGCCCATCACCGTCACCTCTCTCCTCTCTCTAGGGCGAGCCTGGAAAAGCTGGTGAGAAAGGACTCCCCGGTGCCCCGGGACTGCGGGTGAGTTGTTTTCCCTCTCTCGTTGCCCCCCCCCAAAAACACATCTTGGGGTTGCTGCAGCATCACAGCCCCCCCCTCCCCCCCACCCCAACCCCCCACCCCCGGAGGCATCTGCGGTGTCCGGGTGGGGAAACTGAGGCACGGAGGGTGGAGAGGGGTCTGCAGCATCGCACCCGGAGCTCAGCACCGACTGGTTTGTCTTCTCCGTAGGGTCTCCCTGGCAAGGACGGTGAGACGGGAGCTGCCGGCCCCCCGGGACCTGCCGTGAGTGTCGCAGCTTTGTTCACCCGGGGCCAAAACCCGGGTGGGGGGTCGGGCGTTGTAGCCCCCCCCCCTTCCCAGGATCTGGCAAAGGACCACCCCGGGTCCGTTGGGGATGGAGCCCCCGCGCTCCCCGACCCTCATGGTGTTGGGGCGGGGGGGATGTCGGTATCCCCCCGTGATTGCGGCTCTGCCCAAAATCTTGGGGTGGGTGGAGCGCAAACCCCAGGAAGTTTCGGGGTTCCTCACCACCGTCCTTCCCGCAGGGTCCCGCGGGTGAGAGAGGAGAGCAAGGAGCCCCCGGTCCCTCCGGCTTCCAGGTGAGCACAAAAAGGGGCGATTTGGGGTGCTGGGGTCGGGGTGATGCTTATAGGTGACCCCAAGCCCCCGTCCCTGGGGGTCTCGCTGCCACCATGCCAATGCCACTGCTTTCCCCTCCCAGGGGCTGCCCGGGCCACCAGGTCCCCCCGGAGAGAGCGGCAAACCCGGAGATCAGGTGAGGCCCCGTTTTTCCCTCCTCTCAGCCTGCGAAGAGGGGGTCAGGACCCCCAGTAGCCCCTGAGGCTGACCCCCGACTCTTTTTCCCCCCACCACAGGGTGTTCCTGGAGAAGCTGGTGCCCCCGGTCTCGTCGGTCCCAGAGTAAGTGTCACCCGTCCTCCCGGCTGCGGGGACAGGACGCCTCTCCCCATCCCATGGTGGGGTTTTGGGGGGGCTCGAGGGGGTTGGCAGAACCTGACCACCCCTAACCAGGGCCATGGGCTCCCCCAGTCCTGGTGGCTCAGCCTCCGCTGCGGCACGTCCCCTCTCCCAGTACATCCCAGTCCCTTTGGGGCAGCGCGGGATGGGTGTTCTGCCCACCTTCCCTGGGGACATCCACGCAGAGGATGTTGTGACCCTCTCTGTGGCCCCCTAACGCTGTGTCCCCCCCACCCCAGGGTGAACGCGGCTTCCCCGGTGAACGTGGCTCTCCTGGTGCACAAGGGCTGCAAGGTCCCCGCGGGCTCCCCGGCACGCCGGGCACCGACGGACCCAAGGTGGGTGACAAGGGGGGGGCCACGTTTCGGTGGCTCAGTGCCACCGGTGGAGCCGTGAGGCTGGGGGTCTGCACACAGCGGGGGGTTGGCACCCCAATAACTTCACTTTTGCTCTGCTTTAGGGTGCAACTGGACCAGCCGGCCCCAACGGTGCCCAGGGTCCCCCAGGGCTGCAGGGAATGCCCGGTGAGAGAGGAGCAGCCGGCATTGCCGGTCCCAAGGGAGACCGGGTAAGTGATGGGTGCCGGAGGTGTCCTGAGCAGCGTCAGGTCTCAGCTCAGCTCACACCACCTCCGTCTCACCCCGCAGGGAGACGTCGGAGAGAAGGGCCCCGAGGGAGCCCCTGGAAAGGACGGCGCACGCGTAAGTGGGATGGGGACACGGTGGGAGCAGGGTGGCCGGTGAGGGATGCTCGTGGTGGCCTCATCCTCATCTGTCTCTCCTCCACAGGGTCTGACGGGTCCCATCGGTCCTCCTGGCCCTGCTGGCCCCAACGGCGAGAAGGTGAGAGTCTGGGCAGCCCCTCGGCTGCTCCCGACCGAGGGAGATGCTACCCACCCCCCCCAACTCTCCATCCTTTCTTTTCCAGGGTGAATCCGGCCCTCCTGGTCCATCCGGCGCTGCCGGTGCCCGCGGTGCCCCCGTAAGTGCCACCCCCCCACAGCCCTCTAAGTGCTGGCAGTGCCACCACTGGCCTCGCTCCCCCCGATCCTTCCCCACATTTAACCCCCATTTCTTCCCCACAGGGCGAGCGCGGTGAGCCCGGTGCCCCCGGTCCCGCCGGATTTGCCGGCCCCCCGGTGAGTATTTGGCCCCGTTCCCCCCGGCACGGGTCCAGCGTCGGCTCAATCCGCTCACGGCGGCTGCTTCCCCGCAGGGCGCCGACGGGCAACCCGGTGCCAAAGGCGAACAAGGAGAGCCCGGACAGAAGGGTGATGCCGGTGCTCCCGGTCCCCAAGGTCCCTCCGGCGCACCTGGCCCACAGGTGGGTACAGCCCAAAATGTGGGGTGAACCCCACGGGGGTCCCTGTCCCCGGGAAATTTGGGGCATCGCCTGGGCAGACACATTTCTAACCCGTTTTCCTCCTCTTCCCAGGGTCCAACTGGTGTAACTGGTCCCAAAGGAGCCCGGGGTGCTCAGGGTCCCCCTGTGAGTATGGAGGGGGTGGGCTGTGGGAGGGGGTGTTTGCAGGGAGTGCGGTACAGCATCGGAGCTGCCTTTCTCCTCTCTTTCCACAGGGAGCCACCGGATTCCCCGGCGCCGCCGGCCGCGTGGGACCACCCGGCCCTAACGTGAGTTGGGGGGCAGCCGGGATCGCTGGGGGGCAGCTGGGATCACTGAGGGGGGGGAAGGCACTGGGATGGTTCGGGAGCAGCCGGGATCGCTGGGGGGCAGCTGGGATCGCTGACCCCCAGGTTCGGGGCTCAGGAGATGCTGCTTGCTCCATGCCAGGGGCCGAGCAGCAGAGGGTCCCCGAGAAAAACAGCCCCCCTGACACCAGGCAGCTCATCAGCCCATAAAAAGGGTTTTTTTTTCTGCGGGTTTTCAAGCGCAGGAGCTGACCCGGAGCCCAAGCGGTGCCAGGATGTGGGGGATGAAGGTAGAAAAGCCGCCTCTGTTTGCACTAATCCCATCTTGTCCCCCCGCAGGGTAACCCAGGCCCCCCCGGTCCCCCCGGCTCTGCTGGCAAAGATGGTCCCAAGGGTGCTCGTGGCGATGCCGGTCCCCCGGGCCGTGCCGGTGACCCCGGTCTCCAAGGCCCCGCTGGCCCCCCTGGCGAGAAAGGCGAACCCGGCGAGGATGGCCCTGCGGTATGTTTTTTTGGGGGAGGACCTCATTCCGTGCTCATTTGGTGCTGCGCCGCCACCCCACCGGGTCTGATATCCCCACCTCTGCCTCCCCGCAGGGTCCTGACGGTCCCCCCGGTCCCCAAGGTTTGGCAGGACAACGTGGCATCGTCGGTCTTCCTGGCCAGCGTGGTGAGAGAGGCTTCCCCGGGCTGCCGGGGCCATCGGTGAGTTGTCACCCCCTCCCGGGCTCAGCCCCTTCACCCCTCCATGCCCACGGCGGCATCATCCCCCCGGTAGCCATCGGAGCAGCCAAGCTAAGCTTTCCCGACCTCAGCACCGTGAATTTGGGTGCTTTGAAGCCTGCACTGCAACGAGGCGGTCACGGGGCCGGTAGCCCCCTTGGGTGCAGGTTGAGCACCCCCGGGATCCCAATCCTGGGTGCGCTTCGGGGTTTTGCAACCAGGAGCTGCCGGTGGCATCGGGACAGGGCAATAACTGATGCTTATTTGGGCAGAGGGGTCTGGCAGCCTTAAAATGGGGCGATTGCAGGGTGAAAGGCTGCACTGGGAGCTCTCCTGCTCACGCGTGTTGTCTCACGGCTTTTTTTTTCTCCCCCCTTTATTAGGGCGAACCTGGGAAACAAGGAGCACCCGGCTCTGCGGGTGACCGAGGTCCCCCCGGCCCCGTGGGTCCCCCTGGTCTGACGGGTCCCGCCGGCGAACCTGGGCGCGAGGTAGGCAGCACCCCGGTGCGCGGGGAGGGGGTGAAGTGGGACGGTGCCTCCGTCCATGCCGGGCTCAGGATCATCCCGGTGTAACCCCAACGGCGGCACTGGACTGGCTGATCCTGCACCATAACTCAGCTCCTGGCACCTCTTTGCCGGTGTTTTTTGCCCCAAAAGGGGAGTTTGCACGCATCCTGCTCCATCCCAAGGTCAAGATTTAATTTCCCCTCTTCTCCTCCCAGGGTAACCCCGGCTCCGATGGACCCCCCGGCAGAGACGGCGCAGCCGGCGTGAAGGTGAGTTTGCCCGTGCGCTTCCCGCAGCGCTCGCTATCCACATGCCCTCTCATCCCGACCGAAAACCCCGTGGGTCTGACCATCCCCTTATCTCGGCGCAGGGTGATCGTGGCGAGACCGGTCCTGTGGGTGCCCCCGGCGCTCCCGGTGCCCCTGGTGCTCCCGGCCCCGTCGGTCCCACCGGCAAACAAGGAGACAGAGGCGAGACGGTGAGTAGCGGCATGTTGGCGAGGGAAACGGCTCGTTGGCTTTGAGGTCTTGTTAGGGGAGACAGGAACCACCCTGAGCGCAGATAAATGAAGGAACAGCAGTGCCTCCCCGGGAGCAATTAGCTACTCGGAGTAATTGGGAGAGCCAGGCGGGTGCCGTTAGCGGCTGTCACTAATTCGGCGGTGCCCCGAGTGCCGTTAGTGTCTCCGAGCATCTTCCCAAGGATTCATGAGCACCAAGAGCCCAATTCGGGCTCTGCCTCCGCACAAGCACTGCCCGGGGAGCCGTAAGCGCCGGGAGGCTTAACCGGGGAAAATCTGCCACGGTATTTATTTGCAAGGATCGTTACTCGGCGCTGATGATCCGGCTGAGAGTATTTAAAGATGCCGTTCGGTGCCGGCAGCTGCCGATTCCCGGTGCTGTGAGCAGGGCAGCTCGCGGGCAGCGGGGCTGGTTCGGATCCCTCCTCCCCCCCCCTCCCCCGAAGGCACAGGGTACCCCCGGCATCATCCCGTGCTCCTGCCCCTCTTTTGACTCCCCTCTTTTCTCTCCCCAGGGTGCACAAGGTCCCATGGGTCCCTCCGGTCCTGCTGGCGCTCGAGGCATGCCGGTGAGTGATGCCGGGATCATCGGGGCATCCCGTGTGCGATGCATGGGGTTCTGGGGGGCGTTCGGTGGGGGTCTGCCACCCTGAGACTGACACGTCCCCTTCTCCCCTCCCAGGGTCCCCAAGGGCCTCGTGGTGACAAGGGTGAGACGGGAGAGGCTGGAGAGAGAGGGCTGAAGGGCCACCGCGGCTTCACCGGGCTGCAGGGTCTTCCCGGACCACCCGTAAGTGTTGTTTTCGGGACCCCAGCACTCGGCCCCATCATGTCTCGCCACGGAGCTGGATGTGGCTCCTTCAGGGTGGCTGCGGCCACTGGCGGAGTCTCAAGCCCGTGCAAAGGCTCTGCTGGGGCTGAGCACCCCTCGGTGCTGGAGGTGGAGCTGTAACCATCCACCCTCACGTCCTCCTCAGGGTCCTTCTGGAGACCAAGGTGCTGCTGGTCCTGCTGGTCCCTCCGGTCCCAGGGTAAGTCCTGCACGTGGCGTTTGGGGACATGAGAGGAAAAGGAGGCACCTCCGTCCTTGAGCCCCCCCAGGTCGCCCGCCTCGCTCGATGACGGCAGGAGCTAACACCTTCCCTGCCCTGGGGTCTGGCAACGACCTGACCCCCCTCTTCGGGGTTCTCTTGTAGGGTCCCCCAGGCCCCGTCGGCCCCTCTGGCAAAGACGGCTCCAACGGCATGCCCGGCCCCATCGGTCCCCCCGGCCCCCGCGGACGAAGTGGCGAACCAGGTCCTGCGGTGAGTTAAAAATGCCATCAGCGGCAGGGAAAGGGGGTCCAGCTCACAGAGCAGCCCATCAGGATTGCATCTTCTTCCACCCGTAGGGTCCTCCCGGCAACCCAGGTCCCCCCGGTCCTCCTGGCCCCCCAGGCACCGGCATCGACATGTCAGCTTTCGCTGGCCTGGGTCAGACGGAGAAGGGTCCCGACCCCATCCGCTACATGCGAGCGGACGAGGCAGCCGGCAGCCTGCGGCAGCACGACGTTGAGGTGGACGCCACACTCAAGTCCCTCAACAACCAGATCGAGAGCATTCGCAGCCCCGAGGGCTCCAAGAAGAACCCAGCCAGGACCTGCCGTGACATCAAGCTTTGCCATCCCGAGTGGAAGAGCGGTAAGAGCCTCCATGCCTGCCTCCTCCTCTCCTGTCCTTCTCCCCCATTCTCAAGAGGACAGCCAACTCCACGACGCTCTTTGCTCTGACCTCCAAAACCTCATGTTTGCACACCGTTTGTCCTCCCCGCTGCAGGAGATTACTGGATCGACCCGAACCAGGGCTGCACCTTGGACGCCATCAAAGTTTTCTGCAACATGGAGACGGGCGAGACCTGCGTCTACCCCAACCCCAGCAGCATCCCCAAGAAGAACTGGTGGACCAGCAAGACCAAAGACAAGAAGCATGTCTGGTTCGCAGAGACCATTAACGGCGGTTTCCACGTAAGCATCCCCCTGGGCTGGTACCGCACACTGAGAGCAGGAAGGGAGATTGAGCAGCAGAAGGTGTTGGGTGTCTGGTTGGAGGGATGGGATGTCCTTCCTTGGGGTTGTGTCGATACGAGGGACTGGGTGCTTTAGAGGACTATATTGAAAGGTTGGAGTTGGGCCAGTCAGGCTGTGACTTTTGCAGCCATCTAGGAAGATAAAGTATGGAAGTTCCCTCAAAAGGTGCCTGAAAATAGGGTGGTTGTGACACCCCCAGGTTTTAACGTCTCGCCTCTTCCCTCCAGTTTAGCTACGGCGATGAAGACCTGGCTCCCAACACCGCCAACATCCAGATGACCTTCCTCCGCCTCCTGTCCACTGAAGGCTCCCAGAACGTCACTTACCACTGCAAGAACAGCATCGCCTACATGGACGAGGAGACGGGCAACCTGAAGAAAGCCATCCTCATCCAGGGATCCAACGACGTGGAGATCAGGGCTGAGGGCAACAGCAGGTTCACATACAGCGTCTTGGAGGACGGTTGCACGGTAAGTCTGCGGGCGCCTGCAAGGGAAAGACGTAGACGATGAGTTGGGGTTCAACCCGTGGGGTTGCTGGTGGTTTGGAGGGCTCAACAGCATCTCATAACATCCTCCCTCCACGTTTTCTCCCCAGAAACACACTGGCAAATGGGGCAAGACAGTCATTGAGTACCGATCACAGAAGACCTCGCGCCTGCCCATTGTAGATATTGCACCTATGGACATTGGTGGAGCCGATCAGGAGTTTGGCGTGGATATTGGCCCAGTCTGCTTCTTGTAAAAAGAATTGTTTTATTTGTGTGTTTGTTTGTTGTTTGTTGTTTTTTGGTTTTGTTTTGTTTTGTTTTTTAAAAAAAAAATCCAGGCCAATACCATAAAAGTAAACTAAAAAAACCCACCAACCCACCCCAAACCCACCCCGAGGACCCGAGTACCTTCCAATCGCTCATACGACTTCTGCACTGAATGGCTGCAACAACCCCTCGATTCACGCCCTTCCGTCGGGGACCACCGCCTCTTTCCAACGCCGTCCGGGCAGGCTGCGAAATTAAAAACAGAAAAAAAAAACCAAACCCCACGGTCTTATTTATTTATTCTCTTCCTGTAAGACCTATTTTTTAGGTCAGGTGGAGGTGGGAATCTAACTGGCAGGTACGACGGCCCTTCCCTGCAAAAGGGATCTCGCAAATCCAGGTATCACGAATCCCCTCCCGCCCCCGTCCCCTCCCCCTGTGTATCACCAGCAGGAGTGCTAATGTATAAATACGACAAAAAAAAAAAAAAAAAAAAGAAATAATAATAATAATGGTGCTATTCTTGTAAAACAAGTCTGTATTTTTTAACATCAGTTGATATAAAAAAAAAAAAACTTTTGGTGGAAAGTACAAGTCGATCTGGTGTCGTTTTTGTCGGTGTTCGTTGCAGTCTAACGCCTTTCTCCCCGTTTCTCAGCCGCGATAAAGGAAGGGTTTGGGGTCAAATCTCCAACTTTTCTGGGTTGGGGCTACCTCACAAAGGGAAAAAAAAAAAGCACCAAAACAAATCAATCCCCCACAAAGCCAAAAAAAGGGAGAGGAAACCCAGCACGAGGTTTCTCTTAAGGGATCCCTTCTCCCACTAAACAGAACTGGTGCGAGTCAAGGCAAGCGCTTGGGTCACAAGTTAAAGGAAACCAGTAAAACCAGTGGGGAGGGGGATGCTGGGCCCGATCCTCACGCAAATCCATTTGGTGGTGCCCTCTAACCCTCTTCCCCATCCTCACCCCTGAATTTATCCCATTTTGTACGTGTAAAAAATGTAATTTCAGGATATAATTTGCAATACTGAGAGCGGTAGAGTTCGCAGCCATCGCATGTAAAGCAGCTGCGCCTTTATGGCTTCATAAAAAGTTGCATATGTAAATTCTTCTCTTGCTAATTAGAGGAAAAGATTCAGTAGTTGAGGTTTTATTTATTTTTTATTATTATCTTAAAGGAAAGTAGCCCACTGACCCCACAGGAGTTACAACCATGCCCGAGCTTTATGTGCAGGATGGAACGGGCAGCAGTTGACTGGGGAGTTTGAGTTTTATGACAGTGCTTTTGTAAAAACCTCAGCTTTTTGCATCCGTTGATAGCACAGGCACTGCCGTTTTTCATTAAGAGAAATTACGACTTTAAAGGATTAAAAAAAAAAAACCACCACACAACATGCTACTTTGGGGCCCTCATCTCAATTTTAAACACTCACAGCTGGCGACGCAGCAGCAACCGCTCCTGCTAAAGCACCTGAGGATCTTTAAAAAACATTGGCAGAGGAAATTCATTAGAAAGGATTGGAGGATTAGGAAGGATTTTCAAAATAAAAAACACCCTTTAAAAGGCCAAATGCTTTGCCACATGACCTGGAGGGCACCCCTAATTATTAGAGCTCCGGCTCACCCCTGCCGCACGACTAATTTGGGGCAAAGCCGCCTCTGTTCAGCCAAGCGGTGGGTTTAGGGTTCCTGCTGCAGGCACCCAGGGAGCAACCCCCCCCCAAAAAAAATAATCACCCAGTGGGAATATCAACCCTGCTTGTAGGACCTGGCCCTGAGGAGCAGGAGAGCATGGGGGTCTCTCCAAGACAGCGACACAGGTGGGGAAGGTAATGTTGGGGAGCAGGAGGCTGCGTCGCCCCACAAGGAGAAACCACATCTCGGCCAGGAGTGAGCACCGCCAGGAAACGAGATGGGTGAAGAGCAAAGCTCATGATTTCCTTATCTTCCTTAAAAAAAGGAAAGCCCAACTCATCATAAATCAGGGTTGGGGGGTTACGAAAGTTAGAGGAGTTCGTGGCAGAGACGAGCAGGGAGTGCACAGGGTGACAGGCACTAAAGTGGGGTGGGTGACTCCAGTCACTGGTCCCAGCTCCCCTTGTGGGGGGGAACAGGGAGGTGGTTTGCTGCTCTCTGGCTGAGTTTCTTGGTCCCCACCTCCCAAAAATCATCAGGAAGAGAACAGGTACTTCTGGGCAAAGGATGAGATGACACCACTCATGACGCAGAGCGCTAACTCCAAGACAAAGCTCGATTTCTACAGGGGCTTTTCTTCAAACAAAGGACAGCGCACAGTAAGGTACAACCCAGCTTTAATCAGCAGAATTCGGTTCTAGAACCCCTGCCAGGCAGAAACACCGCTTCTTGCACAAAGGCAAGGTGCGTTTTTATTTCCCACTCACACAAAATAAAGTATCCTTCATTGAACACCTTTTCTTTTTTTCTACCTGCGCTTTGTTTCCACACACACACTCACACAAACTCACATCCAAGAGGCAGCCAGAGAAAGGGGTCGGTGCAGGTGGGGAAGAAACGAGGGCAGCAGGAGCCATCAAGCTCCAGAGAAACTACAAAGGGCAGCAGCGGAATGAAATCCTCCAAGCTGCAAACGGCGCAAGTCCGCAGGGAGAACTGCGGCAGGCTGAGCTTTCACATTTATTTGCTTTAAGAGCACAGTTGATACCATCCGCGGGGACAACCGGCTCCTGGGAGGCAAGGCTTTGAAACACCGAACTCCCACAAAAAAAATCAGTTTAAATCTGCACTCGTTCACGGCAGGCACAAGTACAAAGCGACACTGAGCTACGAGTTCCTTGGTTTCAAACCCCAGAGGCCCCACAGCTGCCAATCGTGGGGAGAAGAAGGTTCAGAGCCACATGCGGAGGAAGGTCTAATTCACAGGGAGCCTTCATGCATCCCCAGCAGCGCCGCACTTACTGAGGTCGTCTTCATTAAGACGGCGGCGTTTTGGTACGAGTTTGCTGTAGGTGGCCTCAGCTGCCAACAAACAAAATCTGCGCAACAGAGGAAGCGTGTTTCAAAGGTTTCAATTCCTTTACCTCCTTCTAGTGCAAGTTACAGAAGTGAAAGCCTTATCTGTGCGTTCCTTAAGAGAATTATCCCTTTTTATCAAGCCCTGCTTTGAAACAAGCCAGTGACACGCTGCCACTGAATAAAAAGTGGAATAAATTAATTGGACAGAATTAGTTTACCCTGAAAGGACTCGACACAGTGCTAAGCTTCAAAACAGCTGCAAAAGTCAACCCTAAATCTTTGTGATCTTCAGACCCCAAAGCATAAAGCTTGAGAGTCCAGTTTCCCTACCAAAAAAAACCCAAACTAGTTCTTCGGAACAGAAGAGGAAGGCAGGTGCAGCAGGACCCTGACTTTGGGAAGGGACCTGTGTGCTCACACATGAGCAACACCCCAAGAGGGTTTCATGGACAGGCCAGCAGCGCAGCCCAGCTGCATGTGGAAGACCGCGAAAGGGACCCAGAGCTTTCAAGTATCTCCCACCAAAGTCACTCGTGGTCCCTCCACTTTCGTTTGAAAGTTCCTGGTCCTTTCTAGGAATCCATCTGCACGACCAAGTGCCCATGGAAAGCACCAGCTGCACCCTCAGGGCTTGCTCTTGGCTTTGGCTGCGTCTCCCATGGAGGAGGACAGCAGAGGCAGCAGGTCCTGGGCAGCCGTGGAGTTGGTACTGCAATCCACATAGTGGTACGTTTCCAAAGCGCTCTGCGTCACATGGCCGATGTAGGAGAGCTTCACCGATGTCCTGGGAGAGGGGGGGGAGAGCAGTTTAGCAGGGACAGGACTAGTGACAGCAATCCCTCTATCAAAATAGCAAACCCAGCAGGTTTTACACTCATCACGTAACTCCTTTCCCCCTCCCCACCTCAAAAGCTGCAAAACCTCTCAAACTTTTGCTCAAGATCACTCACTGCAGTGAGCAGGGATACACAGAGCTGGCAAACACAGCCCCCCGGGGCACACCACCCCTCACGTGAAAGCTCAACGTGGAGCAACCTGGTGTCTTCTCCCCTCTATCTTACATTTCACCCAACTGTGTCAACTGGCCTGGATTAAAAGCTGACACAGTGAACCAGGCTGGGGTGCTTGCCAAGGGGGATTTTCTTCGTGTACCCTAGATTTGCTGCAGCAGCAATTCCCTTTTGAGTCAGGAGCCAAGCAGAGAACCACCTACCTCATGAAGATCACTATGTTATGTACCTTCACCTTGGGAAACGTGCAAAAGAAACTGGAAGAGACCAAAACAAAGAAATAGGTCAGCACGGGCTAAGCAGGGTTGCAGAGACACTTGCGTTTCTCAGTATCTTCTGATGATATTTTCCCTTTAGTGCCAACTCAACTCGAGACACCGTCCAAAAACCACGTCACAACATCCCGACAAAGCAGCTTTTCAAGTCATTTCTAGCAAACAGTTACTTTCCAGGAAGCAAGCAGAAAACAAGTAATTTCCAGAGCAAATTCTAATTAAAGCAGCTTAAACTTGCCCTCTCCCCAGCTATACACAGAGAATAGTAAATCCTTACTACACATAGAAGAAAGGCCCACCCAGCTCCGCCCTCACAGTGAAATTCACCTGTAAAAGAGAAAAGAAAAATACATTCAGTCACTGCTTGAGTAGTTGTGTAAATCCACCCCTTCCAGAGTCTTTCCCACCTTCTATTGCCTCTCAGCTAGTGTGCCTAAAGCACAGGCTGCTCTAGCCAGGAGACTGTTTTGCCAAGCAAAGCTTTAAGGTATAGGTAGACTATCATCAAGTTAACTCGCCATAGCGCACAGGTTTCATACTAGATTTGGTGATGTTTAGATTGTAAGTGCAATGAAAGATGAATACCAGTTTGTCGCTCAGCGGCTGGATGCTGGAGACGTTGGTGATCTGCTGGGTTCCCACCACGGTGTTCATGTACTGCACCTGACTAGTCAGGCTGGTCACTGTCACCGAGTAGAAGTTGGAATTCCTGATCCGTAAGGTGGCCTGGATGGAAACAGCGGGGGGAGACATGAGTGGCAGCGACCTTCCTGGCAGCTCAGCACAGAATTTATTCCCTTGGGCACACAGACGCGCAAAAAATTTACCGTGATGGCAAGAATGACAGCGGAGTTCTTCTTGTCGAACCAAACCTGAACCACTTTAATCCCATCATCATCCACCAGGACAGAGTGTGGGAACAGGAAGAAAACCACCAGTCCTGATATCAGCAGGCAGAGCAGCACGGACAGCAGGACATACAGCTTTCTGGAAGAGACAGGGAAGGGGTCACCTCCTTTGCCCTAACACAGACTCTGCAGCCACAAGAGACCTTCTACCCGAAACCCAACCCAGCCAGCAAACAACTCCTATTTGTTCTTCCCTGGAAGAGGCACAGAAGTGCTGCTCTAACATTTTCGATATCTGAAATTGCTCAAAACCCTCAGCCTTTAAAAAGTGTATTTTTTGGTAATGAGTAACCAAAGAATCATTTTTGCTCCCATAGCGTTTTCACAATCTGGTATTTTGCTGTTGGTAAGACAGTTTCTTTCTAAAAGCTTCAGTAAAGGGCGCAGCGCATGAGTAGGATCGTTGTTTCCACGTTCACCCCACAGTGGGATTTCACAGGAAGTATTTAAAAGTTACACTCTCAACTGTATTTGTTGGCATACTTGGATGAAAACAAACCACCAGATGAAGGAGAGGCTGCAGACCGGGTGAAGCGTTTAGTTGCGGCAGTAAGTGACAAAAGAGCCTTGTTTGCTCTTCACAAAATGTAATTAATCTCTTACTACACACTTACGTTCTCTGTGGACGAAGCCGTTGGTCGCTGTAGGGTATCAGAGCCACCAACTCGTTTACCTGCTCTGGAAGGGAAAAGGAACATGTTAACTGATTCTATACATTTCCAAGGTCACTCATGTAAATAGTCGAAATTTTCTTCTAATATTTAGGCCTGAGAGAAGCACTCACCTGTGGGAATGCAGCCAGTGCCTTGGCAAGTAGGACAGGTGATGCTGTCCTGACCCGTGAATTCAACATACGGAAACTTGGCAATGTCTTCCACACGGTCTCGGCTATCGAGTAAGTCATCATCATCATCCTCAGCCTTCCTCCTCTGCCTGGAGGCAGCGTTATTAACGGAGAGGGAAAGCACAGAACCCATTGCAGCTGCTGTAGAAAAGCCGCATAACCTATGACAGGGGCAGCAAGGGCAATCCTGGTCATTAAATGGGTTTTCCACATGCTTCTGGCCAACAAGGAAACCCCACCCTGAATTCCATGCATGAGGGAAACAGGCCCACCCTGGAGATCCATCCCCAACACCCCTTGGAGAAACAGCCACAAACAGAAACAGCCTCCCAGAGGGCCCAACACCCACCACAGCCAGCCCCCCAACCTCAGGGCCGACTCCCCCAGCACCCTACAAGAAGAGACACCCTATTTCAGCACACCTCAGTGGAGGCTCATTGCCACAAAGCCCCTCAAAACAGAGACACCCCCCAAAACTCAACAACTCCACAGAGACAGACCTACACTCCTCAGGACCCCCCCCAGGGGGGAGACGTAACCCTTCTCCACTGCCAGTTATGCCTTCTTAGACACCCCCGACCCCCAAAAAACACACACAGCGCCTCACACACACCATACCCCCCCAGAGGCCTACCTGTCTCCACACACAGAAACGTCCCCACTCCCCCCCGAGACCCTCAAATCCCCCCAAAAAGGAACAGTTCCCTCCAAATGACCTCACAGAGACCTGCCCACCCACACACCCATGAAGAAAAAAGCCTCCCCAGCGATAAACCGACCCCAAAAAACACCCCTAGGCCCAGCACAACCCCTCAAACCCACCGCCACAACCTCACCTCCAGCCGCGCAGCCGCCGTCTCTATGACAACACCGCCCTGCGGCGGTGGGTGGAGCCTCACCCTGGCTCCACCCCTCCGCCGCTGCCGGCGCAGGCGCACAACGCGCAGGGCGGGATGGAGAGGGCGGGATTCTACAGAGCCCGCCCCCTCATTGACGCCCCGCCCCGTGCGCCCCCCAGCGAGGGGAAGTGGGCGGAGCTTTGGTGGCACCGCCTCACCGTGACGAACAGCCCCGCCCGGGCGTGGCGATCCCTCAGTGCGCATGCGCCTCACCGCAGGGGGCGGTGCCCACGGTCCCACCCTTTTGGGCGCGGCGGAGGGGGCGTGTTCGGAGCTGCGCATGTGCCGGTGCTACGCGGGGGGTCTCGCAGGCGGGGTAAATTGGGTGTGGGCGTGTCCGCATGCGTACGCCCACTGCGGGTTTCGCCCCGCCCTTCTCGCGCATGCGCGGAGGAGGGAGAGGGCGCGGTGACAGACCGCGCATGCGCGGGGTGGGAAACCAGTACGGGACCCCCTTTACGCCAGTATGATTGCCCCTGTCCCAGTACGGGGCTTTCCCACACCAGTATGAGGACCCCGTCCCCGGATGGTGCTTTCCCATACCAGTTGGGGTCACCTGTCCCAGTATGGATCTTTCCCACACCAGTATAAGCTTACCTGTCCCAGTATGGGGCTTTCCCACACCAGTATGAGGGCACCCATCCCAGTATGGAACTTTCCCACACCAGTATGATTCCCCCCATCCTAGTATGGGGCTTTCCCACACCAGTATGATTGCCCCCATCCCAGTATGGGGTTTTTCCACACCAGTATGAGGACCCCGTCCCTTATGGTGCTTTCCCATACCAGTCTGGGGTCACCCGTCCCAGTATGGAGCTTTCCTACACCAGTATAAGTTTACCTGTCCCAGTATGGGGCTTTCCCACACCAGTATAAGCTTACCTGTCCCAGTATGGGGCTTTCCCACACCAGTATGAGGGCATCCATCCCAGTATGGAGCTTTCCCACACCAGTATGGGGTCACTCATCCCAGTATGGAGCTTTCTCACAACAGCATGAGGGTCCCCATCCCAGTATGGAGCTTTCCCACACCAGTATGAGGACCCCGTCCCCGGATGGTGCTTTCCCATACCAGTTGGGGTCACCTGTCCCAGTATGGAGCTTTCCCATACCAGTATAAGCTTACCTGTCCCAGTATGGGGCTTTCCCACACCAGTATGAGGGCCCCCATCCCAGTATGGAGCTTTCCCACACCAGTATGGGGTCACTCATCGCAGTATGGAGCTTTCCCACACCAGTATGGGGTCACTCATCCCAGTATGGAGCTTTCGCACGCCAGTACGAGGGCTTTTGCGTACCCGTGCGTGCTCGTGCGAGGCCGTGCGTGCTGGTGCGCGCCTGTGCGAGGCTGCGTACGCTCGTGCGAGGCTGCGCACGCTTGTGCACGCTCGTGTGGGCTTGTGGAAGGCGGCACGGCAGTGGGAGGCCGTTCCTGCCGGGACGAGGCTGTGCCAGACCGTGCACGCTCGTGCAAAGCGTGCGAGGCCGTGCGAGCTTGGCGCCCCCCTCCTTTGCCACGGTATCCCCAAACGTCACCTCATTCTCCCCCCGGTGCTGCCCGGGGGTGTCGGCACGGGGGTCCCAGTGCCCTGACCCCTGGGACACCCCCGCCACGGGGATAAAAACTGCAGAAAAGCCCCAAATCTCCCCAGTTTTCCCCCAAAACAGCCTCTCCCTTGTGGCGGCAGCATCGGGTGTTTGGGCTTTGCTCCGTCTCCTTTATTACCCTCTCCTCAACTCTCCTGAAGGTTTTATTTCTTATTTTTCTTTCCAGTTTTACAGCTCGAAGCTCCCGGTGCGGCGTCACCCTGTCACCGGCTGTGACGCCACGCAACATCTCGGCTGTTTCGAAACCTCTCGATTATTTTGGAGGGGAAAAAAAAAAAAAAAATTCCAACCAGCCCTTTCCTCCCACCACCCTCAGCCCCGACGGCTCCGGGACAGGAGCGACCGAAACCGCCTCATTTGGGTCAACATTTATTTCATAAACTCCCTCCCGTGCAAACGCTGGTGGGTTGGGTTGTTCACCCCCCACCCCCCCCACCCCCCCCCGCCACAATAGACATGAGAGCTTCATGGAAAACTGGATTCCTTCCCCTTATAATCGCCCAAACCATCGAAATAAAGTTTAGGGCAAAAAATTGAATATTTCCACCGACGTTGAGGGCTCCGGAGGCAGACGCCTCCCGCGCACGGCGGCCGTCGGAGCTGCTCTCCCCTGCGTCCCCGATGGAAACTTTATGGATCATTTATTTTCTCCTTCCCAGGAGCAAAATGCCAGGGAGAAGGAGGCTTCCCACCTCGCCTTCCCCCCCTTCCCCAGCGCTAATTGCCTAATTGCGGGCTGTACATCTCAGGTTGTTGCCCGCCCGCAGAAGGTGCTGGGTGCAGGATGGACCCACGCGGACGGATGCTGCCGTGGATGGACACCGCCAACAGTGCCTTGAGAGAGGACGGGGAGGGGGGAAACCCACAGTGAGCCCCCCAGGGATGGGGTTCGGGGTGAGCTCAACCCTATATTAGACAACAGAGAATCCCCAGAGGGAGGGAAGACACTGTCCCTAAAAGGCATCAGTGCAAAACCTCATGGTAGCCCCCCCTTAGCCCCTCTTGCCATGTTGTGTTCTGGGTTTAATTTCTTTTCTTCCCCTTTTTAACCCATTCTCTCCCCAAAGCTGGCGGGGACGGGTGGAAAGGGAGGGGGGGGGGAACAGACAAGCCGCACCTCGCGGGGCGTATCGCCACGTTGGTGGGGATTTTGCAACCGCTTCCCGAGAAAACCTTCGCTCACCAGGGGATGGAGCAAGAGCGTGAGTCACCTCCGGGAGAGCCAGCTCCGTCCCCAGGCGGGGGGACAGGGACAGGGTATCCCCCCTCCCAGGTACACCCCTTGGGCAGCTTTTGGGGGGGGGGGTGTCCATCCATCCCCGTTGTGTTTATGCTTTTATTCCCTTGTCCGTTGGGGTGATGCAGGAGGTGACATGACTCTGCTGCGCCGGTGGCTTCGATTCCTCCCCCCCCACCCCGACACCCCCACCCCAGCTGCGGAACCATCATCATCCTCCCCCAGCCCCACTGACCCCCAGCCGAGACCCGCTGAGCTGCGGGACCCCTTTTTCCCTGGCGGGAGCAGCGCGAAGATGCTGAATGACGGTCCCAGTTCTCGGTCGCCGTTCCCACCCCATTTATGGGGCGAGAACGAAACCCTCCTGCATCCCCGCGCATCCCCCGGCTGCCCCACCGGAGGGGTTCCGCAGCCCACGCGCACAACTCCATATGGCACCGAGGGTGTGGGGACATCAGAAGGACACAGAGCTGTCGGAGCGGGGCCAGAGGAGGTCCCGGAGATGCTGGGAGGGCTGGAGCCCCTCTGCTGGGAGGACAGGCTGGGAGAGGTGGGGGGGTCAGCCTGGAGAAGAGAAGGCTCCGGGGAGACCTCAGAGCTCCTTCCAGTGCCTAAAGGGGCTCCAGGAGAGCTGGAGAGGGACTCTGGATCAGGGAGGGGAGCCGTGGGATGAGGGGGAGCAGTTTTACACTGGGAGAGGAGAGATTTAGGTGAGATATTGGGGAGAAATTGTTGAGTGTGCGGGTGCTGAGCCTCTGGCGCAGGTTGCCCCGAGGAGCTGTGGCTGCCCCATCCCTGGAGGTGTTCAAGGCCGGGTTGGACGGGGCTTGGGGCAACCTGGGCTGGTGGGAGGTGTCCCTGCCCGGGGCAGGGGGTGGCACTGGGTGAGCTTTAAAGATCCCTCCAGAACCCAAACCCTTCTGTGATTCTGTGACTCCATGTGCAAATCACGGGGATGTGATGGTGGGCACATCTGGACCCCATTCCACTGCGCGAGGTGGATTGAGGGGGCAAAAGCAGCAGGAAAGGGGCTGGAAAACAGCTATAACCAGCACCGGTCGGGACAGAGGGAGCAAATTAAACCTCTCGTGAGCTGCAAGCCTTCCCCATAGCCTGGGGCACAAACCCGGCCGCGGCTGCGGGAAAAGATGGGTTTTGGCAGGAGAAGAGGTTTTTATGGGGTTGAGAAGTGCATCGCAGCGGTCCAGGAGAGACGAGGGCAGTGGGGCATCCCCTGCGTGAAGGCTTGGGGTGTATTTTAGCATTTAAACGCCTGCGACGGTGGAAATCAGCGGCGGTGGGACGGGTATGCGCATCCTTGCCCGTACAAAAATCACCCCGGCCCCATCCGCAGCCCACTCCCCGCCCGCCCCAAAAAGTTCTGCGCCACTAAATTGCCTCTATTGAACTCCCATTTCTTCCCAGACGTTGTTTTCTCTCATTTGCCTCGTTAAATCAATTTGAAAACGGTTAGCGGAACGCTTCCCCCGCGCAAATTAGAGCTGTTGAACCCGGTGATTGCAGCTGAGGGGCGGCGATTGCCGTCTGCCTCACTCGTGTGCGTCGGGGGCTCATTTTCTCTGGGGATTTTGGGTTTAGGGGACACTTAATAAACCCTAGGAACATCACGCGGGGGCTTTCTCGAAGCATTTCTTGCTGCTCTATGACGGGGTGGCCGCACCCCAAGGGTGGGTTTTTGAGGATGGAAAGGGAAAAACCTGTCAAACATCCCGAGTTTTTCAGAGCGGGGGGTGTAACGCCCCCCGGGCGATGGAGCAGCTTTGGGTTGGGGCTGCGACACCACCCGAACGGGCTCAGCCCAAACCCCCACGCTCCGACTTTGCCTCCCGTCACCGGTAATGGGATTTTGGGTGGTCCAGGTCAGTCCTCATCACTCAGGTGGTCGCGTTGTCCCAAATACCACCAGGAGCAGCCGAACGGGGGTGTCCTGCGGTCCTTTGGTCCCCAGACCTGCGAGGGCTTCGCATGGGCTCACTCCACGCTCGGGACGGGAAGCCCTGGGCTCTGCGGCATGCCAAGGACCGGCCGGAGCAGCCCGGAGGCTGCAAACAGCCATGGTTCTGCCCGGAATGTGTCTACCCGTGGTGGTACTCGTCTGCAGCAGCGGGAGCTGTGCCGAGGCACTCACCGATGCCGCTGTCTCTTGTCCGGAGGCAGAGGATGAATCAGCTCTCCCTCTGCCCTCAACCTGATCTGAGCATCAGAAATATGCCAGAACTCTCTCCAGGCTCTAATCACAGAATCAAATCACAGAAGGATTTGGGTTCTGGAGGGGCCTTTAAAGCTCACCCAGTGTCACCCCCTGCCCTGGGCAGGGCCACCTCCCACCAGCCCAGGTTGCCCCAAGCCCCGTCCAACCTGGCCTTGAACACCTCCAGGGATGGGGCAGCCACAGCTTCTCGGGGCAACCTGCGCCAGAGGCTCAGCACCCTCACACTCAACAATTTCTCCCCAATATCTCACCTAAATCTCCCCTCTTTCAGTGTAAAACCATTCCCCCTCATCCCGTGGCTCCCCTCCCCGATCCAGAGTCCCTCCCCAGCTCTCCTGGAGCCCCTTTAGGCACTGGAAGGAGCTCTGAGGTCTCCCCGGAGCCTTCTCTTCTCCAGGCTGACCCCCCCACCTCTCCCAGCCTGTCCTCCCAGCAGAGGGGCTCCAGCCCTCCCAGCATCTCCGGGGCCTCCTCTGGCCCCGCTCCGACAGCTCCGTGGCCTTCTGCTGTTGGCACCCCCCGAGCTGGAGGCAGCACTGCGGGGGGGTCTCCCCAGAGCAGAGCGCAGCAGAGGGGCACAATCCCCCCCCCCCCCAACCCTGCTGGCCACGCTGCTGGGGATGCAGCCCAGGTTGCCGGTGGCTTTCTGGGTCAGATAGAAGTTTTGTGGTGGCAGGTCTCTTGGGTGTCCTCCCGAAAACGGGAGAGCAGGGAAACGAGCGCAGAAAACACTGCAGTAGCCAGACGGAGTTGGTTTGCCGGGTGACGAATGCAGCGAGCGCTCCCAGTGTGTGGTGGGCTGTTACTCTGAAATCCAGAAGGGCAGCAGCCTCTGAGCCTCCGGGGATGGAGCTCTGCAACCCCCGGAATTCCAGGAGATACCCGAGCAAAGGTGGAAGGCGGTGGGGACGACCGATGCGACAGGGAAGCAGTTTGCCCAGGAGTGCTGGGGGGGGCACTATTGTGCTGGTGGTTTTTTGCTCTCTCCCAGTAAGGGGCTGAGCACGGCCCAGGAGGAAATGGGTAAGCTGCCTGAGCCTGGCACTGGGCTTTCTGGAGGGGTTGTTCCCCCAAAAGTGTCAGGCAGCGGCACCCCAAAAGCCCCCGGCAGCATCCCTGAAGCCCCCGTGTCCTGGTTTGAGCGACACAGGATTAATTTCTCTTCTAATGTTTGGGAAAACTGCATTTTTAGAAGACTCTTTTGTCTGAATTTGTGAAAATATTTACTTTATAGCCAGCGATGGTGTGTGGGTTTCAAGGTCTCAGTATTTTTGAGCTCACCAGGTGCGGGGACAAGGAGGAGCGAGACCTGGGCACTTGACCCAAGCTGCCCAACAGGGTTATTTCATACCATCAACGGCACATTCAATATAAATGAGAAAGTTTGCTGAGGAGTTCTCTCTCTCCCTTGAGGGCCACCATCCTGAGAACTCCTTGCCCCGGTGCTGGACCCCTGAGCCCTTCCCTTCCTCCCGAAGCCGCAGCGCTCACAGTGTCTCACGTTTGCTGCCACTGCTGGGAGTGCACAGCTTCCACTGATAGAATGGGCTGACTATAATCCTTGTGTATTTTATATTGGTACCGGGATGAATATTGGTTAATTATGTTAATTATTTAGTGTTATTCTATTAAATCTGTTTATATTTCAACCCTCGGGTTTCCTTGTTTTTTCCCCGATTCCCCTTCCCGGGTCGGGAGGGGCTCATGGAGTGAGAGAATAATTGTTTAAAACAGCAATAAATCCTTTTGGGTTCCTCAAACCGCATCACGCCGGCGGGGCACAGGGCTCCCCGCGGGCCAGCACGGGCAGGGGCTGGGCCGAAGGTGGGGACCGGCCTGGGCCGCGGGGCAGTGCCGGTGTTCGGGGTCCCCAAAGCCGGGCAGCCCCCCCCCCCCCCCCCGCTGCTGCTGCTGCTGCTGCTGCTGCTGCTGCTGCTGCTGCTGCGGTGCAGGTAGCCACGTGCAATCTCCCGCCAGCCCTCGCCACGCCCCGAGTGGGCGTGGATTCGCGCAGCGCGAACCTTATACGGTGCTGGTGGGCGGTGCCAGATCGGGCCCGCCCCCGAAGGGGCGGTACAGAGGAGGTGCTGCTCTGGCATTGGCGGGGCGGGGGAGGGGCTTGTGCCTGAGGAGGCGTGGTCTAGGCGAGGGGCGGGGCGCGGCGCTGGCCGGTTCCCGTCAAAAGGCGGCTCCGGGGCGGTGGGGGAGAGAGGGGGCGGCGGTGCCGGGAGCGCAGGTACCGGGGCTCGGGCCGGGGGCGTGCGGGAATGCTATTTCTGAGGGAAACCCCCACTTGCTGCCCACCGTGAGCCGCGTCTCGGGGGCGGCAGTGGCTCTGGTGGTCGCCGGGACGTGGGTGGTGCCCGGCGGGGGACGGCTGTTGCCGTGGGGAAACCCCCGGTGTCGCCATGGAACGGGGGATACGGGTGGAGGGGGGGCACCGGTACCCTCCGTGGCTGGAGAGGTACGGGCATGGGGTCATTTTCCAGTATCCTCTGCCAGTTGGAGGGTCTGGGGGGGTACAGGGGGTGCACCCAGTGTCCCCCTCCACTTTGGGGGGCTCATGTGGGTATTGGGGCTCCCCCGGGGCCCTGTGAGCCCCCCGGTTTGGGGTTCTGTGTGGGTATGGGGCTCCCCGTGTTCCCCATCTTGGTTGGGGGGCCCTATGTATGTTTACCCCCCCCACAGGTTGGGGGTCCCATGTGGGGCCCTCTGCCCCCCCCCTCAGCTGGGGGCTCTCTGGGCTGTTAAGGGCTTCCCCTGCTAAAACTGGGGTGCCTTTAGGTTTGGGGGGGCTGTCCCAGTCTCTGTGAGTTCTGTGGTGGCTCTTGGGCTGGGGGGGTGTCCAGGTCCCCCCAGTGCCGCCCAGTCTCAGGTCTGACATCCCCCCCCCCCCCCCTTACTGGGCTCACAAGTGAGGGTTCAGCTTGGAGCTGGGGGGTGAATGTGACTGCAGTGGGGGTGCTCCCCCCCTAAATTCTGGATGACTTAACCCTTTCTGGGCTGGCTGGTGATTCCCCCTGGGGTCACCATGTGGATGGGGAGAAGCTGGAACCAGTTGTGTACCCCTCGTTGGTGTGACCACCCCCCCTTTCTTCTCTGCAGCCCTGAGCCCCTTCCTGAGCTCGACCCTCCATCCCCCATCGTGGGAAGTCACCCCGTCCCCTCTCCCCATATCCCTCTCTGGGGCTCCCCAAATCCTTCCTGGGGGGCTCTGAAGCTGCTGAATTTCCCGGGTGCTGTTGGGGTGCTTAACTGGTGATTTTGGGTTTCCAGCCTGTTTCTTGTTAACAGGTTGGTTCCCGATTTAATGATCGGCTTTAAAATGAATCTTAAACTTAAAATCTCCTCTTTTTTTTGAAGCGAGAGCGGGGGGGAGAGGTTTCAGATGCCAGGCTGACACCCCAGCACCGCCGTAATTGCGCTCCTTTGTAATTCCCCAGTGACTTTTCGTCCATCTCTGAGAGATCCCATTGGCCGTGTCGGATGTGACCGCCAGGATCTTTCAGCCCCGAGTTCCCAGTGCAAAGAAAACGAAGGTAATGAAGGTACTGGGGGATCTTCCTGCACCTCCTACACGAGGAAGGGGGGGGTTTCCTCTATTTTTTTTTTTTTTTTTAGACCAAGCAGGGCACCCCGGGGCCAGGACTGAGCACCCAAAGGGTCCTGGGCGGTTGCGGGTGCTTGTTCTCTGGGGTGAGCTGCTCCTTCCTCTTCCCCCCTTATTTGAGCCTGGGGCTGGAGCCTTCAGCATTAAGAGTTTCTTCAGAAACTGGTTTTCTGGAGAAGCCAGCCCTGGCTTTGCAGCATTTTGTGGCGTGCTTTCCTCCCACACGAGCTGGGCAGTGACTCATCTTCCTCCGAGGACTCGGTTAAAGGAGCACCAGCGATCTCTGGGCAACGTGCGTCTCCTCCTGAAGGGAGAGAGAGACATCTGCTCGGTGTCCCGCTACGGTCTACAAACCCTGTTGGTGCTTCTTCCGCGTCTGGCGGGGAGTGAGAGCGAGCCGGGCTGCCTTGGGTTAGTGCTCTGAGTGGCTCTGCGCGGGAAGGGAGGAATATTTGACCTGTCTGCTTTGGGGGAGGAAGCTAAGGCTGTAATTACTCATTTGAATAAAACCTCTTCTTCCTTTGCCAAAGCTGCCCGTTAAAACTGAGTCAAATCAGGTTGGCTGCCCGGTGGCTTTTGGATGGGCTTTCGCAAAGTGTGCTTAACTGGGAGGGAGGGCAAAAAAAAAAAATCCAACCCCCAAACGTGCCTGGCTGAGGTTGGGAAGCTCTGGGAGCCACGTGTTGGTGGTGTATGGCTTGGAGACCTGTCCCTCCGGCATCGTGTACCCCCTCCCCGAGGAAGAGGCGTGAGGAAGGCCGGTCAGGTGCAGAAGGCGTTGGCAGATGTCTGCCCGAGATCATGCTTGTCTGTAAACACATCAGGTGTAAGATCTCGCAACGGGGTTTTGAATAACAAAGGCATGAAGCACAAAAATAGGTTTTTCATCAGGCAAGAATTTGCCTCGGGTCAGTTAGTTTTTCACTAGATGTTTGTTTCCTGAATCCCGATGTACTTAAGACAAAATAACTGGATAATCTAGGCTCTTTTTCCATTTAATAGCTAACTGGAGAAGCGGCTGTCCCTCTCTGTGGCTAGAGGTGCGCTCGGGAATAATTTTTAACCCGCTGTCGCTGAGCCAAAGCGAAGTCAGTCTGGCCCGAACTTCCTGTGGCTTGTGAAGGGGAAATGCTGAAGCGTATTCCTCTCCCGGTGACTTGAATCAGAGTTAAAAGCGGTTGGAAGTGGGTCTGTCTCTCCCACGCCACGTCTTGAGTGTGTGTGTGGGGGGGGGGGGGGGAGCTCTCAGCCGAGCTGTGGCACATCTTCCCCTACTTGCGCAAGGGAGTGTGGGTCCATGGCCGCGAAACAGCTACGGGAGGAAGGGGACGTGTGTCTGGGGTGCAGGGTAAGGTCTGATTGCTCTGGCGTGAACTTCCTCGGTCCAATTCTGCCCACAAACGAGGGCGATCAGCTGGAGGAAAGACATGCGTGGCCGCAGCAGGCGCGGGGGCCGTTTCATGGGTGGGCATCGGTCACTGCTACGAGGGACTTCCCTAAACCCACGGCACGCGGAAGGAATTGAATCCCGCTTCTGTGTATTGGGTGTCCTGTTTCGGAGTTGTATCGTGGGCAGCGGGTTTTACGTGGTGCCCTTTCGTATTCGAATATGGTGGCAAGTGAATAAATGCAGGTGGCGTCTTAAATAACGATATAAATAATGATGGGCATTGTCCCAACCCGCAGGACTGACCTCTCCCAGATGCTGGATGCGGAGAACTGTCTGCATCGCAGTTCCTCCTCGTCGCCGGAGATGTCGGGGAACCTGTGATGCAGACGGCGTCTGCCCCAGCTCCCGCAGAAGCGGCTCTGCTTGCTGCCGACTCTTTCCTAATGGTAGCCACGAGGGGGTGGTTCCCCCTTTTGGGTAACCTCCTGGTTGGGTCTCTTGGGTAAGAGGTGGCAGCGGAGCGATGCGGCACTCGGTGCTGGCGTCTGCGTCACTCACGTGAAACGGCTCACGCTCGCCGTGCGTCGCCGAGGCAGAAAGGTTGGGGAAGTGGTGGTGGGGGGGGGGGCAAAACAGCCGCTGCCTTTTTCGGGTGAAAGTTGTTGCGACTGCTGGCTGCTGGTCTTGCAGCCCACGGAGAGCAGGCACTGAGCATCTGGTTTCTGTTGATGGTCGTCCTGCCTCCCCCTCGCTTGAGAGTGTGTTTTGGGAGACCCAGAGGTGACAGCTGCTGCACTGCAGGTTCCCAGTTACCCTCTTTGTTGCCCACTCCAGTGCAATAGTTGCCCACTCCGGCCCACGTGGGCACCCCCTGCTATCTGGCGACACCCTGTGCTGGGGATGAGGCGGCAGCATTAATTTAGAACAGTTTTGCGAGCGTGGGGATTCAAATCTACCTCCCCCCAAAATGAGAGGAATGCGAATGGGGCCGCTTATTAAAATAGAGATATTGACCCCCAACTTCCAGCTGGGTGTTAACGCAGCGATCGTGGAAAGCATCCCTCTGATTTGGGCTGTTTGTGTTAAAATTTATCTCTGACGTTGTACCCACTGTGGAGGAGGACAGCTGAAGAACCAGGTGAAAATGGAGTTGGACTAGCTGATTGTTGTAGGGCCCTTCCAGTTGAACTTTTCTAGTCTAAATGTGACAAGTACATTATTTTTTAATTTTTTTTTTTTCGAACGAGACCTGTGTGCCGGTGCTCGGCTGGCAGCCCGTGAGGACAGCTTGTGCCCGTGGGGTTGAGAGAGGGAAGGACGGTTAAACCAGGGCGTGAGGAACATAAATGACACGGGGAGCAAAAGTCCAGGGAGATAAGGAAGGTCAGAGACTCTCAAAGGCTTTAAAATGGAGCGTCTCAGCCGTGACCTGAAGAAGCAGATGCTGTGGCTGAGGAATGGGTCTCCTCTTACAGTCGAGAGACCTCGGTGTGACTTCGGCTGAAGGACCGATGTGGCATGGTAGTCACCGGCGCTGCTCTCCCCTGCTTCCACCTTCATTTTAAGTGTTTGCTGAATCAGCTGCAACTCGAGTACTGTTTCCTTATCTATGGCGTTTAACGGCAGTATCGGTGTAAACCTCACGTGTAAGTGACTTTTGGCTACTAATAAATGGAAAAGGGGTGTAAAAGTGGTGAAAAACAATACCTGGAACTTTTATCTGTATATCTAAAAGTAGTTTCCTCATTGCCAGGAATACATGCTGTCTGCCCAAGACGTCGGGACCTGCTGACGTGACTTCTGAGCTGTGATTTTTTTTTTTCTTCCCGGTCAGTGGGACACTGGTGAGTGACTCTCCCGCTTTAAACAAAAGTCCTGTGCGTGTTCGCAGCTCCCAGAGGCTTTCGGTGGAAGCCCTGGTGCGCTGGATGAGGTTGAAAAGGGCATTTTTAACACACGATGCCTTTCTACCCTTGTGACGAGTCTGTGCCTTTCCCTAAGGGTTGGCACACCAGAAACCTCTGCTCTCTTTTGCCGTGGGCCTTCCCATCCTGACTGCTGCGAGCTGGCTGCCCGACTCGCGTAGGCGCTATCCCGATTTCCCAATGCCGGGCTGCGACACACAACGCCTCCTGCTTTAATCAGTGCTCCCGCTCCTCCAACTCGCTTGGGCAAGGAGCCTCCCACGATCGGCCGGCGCGATAGGCGAGGCGATGGGCGGTGTGGGGGGGGGTGAGTGACCGTTGCCTTGCTCGCCGGGCAGGCTGCCGTCCTGTGCCGTCTGTCACCCGCTGCCAGGCGAGGGATGGGGTTTTGGGAGCTGTGTGTCACGTCAGGTCTGTAAAGGCTTCGCTTCTCTCCCCTGCAGGGATGTGGATAGTGCTGACATGGAGGGTTCCTTAAAAATAAGCACTTACAGCTCCATAAATATGCCCATTTAACAGAACGCAGATAAGATATAAGCGTGGTCTATATTTAGACTCGCTTAGTTTTGCGGAACGTGCGGTGTCCTTGATCAGAGCTGTGAGCGTCAACTCACCTTTATGTCCCGGGAGGGGTGTTGAGTACCGGCTGCCACGTGTAGAGCTTGAAGGCGATGCCTTGGGAAACGCGGTCTGAGAAGAAGCACTTATCTCTCATCGATCCACATCTTCCCGAAGCCTTTGTGCCCTCTTGGACAGGGGACTTTTAACCTGGTGCTGTTTTCACCAGGTAAAGAGAGATTTTATTTCCCTGGCCTGGCTTACACTGAATGTGGGGATGGTGCTGACTAATCCCGATACTGAGTTTTAAAAAAAAAAAAATCTCTATTTGGGGGCCTCTTTCCCTAAGGGAGAGAGCTCTTCTCAACCCAGCAGTCCTGGCACGTTGCTTTCCTTTAGCCTTTTGTCCTGGCATCTGGGTGCAGGCAGTTCTCGTACCTGTCTGTGCCTGATAACTGGAGTTTCAAGTTGTGCTCTCGCTGGCACCCTCAAAGGAGAGGCGATTTGTTTTCTGAGCGTCTCTGCTTCGTGCTCAGACACTCGAGTAATCCTGTGGTCCGGTCAGCCTTGGACAGAGGAGGAGAAACCTGTTTTGTTGTGTTTTCCTGAGCTCTGGCTGCTGCCCTGGGTGGCCTCCCACACTGTCCTCCTGGTTGACACTGCACATTACTGGGAGAGGGCACAAAAAACTCGTGTGGTTGGGCTGCCTGATGCTCTTGAAACACAAAATATCCCTCACCGTAGCAGGGTGGGAGACCCTGTGTCTGTACCAGGACCGTTGCACGTGCACAGGGCTACCGCGCTGCCAGAAACGCTCCCTCCTGTTTGTTTTACTTCTTGTGGATGACAGAATTGCAAACCAGCGAAGTGCGTCGTGACAAAAATGTATGTGACCGTGGTTGTGTCATCTTTGCTACGCGGACTTAGCAGGAAAAAGGATGAGGTGGGATCTGAGGCACCGACAGCGCCGGGTGCCGAAATCCACGGGTAATGTATAAACCACCTCACAGGAGGGGTGATGCTTAACTTCTGGCTGGTCAGGGACAGCGCTTAGCGGACTCCTCTCCTACAGACGTGGCAGTCGCAACTGCAGAAGATGTCATTTCTCTTTCTTTCTGCAGCCCGGACACACCTGGCCGGAGCGCTTTCTGCTCCAGGGCAAGCTGAACCGAAAAATGGCTGATGTTGGGGTGGGGGGGGGGAACGGGATTGCTTACAGCTCACGTCTGGGAAGGAGAAAAGCAGAATTACCCACAGATTTCTTAGTAGAGGGGAACAATTTTTAACCCCGCTCACCCACTCACTTCCTTAAGTAGCAGCGAAATTGCTGGAGAAGCAACTGCCTGTCGAGGGCAGGGCACGACTCTGCCTTGGCATCGCGCGCGGTGGCGGTGCTCAGCTCTCAATTTACCCATCGGCTAGTCCAGGCAGGCAAGAGAAGCAGAGATCTTGGAGCCAGCTCCTCCTAGTCACGTTCCCTGGCCACCTGCCCCAGGTAAATAGCCGCACTGGTCCGGGCGAGCAGCTCGGCTGGCCGGGGAGGACCAGGGGCTCAGCTTGGCTTGTGGGTCCAATTCCTTCTTTAGGGTCCTTGATCTGCAGCAATAGGCTGTAATTCCGACCAAAACTTCACCTCGAGGTAAAACAGCAATTAATGCAGAGGTCTGATGGCCACTGGGTTTGGTTTTGTTTCTCATCTCCTTGGCGCGAGATGACACGGGGATTTCCTCTTTGTTCCGTCTGAATTCCGCTTTTCTTCTTGCTCTTTTTCTCCCCCCCCCCCCCCTCCCTTCCGCCCCGGCACTCTCGTCTCTTTTAACCTGTGGCTGCTGCGTTTCTGGTTGTCCTTTAATCAGCTGATAAGAGATCTGCCGAGAAATCACTGCCCCGCTCCTGAGGAAACCGAAGTTTCTCGGGAATGCTTGGGGCTGGAGAGAGGTATGGGTGCAAGGGGCGGGGGGCTGCACTTCAGGTGCTGGGGGGGAGGTGGGGGAGCAAAAGCAAGTGTTCCTGGCACTGGGGTGGCCTCAGAGATGACATGAGGCGTGGTTTTTTGTGTTTTGTGTTTTTTTTTTTTTTTTTCTCCCATAAATTGGAAATACCCCACTGTGATGCCCCAACCTTGTCTCTTCAGCTCAAGCAGGTCCAGGGATACACTGATTTTTTTTTTTTTTTTTTTTTTTTTTTTGGATCCCATCTTACCCAAAAGCTGGCAGCTCCTGTCATCGTATTGCAACTGCCCACTTGAACACAACGATGAGACTCAGTCCTGTTAATGTTGTATACTGGGAGCTAATTTTGTGGTGTTTTTTTTTTTTTCCTTCAACAATAAGACTCTTGTAATGCCCCGTACTGCCTGCTGTAATGCCAGATTCCTGGGAAACGTGCTCGGTGGTACAGTTGGAGCTCTCTTAAACCAGTGGGGAAGCCTGCTGCGTTTATTGAGGTCTTGTAACAAGGGCTGGTCAAGGCTTTTGTCTCTACGGTGTTGATTTAGGGTGACTAATTCATCACAAATCGACTCTTCTGTCACTTGCAGCTTCTCCAAATGCGGCTTTCTCCATGACGGTGTCTTTCCCCACCCTCATAAGTGAAGTGCCTTACAACTATTTAGGAAATAAGGTATCTGGGTAGAAAAATCTGTAACGGGAGCAGGTCTACAAGCCTAGATAGGTGCAAGGGGCTTCAGAAGTTATTTGCCCCCTCTCGTGAGAGGGTCTTGCTTGCCACAAGGTAGATTTGTGACTGTAGTTGGGTATTTTAGACCTTTTGCAGCAAACATCTAAGATCATCTGCTTCCAGCACAGGTCCACCGAAGCTGCCAGGTCTCTGCTGCTGGGAATGACCTCGGGTGTTGTCCTCTATCTCCTGGAATCTTAGTAAATTAGTTTATTATTTCAAAGGCCGCTGGAGCAAATCGGCGGCCTCAGAAGGGCTCTATTTTTTTTCCACATACGTTAGGGCTTTGTGAATCCCAAGACCTTGAATTCTGGACTCTTCCTGCAGAGCTCTGGGTTGGTGCTTTGCAAAGAGGAGCTGTTCTTCCAGAGCCTGGTCTTGCTGTCGGAGTGCCACTGGAATGGCTTGCCTGGCTCAACGCCCTTATTTCAAGCAAATTCGGGGAACATCTACATCGTAAGATCTTGACCTGGTTGCGTGGGTTTAGCTGTGGCATTACAAGGGAGTTCATAGGGCTCTCCCAGTCCTCCCGTCCTCTCCTGGGCAGTCTGAAACCAGCCAGGAGCGGCTTCTGCTGAAGAGTGGACTTTCGGCTCCTGACATTTGCTCCAAGTCAGGGGATGAAGGTTTAAACTCTCCTCTTCAGCCAAGCTTCAGTTCCTCTCCCAAATCTAGGGCATGTCTTCAGCAGGTCATTATTTCCATGCAGACTTAGTAGTATTCTGCAGCTTCATCAGGTGACGTTTTTCCTCCATCTCTGGGGGGGGGGGGGGAAACCCCAAACCTAAAACCACCCAAAAGCCCAAGGTAGGCTTGCTATGATAAACGAGAGATTTCCAGTGTTAAAGTTGTTGGGGTCCCTGGGGGACCGTGTATTCTTGGTGTGATTTCTCTCTCCGGCGGAGAGCGATAGAGCAATTTGCATTCTTAGCAAGAACCTGTTTGCATATATTTCGAAATAAGGGAGAAGCTCTTAAGGAGTGTGGTATTTGCCACATGCAGGGACAGCTCCTTTCTGTTGGCCTTTCTTGAATTTTTGGAATATGAGAGAAAGGATTCCTCAGCTGCTTTTACCCTGGAATTAACAATTGGGAAACGAAGGCGCAGGCGAAGCACACGAGTGATTGGCAGCGAGAGGAGGGGATGATTGAAATCGAGGAAGGGTTCGGGTGACGCTAAGTGCCACAGAGAAGCATCGGTGGAAATAATTGCCGTTCTGAATTCGTTCTGAGCAGAATATTCCCTTTGACCTCTCCTCCCCGTGCCCCGCAATTAGCTGAGCGCGAATGTGGTGGCGTTACTTGGAGGCACAACGGTACCGGCAGAGCAAGGGCGCTATCGGCATGGAAATCGTGTTGACTAAGCTAAAGGCAGAGTTTCCATTGGAAACATTAGCTTGGAGAACTAACTCTTAGAGATAAGAAGTGAAAATGTGAAAGGAGGAAACGGCTATTACGTGCTGCTCCTGTCTGCAGTTAAAATTACAAGCCGAAGGGGTAGGAAAGGCAGAGACATCTGCTGCCGATGGCTCGTGAATGGGTTAGGGTTACAGCATCTTAATGCCAAACACTGCACGGTGCAGCTGGTGTAGCTTTAATTTGGGAACCTGTTCCACGGCTGGAAATGCTTTGTGCTCGGCTGGCTCTGCCATCCTGCCGGATTCCCATCCAGGAGCCCGGGGTGAGCGAGTGCCTGACGAGGCGGCGCTGCTTCTGCATCCTCTGGCTGAGGCCGCGGACCCTGCACGCGGAGGCCGTCGTCTTTAAATTTCAATAAAACCATAGTGGGCAAAATAAGTGCCAGCTGCGCTGGCTGGGGTGCCGTAGGGAGAGGGGCCACACCAGTATCACCGCATCCTTCTGAAAAGCAAACAATGCTCTGCTGCTTACAGCTCGGCAGCAACAGCCCCTGCAGTGGCCTGGG
This sequence comes from Vanellus vanellus, assembly GCF_965231255.1. Classification (NCBI taxonomy): domain Eukaryota; kingdom Metazoa; phylum Chordata; class Aves; order Charadriiformes; family Charadriidae; genus Vanellus; species Vanellus vanellus. Next base: position 568,893 of record NC_138933.1, read on the forward strand.
CTTGTCGTGAGGTGCCTTTGGTAGCCCAAGACTTGATTATTTTATTTTTTTTTTTCTTTTTCCCTTTGATTTTTATTGATAACTTCCCGTAGCTACCTTTTCTGTAGCTCTTGAACGCCTTAGGACAGGCAAACAGGATGCCCCGCGGTTGAGGATCAGCCTGACTCCTTTCTCCGCTTCCCCAGCTTGCGGTAAGTCATAAAAGACAGAAGAAAAAAAAAAAAAAAAAAAAAAAAAACCAAAACAAACAAACAAAAAAACCAAAAAAAAAAAAAACCAAAACCCTTTTAGTGGGATTGACTTTTTCTGTACTTTGTCCCTCTTTTTCTTTTTTTTTTTCCCCCCCCCCCCCCCCCCCCCGAGCTAATGAATACTCAGGAGGGGGACGATGCTGGCTGGTAGCTGGCCTGCCTTAAGCTGTGTCTCCCGGAGAAGCAAGCGGGGAGCTCTCGCGGCCTCCCCGCACCGCTCTGTAAGCAGACCTGCCGTAGCTTTGCAGGGAGGGGAGATCGTCGGGGTGTCTCACAAGGGCGGATGTGCCCGAGGTGCAGCCAGGAACAGGCTCTTCCCCCGAATCCGGGCAGAGAGCGCCTGGCGGGCTGCTTCGGTGAGTCAGAGGAGAAGTTGGATGGGGCCAAATCCTTCCCGTGAACTGGCGATTGCGCACCTCCTTTCCTGGTAACTTCAAAGCTGAATGATCCTCTGCCAGCAGCCACTTCAGCCCCTCGATGGCAAGAGTGGGATAAAACTGTGTTTCCACACCGGTGCCAAAGAGGTTGGAGTGTGATTTGGCGTTGCACACTTTGATCCGCAGTGGGAGGGAGTCCATAGTAACGGCTCGGCTGACACGCGAGTGTGAACATGCCACGTGTCTTCCCTGTGTCTGTGGACCGATTCTGACAAATGGGAGTGTTTAGGGGCAAACCTGCCCAGACCAAACCCCTCAGCTCCAGCGGTGGGGGACTATCTCCGCCCCCGCGATTGTTGCGGTGCCCTCGGGCATAGCGACGCCGCTACTCTGGAAAAAGGTCTAATGACCGAAAAATCATCACGTGAAGCAGTCTGTCACGCAGACTGTGTCATTTCTGGGCTCTCCATCTCGGTGGAGCTGCTCGCCGGGGTTGCAGCCCGGCACAGGCTGTTACTGGGAAGGTTTTAGGCAAACCCAGGTGTGCCATAGAGCTGGAAAGGGCTTGTGTCAAACCTCACATCAGCTAAGCTGATGAGGTATCATGTCTTTGGCTGCTGGGCTGGGTCTGGAAGAAGGTCCAGGAGCACTTTCCGAGCATGCAGTGAGGTGGTAAGTTGGGAAAAAACTGGTGTCATCCAAGGTTTTTTTTTTTTTTAGCAGAATAGGAGGAATCTGTCCTGTTGTGGGTGCAGCGTAACTGGATTCGGCTGTGATCAAGGGACTGTATTTTAGGTAGTGCAGACAGGCGCTTGTACCAGAATTTTGAATTCTGGTTGTAAATTAGCACAGAAGCTATTCTTGAGATAATCCAGTTTAACATCTTACAGCCGCCACTTTCCTTAAATCATAAACGCATGCAGCAGCTTCTGAGGGTAAGAAAACCAAAGCCACTTCCATTGCGCGGACACCAGGCGCAATGGGTTTTATCAGCTTAGCCAAGCTTTCTGGCCGGCGAGGCGTGGGTTTGGCTACCACTGCCGCTTCTCGTTCGTGACTAACATCCTCCCGTGGCACCGCTCGGGGAAACAATGCACTCCGCAGCTCGTTCCCTGCGGGCACAGTGGTCTCCCCGCTCCTGGAGATGTCTAGCTTGCTCGTCAAGCCTAATACATTGGGAAAGGTGGTGTGGTTTGGTGTTTTTTTTTGGTTTTTTTTTGCTCTGTGTGGCTTGCAGTCTTGGAGGTGTGATGCTGCCTTCCTTGAAAGGCTGTGGAGCGAATGCAGTGTCTGCAGGCAAGGAATCCTCGCTGGGAGGAGAGGCATCCCTTGCAGAGCACGTGCCTGCGTGGTTAGCTTTTTATCACAGCATCCCAGACTGGGGAGGGTTGGAAGGGCCCTCTGGAGCTCCCCCAGTCCCACCCCCCCCCCCGTCAGAGCAGGGGCACCTCCAGCGGTGGCACAGGACACCTCCAGGCGGGTTTGGAATGGCTCCAGAGTGGGAGACTCCCCCCCTCTCTGGGCAGCTGTGCCAGTGCTCTGCCGCCCACACAGGAGAGAAGTCCCTCCTCAGGTTGAGATGGAACTGCCCATGGTCACGTTTGTGCCCGTTCCCTCTTTTCCTGTCACTGGGCACCACTGGAAAAAGACTGTTCCCACCCCCCGCCACCCTCCCTTGAAGGATTGATAAGCGCTGATAAGATCCCCCCTCAGTCTTCTCTTCTCCAGACTGAAAAGCCCCAATTCCCTCTGCCTTTCCTCATCGGAGAGATGCTCCGGTCCCCTCATCATCTCAGCAGCCCTTTGCTGGACCCTCTCCAGCAGTTCCCGGTCCTTCTCGACCCGGGGAGCCCCAAACTGGACACAGCGCTCCAGATGTGGCCTCCCCGGGGCAGAGCAGAGGGGGAGGATGACCTCCCTCACCCTGCTGGCCACGCTCTGCTTGATGCCCCTCAGGAAGCCGTTATCCTCGTGGAATATGCGGATGAGGCAGGGAGGTGGTGTTCTGTGGTGATGCCCTGTCTCGTTTGAGGCACAGGGGATGTCGATCGAGCGATTAAATACAACTTGAAGCATCAGGAGGATCAAGTGAACGGGGGATATTGTTATGTTTGTGTGATAGAGGATAATGGGCTCCATGGACCCCAAATAGCGTGGCTGGCCTCGCCTGACACGTGGGACCCCTGTCTCCTCCATGTCCGAACTTCGCTTTGGGAAGACTGGGAGGTCAGAAGCTGCTGGATCTGGGGTGGTTTTTCTCCCCTCTAATTTCCTGCTCCCTTCTCTCCCGTTCTGGGACTGAGCTGCCCTACCACGGGTGTGTTTGATCTGTCCTTCTGTTTGCTCTATCGGTTGGCAAACTTTCGCCCTTCTCTCTCCTTATTTTCCTGTTTGTGTGTTGTGTTGTTGGTTTGGTGGTGGTTGGTTTTTTTTTTTTTTTTTTTTTTCCTCTCTCTGGAGCAGCTACAACTGCTGCAAATTGCCTCTCCCTCGCATGGGGGGGTGTGTGTGTGATCTTCTATTTAAGAAGCATCTTTTGGGGATGGGGCACCCCATGGTTTGGGTGCTGAATGAGGAAGAGGGCAGGGAGGGCTCAGATGGGGCTGGGAGAGGAGTCTCCTGCCTTCCTGTTCTACCGAAAGCACTTGCGATTTCCTCCAACGGGGGAAAAGGAGTTCTTTAGCCCATTCCTGGAAACCAGCCCCGGTCTGGCTGGACACAGCTCTCCTGCACGCTAACGGGAAGGGGTGCCGGCACCCCAAACAGCCCCCCTGGGGGACCACAGTGCTGCTGGGCCCTGATGCTGAAGACACCGGTGCTCCCCAGTTTGGGGCTGCTCAGACCTGCAAAGGGGAAAAGAGCCATTGCTGTTCTTGCACCAGCTCAAACTGGAGGCAGTGGGGTGGGGAACAGCCAGTTTGTAGGAATGGCTTTTGGTCTGGTGGAGTAGTTTTGACTTTCTGTCCAAGAAAACTTAAATTCCTGCCCATCTAGCTGATCGATACGTATCATAGAATGGTTTAGGTTGGAAAGGATCTTGAAGATTCATCAAGTTCCAACCCCCTGCCCTGGGCAGGGCCACCTCCCACCAGCCCAGGTTGCCCCAAGCCCCGTCCAACCTGGCCTTGAACACCTCCAGGGATGGGGCAGCCACAGCTTCTCGGGGCACCCTGCGCCAGGGGCTCACTGCCCTCACACTCAACAATTTCTTCCTTAAATCTCATCTAAATCTCCCCTTTCAGTGTAAAACCATTCCCCCTTGTCCTATGTCTCCTGTCCCTGATCAGGAGTCCCTCCCCACTCTCCTGGAGCCCCTTTAGGCACTGGAAGGGGCTCCGAGGTCTCCCTGGAGCCTTCTCTTCTCCAGGCTGACCCCCCCCCACCTCTCCCCTCCTGTCCTCCCAGCAGAGGGGCTCCAGCCCTCCCAGCATCTCCGGGGCCTCCTCTGGCCCCGCTCCAACAGGTCTGAGTAATTTTTTTGAGTAATTTCTACCTTAGAAATGTTTTGGGGGCTCTAAATCTCTAAGCGAATAGGTGTCACGGGGCAGGGGGGTTGGAACTAGATGATCTTTAAGGTCCCTTCCAACCCAAATCATTCTGTGATTGTATGTGAACTGTTAAAATGCAGCAGCTCCTGTACTCCGTGCGATGTCACAAGCAATTTAGGGCTTTGCTTGTACGCGATCGTTGATCGCGGGCGTTAGGACCCGGTTTAATCTAGCGAGGGGACTTCAAACAAGGAGGAAGAGCCCCACATCAAGAGGTCTTTACTCAAAAGATGGCTCGGGAAGCCCAAAAAGTCTGATGGAGCTCGTGGCAGCTCGTGACTCAATGCCGGAGGATGCTCCACCCTTCCCAGTGCGTGTTTCTTTCCTGTTCCCGTGCCACGGCGCTCACGGGTCCTTCAGCAGCATTGAAACTCGCTGCGTTTCAGGACGGCTCTCGTCTCTTCTGCGGCGTTTGCTCCTCGAGGCAGGGCCGGGGGTCTGTGGGCGCTCCTGCGATGCTGCAACTGAGCACTCCTCTCTGTTATTACTCTTATCGGTGGCCGATGGCCTCTGCTCCAGCTGGGGTGTGCCAGGTTTGCTCATCCTGGTTGGCAGACGGTCTTTGAGACCTGGCGCCGTGTCAGCGAACTCTCGCGTCAAGTTGGTCCAGAGAGGATGCGCGCTGGGATGAGGCTCATGGGTTGGGAAGGAGGACAGAGCCTGAGCCAAACAGCTGCTCTCCACCTTCCTGCAGCCAGCCCAGGCGGCATCGAAAGGTACTGCCTTCTGCCGAAAAGCCGCGATACGGGGAAGATGCAAAAAGGGAAGCTCTGCCAGCCTGTGTCGAAGTTGCGGCCGCGTGAAAAGTTGCTTTCATTTATTTGTTGAAGGCGAGTTTGAGACAGGGCGCACGCCGCTCACATAAAAATGCCGTACTAAAGCGATCCAGCTGCCACGAACGCGGTGCCGGTGGGGTCTCCCCTGGCTCCCCCATCCAGATGGGTTGCTGTAGTGAGCGCTCCATCTGATTTTCGTGGCTTAAATGACAAAGCGTCGTGCCGGTGAGGAGTCAGGTTGGAGGTATTTTTGATGCGGTGCCCGAGCTGCAATCTGGAAATCTGTTTACTTCATTCCTTGCAGTCAGGGGAACGGCCCTCGGAAGTATTTTCTGCTTTTTCCCTGCACGTGTAAGGATTTGTTGCCTAATTGCAATGTCAGATCCTATAAAGATCCTTGGCTGGTGTGGTGGTCGAGCTTGTAAATGGTTGGTTTTTGTAAATGGGTGGTTTTTCTTCTGCCTCTCCATGCTAGTGAAGCTGCTGAGGGTTTGCACGGTGATGCTCGTCCCCGGCCAGCCCTTGTCCCTGCCGTACTCCGGCTCACTTCACCCCTTTCCCACGCTGCCGAACAGGCTTCTCCTGCGCTTCCCATCCAGGATTGATGCAATTCGTGCCTGGACTCCGGCTCCTGTCTCACGGCAGGTGAGAGGAACCATGTCCGCCATCCGTAGGTCTGCCTCGCACGTGCGCTTTTTGCTTGAAGACTTCATTTGGATGCGGGACGCTGGATGTGTTTTGCAGCCCACCCTGGAGGACTGCACGCTCCGCAGCTCCTGTGTGCCTCCAGGCTCTCCCAGTGCTGCTCCCCCACCTTCGGAGAGCGATTATCCTTCACAAAAGAGTCAGGAAAGGCGGTATTGCTGCGGTGATGACCCTGGAAACCCAAACCCAGGTATTTGGGGACTGGTCTGTGCATCCCCTCTCCTCCCTTCTGGTTTCCCAGACTCCGGATGCGATGGTGAAGATGCTCCGTGGCACTGGAGGTGGGGGGTGACAGCGTGGCCCCGGCGCACCGGCGGGAGCCCCTCTGGGCTGAGAGCAGACCTGGTCTTGCTCTGTCAACAACTATATTTATTTTTTATTTTTATTTTTTTTTTTTAGCTTTGCTGCCAGGGACGTGGCTGCTCAAATGTCTGCTCCTAACCGCGTTACCGGGGAACGCTGGTGGCCGTAATCGAGTTCAGCGTGTCCCTGGGCTTGCTCACTCCCATACCACAAAGCGTTTAGGGATCCCATAAGTGCCTGATCCCTCACAAGGAATGAGATTAGCATCCTGTGCCTTAGAGATTTTCTTTTTTTTTTTTTTTTTGAAGTCTGTCTGACCTTGAAACTAATATTTGCAGCTCCCTCGGTTGTCATGCAGCCGGACCCTCCTCTGGATGCCTCATTGCAGTGACATGTTGTTTGCAGACTGGGAGTGCCTGGGCTCTCCGGGGTAGGAATTGTCACGCTTACGTGTTGCCTGATATGGAGGAGCCTCCAGCCTTGGTCTGGGGGCGTTAGCGGAGGCTCCGGGCGGGTTTTACATCTAATCAAATTAACGGAGGAAGGGGTGGCATGAGCTGACTTGCATCACTTGCAGAAATAGCTGCCAGTCTCGTGACACTGCCAGGCTCGTCAGATCTCCTTGCCCAGCTCCTGGGAGGCTGCAGACGCTCTGGGTCTTACAATAAAAAAAAAAAAAAAAATGTTTTTCCAACCTAAAAATGGAGGTGAGTGGCGACAAGAGGGATCCAACCATGCGGCAGCACCAGGAGCTTCGCCCGCTACCTCCATCCACATGCAACGTGTAGAGCCACCATCCATGTGCTTCATCCTCCCGGGACTCCGTCAGTCCTCTGTCTCATAAATCTCACAGAAAGCAGCTAAATAACAGGCCTCCCTGGAGCTACAGAAGGAAATTATTTAATTGTCTCTTCTAATAGAGAAAGGGGTTGCTCACATGCCGCAATTAGATGTTATGAATAGGCTGATTTGTACTGGAGAAAGCCGCTTTAAATGCGAGTGCGTTGCCAGAGGCTCCGTGGAGCATCGTTTTGTTTTGACATGTCGGCAGCGGTGTTAATTGAGCGTGAGCCAGGCAAATAGTAAAACCTCCATGTAAATGAATGGGTCTCTGCAAAACTCAGCAGAGCCTTCAGTAGCAGGTCAGAACGGTGCCAGGGGTGAGGGTTTACTTAGACTTCAGAAACCAGCCTGTTCTTTCAGGCCGTGCGGGTAAAGATTTTTGTTTGGCTTGGCAAGTAAATTGGCCAAAAAACAAAAAAAAAAAAAAAAAAAAAAAAAAAGGCGTTTCGATGGAGCAACAAAGATATTGAGAACGTGACAAATACTTTCACGGTATTGTAACAGTTTATTTTCTGTACGCTGAAAAGGTTTCGTGATGTTAGTCTCAAAACAGCACAGACTTCAAAGCCTCTTTAATGAAACGCCACTCTTGTTTTCTGGGAGTGTTCAGCTGTTCCTTAACTGGTTTGGTTTCTCCCCCAAATTTCGGCAAAGCCTGTGAACCTCCTGGGGAGCAGTTGGCTGAGTACAAACCCCTATCGTTGCATCCTTGGCTGGACAAAGCCCCAGCCTTGCTCCTAGGTGTTTCTTACACTGGGCATTCATGATTAAAAAAAAAAAAAAACAAACCGTATTTCTGGCTTTGCACATCAGGGGGACGTGGGGGACCTGAAGCCGAACCGTGTGCCCACACCCAGTCTCCCATCAGCCTCCGAGCGCTGGTTTCTGGCTCTGGTTTTGTCTTAACTGGTGTGTTATTCCCAGCTCTGGCTATTGCTGTGGCTAGTGGAAGGAAGGAAGGAAGGAGGCGTTCTGGTGCTGGAAGGGGAAACCTGCTGCTGTGCAGACACCGAATGCGAGTGACTAAGGTTTTCGGCGGGAGCAATCCTCCTCCGACGCCTCTTCCCTCCTTGCCAAGTCCCGATGAGCTGTGAGTGTGAGTTTTGCAAGCTGGCGAGAGAGAAAGGAAAGTGATAAAGTATGAGAAAACACTTCAGCAAAAGACTTCCTACCGGTCTCTGCGTGGTTTCTGAGGGCGCTTGGAAATAAATACAGACTTGAAAGCAAAAGATCCACCTTTGGGCTCAGCATAAAGGAGGAAGAAGAGCACATGCTGTGCCCGTTCCCCTGTACGGGCAGGTAACTCTCATCTCTTGCCCTATAGCACAGACCCCCCTCTTGCCCCCCACGCCAGAGGTTCCGGCGCTTGTGCAGCCGCCCCGGCGTCACTGCACTGGCGTTTCAATGGCTGTTACACTAATTTTCAGGACGACTTGCCCAGTTTCCTTTAAACTGGCTCGCGGTTAGGGAAGGGCAAACCCCTCTGGAGGATGCTCTCCCCTCTTTGTACGGTCGTTTTGCTTCGAACAGATGTGTTGGAGCTTCCCGGCTGTGTGCTGCTTTCCCTGAGTACAGCTGTTGAACTGCCGCCGGCGCGGGGCTCTCGGCCAGCGGCGCGGGGCTCTTGGCCAGTGGCGCGGGGCTCCCTCCGCGCTTCACCGTCAGCCACCTGCTTTGGGAAGCTGCCGCCGGTCCAACATCTGTGAGGCTCTGGTTAGTCAGAAGAGCGCTGGAGACATGTCCTGCTTGTGGTTAATGACTCTTCCAAGTCGCGGCGATGGGAGCTGTGTCACCGGTCCGTCACACGCCGGTGGGAGACGGGCTGGCGGCACCACCGGCCGCGCCGCAGGGGTGTACCGTGGGGGGGGGAATGGCACCAGCGGTCAGCAGAAGTGAGTCCCCCGGCTCTGAGTAGGGCAGGGGGGGATGCGCAGGGGGAGCCGGCTCTTGCCTCTGCTTTGCTGCATCCTCCCATCTTCCCAGGTATGAGGGATCTCTGGCAACCCTGGCCTGAATAACGGCCGCTGGCAGGGCCACAGGGGCCGAGCTACCAGCCGGTGGCCCTCTGCGCGGCAATCAGTTGGCTTCTTTGTGCTGTTTTTCCCCCCAGTGTCTCCCGCAGGTGAGCTTTTCGCACGTCTTTAAGCCTCCACCCTGGTGGCTTCTGCGCTGCTTCATCATCTGGCCGCATCCCAGCGGAGGGCTCCGGTTGCTAATTACAATCACGCAGCCTTCCCCGCCGGCAGCTTGTGGCTGTTTGAGCTTTGTTGCTGTGACAGCTCCGTACAAACCCCAAAAAGGATCATCCGGTAGTATAAAACTTCCCGACCTACGCGTGGATTTGGTGCCTTGGGAATGAGATGACGGGGAAACCTTAGATTTAATGAAGCACGGCCAGCGGCAACCGGCTTGGTGCGACTTTACTCCAACCAGCTACAAAACGGGTTTGACCTTTCTGGTGTCAGCTTGAAAGAGGTCAGGGCTTTTAATGCAAATTATTTTGCTTCTTCCAAGAGGTGAAGGCTAAATGTCAGGTTTGATGAATGAGCGATCTTTCACGGGGGTGGAGGGGAACTCCTGGGCACACTCCACCCCGCGCACCGACGTCACTTCCATTAAGGGGCTGAGTAACGTTTTCCAAGAAGCCGGAGACGGTAGGTTGAAGCAGTGCCGTCATCCACGTGGGAATTGCGCCTGGAACGGACTTATTACTCTCTAATGAACATCGGTGACCAAATCACCTCTTATATTTTCTAACTGAGAGCTGGAGAAAGCAAGAGGCGTGATGAGGGTCGGGGGGGAGGCTCCCTCTGAGGTTGGCTAGTTGCCATCAACACCTGCTTTCCCCCTCCTGCCTCGTGATGCTGGAGGTGGCAGCATCCCCGTGTGCGGTCCTGGGAAGGTGTGGTAGAGCCGGGAGCAACACGAAGCCCTGCGGAAGTATTAAACGGTGCATCGGGATGCCTGTAGGGCAGGGAGAAGGTTTGCTTGAGGTCTCCACAAGGGTCTTCACCCAAAAGCAGCCTTGCTGCTTGCTGGAGAGGGATGCCCCGTGGGGGCTTGGCGGGTGTTTTGCCGTGACCCGGCATGCGGTGGCTGTCGGCGCTCCTGGAATCCAGCCCTTCAGGAAGGCAAGCCCGCTCGGGGCTGTCTGCGCCCTACTTCTCCCCGAGGACCTTGAATCCTGGTGGGACGGAGGTGGGTGCTTGGGAGCTGGCCTGGGCAGGTTTCTGCCCAGCAGGGGTGAGTCTCAGGCTCATCCTGGATCCAGAAGCTCCACCGTGCACTGTTTTCCCAGGGGGAGATCCCCGAGTGCTGCTCTCGGCCGATCACCTCTGCCGTGACCTTCGGCGGGAGCTGCAGCACCATCCTGCAGCGCAGTACTCGGGGAGGGGGGGGATAAAGAAACCCTCTGGCTGGGGATGTGTTCTGGGAGCCGACCAGCTGCGGGACATGGTTTGTGTCCTGGTTTGACATAGAACAAACCCAATTTTCAGTAATTTTCCTTTTCAGTTCAGTCTCTTCTGACTGACCGCACTCTCTGAAATTAAGGGTATGTTTTTTCCGGCAGCATCTGCTTCTGGCTGATGTTTATAGCGAATACAAAGGACTGGTGGGCAGAGAGGCTCCTGCTCACGCTTATTCCTATAACGACCGAGGTCAGATGATAACTTTATTTGCCCCGTTGGGGGGGGGGTTGGAAAGCAGAAGAGCTTAGAGGGACCGCACCTGCGGGGAGGGGTGGGTGGGACAGGGGCCCCCAAACTGACCAACGGGGTATTCCAGCCCATCTGCCTCATGCTCGGAATAAAGCTGTGGGATCAAAGGGGTCAACCCTCTCCTTCAACAGCCAGTGGCTGAGGAGAACGCTGTCCTCTCTTCTGCCTTTGATCCCGATCCGTGCGTTCCTGAATCCAGTTCCCATCCGCCGCTGAGTCCAGTCCCAGTGCCTGCCAGCGATGCCATCGTCATCCTGGGAGCTCGATATTGGTTTTATATATGGCACTCTCTTCTTATTGAGAATATTATCTTTTCTTTTTATTGTTAATATTTCTTTATAGCGGGTGTAGGGGTTTTTTTTTCAACTCATAAGTCTCTCTCCCTTCCGCTTTGAGGGGGGAGAGGGGTTAATAGAGAGCATCTGTTGTTCGTTTAGTGGCCAGCCCAGTCCAAACCTCCACAGTTTGCATCCACAGCTCTTCTTTGCTTTGGCCCTCTGTCGTGGCACCTTCATCGTTCAGGGCTGTGAGTTTGCATCGGGAGCGGTGGGGCGACACACGGGGACGAGCCGACCCATCACAGGTTAGCCAGGCCTTGAGGAAGGCAAAGCACCTTAATAAAACCTTTTCCCAGCTCTGCCCCAGCGCTGGTGCCAGTGTGGTGCTTCCCATCCATGAGCAGAGCTGCTGAAAGAACAAAAAACGATAGAAGGAGGGAGGAAAAAAAAAAAAAAATCCTCCAAGTGCTCAGTGCTGCGGTGATCCCATTGACATGGACCACGGGCGCTCTGTTGCATTTATAGCAGCCGTTGGGCTCTGCTTTATGCCACCCCACGCAAGCCGGCGAGGTTTCAGCCTGCTGCACGCTTGCCAGGCTGAACTGTGAAATTTAAATTTATAGGAAAATATCCCTGAGCGCCTCTCGCCCCTCTTCTTCCCATCCTGCGCCGTTGCTCTCCCCGAGGGTGGCCGCTGTGTTCGCCGGTGCGTTCCTCCGGCTCCCTTAGCAACCCGCCGGCACGCAGAGGGTGGCCGCGGCGTTGCGATATCTCCTCCCGACTCCGTGAGGAGGAGGTGGTGTGGGAACCAGACAAGTGGTACCCGAGCTGGCAGGCTATTTCCAGATCACCCCACCCCGGGGCACAGCGCTTACGTCTCGCCAAGGAGCCGGAGCGAGCCGTGACCGGGGCGTGCAGTCGGACGCTCTCCTTTGACTCATCGACCTCGATAAGTTTTGAGCTGTCTCGGACCGTGTCCTGTCTGTCTTCTTGATTGCAGGTGGCTCCATGTCCCAGCTCCAGACATCCTGGGAAATGCACCAGCAGAGTATGGCGTATCTTCCAGATACAGGTAAAGCGTAACCCTCCTCGGCGCGGAGGACGTTCTCCTTGGGGCTGTGTCTGTCTTTTCCTGGGAGCTTTCTCCAAGCAGCGTAGTGGATTAGGACTCCCGTCTAAAGGAGCCGTGCGTCCCCAGGTGCTCCGGGGATGTCACTTGCCAGCCCTTGGGCTTTGTGCTGGAGCTCGGCGGAGCTGCGCTCCCCAGTGAGGGGGTCAGGAGGAGACCGGGCTTTACTGGGCTCAAGCAATAGCGGTCTGGTAGACTCACAGTGAGACTTAAATTGTCAAGTTGTCCTCTTTGGCTTTTTTTTTTTTTTTTTTTTTGAACTCTCTTTTGCTCGCTGTCTGGAGTTACTGAGTGACTGATAAAGAGTATTTTACGCGGGACAATTCCAGCACCAGCTAAAAGCCTTCTGAAAGCAGACGAGATCCAGGTAGACAGCAGCTCTCTGCAGTGCCTCTTGAGGAAACATTTAGCCATACTTAAAAAAAAAAAACCAAAAAAACACAACGAAAAATTCTTGAATCAACCGAATATTTCTCATCCTGAGATGTGCACAGGGGGTAACTCTGTCCTGCGTATGGGGAGACTGAGGCACAGGAGCCGCTGCTGAGAACTCGCAGGATGAGCTGAGCTCTGAAGACAGCCTGTCCCACTGAACCACCGCGTGGGGCCATCTGATACCGCAGCCTCCGTGTGCTCTTTACCAAGATTGGGCACCGTGAAAATGTCTAACCTTTATTTTTCCCGGTGCTGTTAGATACTCGGGCTTTCTAATAGCAGGCAGACCTCTCCCAGCGGATACCATGAGCCAGTCTACTAAAAGCTCCGTTTTAATATTCATTTCAGCGATCTGCGTTAGGAGCGGTTTCCTCCCTCCCTTGCTTACGTCCCTGTTGAGGGGTTTTAATTTTTTTTATTTTTTTTAAAATAACGTTCACTTGACTCGCGTTTGGGATCTTTCTCACTTACGGGAGCGGGTGTGAGTGTGCCGGTGCCGCTTCCTGTCTGTACACGAGGGAAATTCTGCGCCAGCGTCCGGGTGGCGTGACCTCTTTCCCTGTGGTTTTGCAGCATCGATCTGGGTGAATTCTGGTCCCTTCGAGGCTTTCTGAAAACAAACATGAAGGAGTCGGGGGAGAAAAAAAGACACTGATCTGGGTTCGGGATACGCGATAGGAGTTCTCTCACTGGTGCACCGCCGTAAGCATGTGTTGCGGTGCGTTTAAGGCTGGGGGTATGGGAAGGGGGGGGGGATCAGCCCCGGTTTTACTGGGGAGATAAGCAAATGTGTACGTGTACTAAAAACTAGCTAGAACCTGCTTTTTGCTGGTGTTAGTGCATAGAGCCAAAAGGAACGCAGAAGTTTCTCTTGCCAAATCGCGTTGAAGTCAAGGAAAAATACTTTATTTGCATCTAATTTGCTTTTCGTAAAGCTGTCGCAGCTTTACAAAATAAATACCTGGCTTTCTCTGCTCTCCCAGACATGGAGACCGTGGCTGCTAGCACGTCGCTTCCCGACCCAGCCGGCGAGTTCGACAGGAACGTGCCCCGTATCTGTGGCGTCTGTGGGGACCGTGCCACTGGCTTCCACTTCAACGCCATGACCTGCGAAGGCTGCAAGGGCTTCTTCAGGTGAGCGAGGGTCTCTGGGGAGGAGGAATCTCACTCCGTAACCAGCAAGCCTCGAGGAGCAGGCGATCCCATCCTCAGGGTGGTGCCTGGCTGCTGTTCCAGTTACCTGCCTCCCTACGGAGCTGGGCTGCGGCCAGCCTCACCAGACCTGTGCCCGCCTTGCAGGCAGCTGACATGCCTGTAAATCTTGATGACGGAGAGATCGCAAACTACGTGGCTTGCTGTGGCACCCGGCTACGGGGAAATAGGTTGTTTTCCCCATAGCCAGAGATCTCCATCTGTCTGGGAGCCTTGCAGAGCTCCACGTGCTGTAGAGGCAGGAGCGTAGGAGCATCTAGCACACTCTGGATGGCACCTGGGGAAGAATACATCTGAAACTAGCAGTCTTTTGAAAACTAGGCTGGTAGGATGGCCACAACCTTCTTTTCTTGAAAGCAAGCTGCCTCTGATGCCTGCTCTGAAGCTCTGCACGCTTGTGTGTGGAGATGCACGGGGTCCTCTGCCCACCCGCTGGAGGGGGCACCGAGCTCTTACCAAAATCAGGCAGGCTTTCACTCCCAACTCTGCCTCTTGGAGGGGCTTAAAGTAGCTGTAGGCTGCATAGGCAGCTGGTTCGAGGCTTTTTTCCACCATCAGACGGGAGTTTTGAGTGGCCTCAAGCTGGCCCTCAGTAAGGCAGGAACATCTCCGAAAGCTGCCAGGATCTCTGAGGCTGTCGAGTTTGTAGATATTCGTTAGTGGCTCGGTTGTACCCCTGCGTCTGTCGAGGCGATGCTCCCCTCCAGCCGGCGCTGAACCCTTCACGTGGGAGTTGAGATCGCTTGCCCCAAGTGAGAGAATGACTAAGCGCTGGTGAAACGAAGCGAGATAATGACTGGCGTGGGACTGGCTGGGAAAAGCCTTGCTCGAGTATTTTGCACTGTGATGCGATGGTGGCGCAGGTGGCTGTGGGGTTGCAAACACCGGGGCGCACAGCTTTACGCCACGAGCTGGGCTCTTACAGCAACCAGAGCTTGAACTTTCACAGCAAAAGTCCTAACTCCTCCTCCGGCAGGAATTTCGGGGCTAGATGGGGGGTTTTCACATACCACAGTCCTGCAGTCTGTTTTCGAACGGGGCGGCTTCGCAGCCCGGCCAACCTGAGCGACAACATTTTCCTCAATTGCTGCCGCTAAATGAGTAACTCTTCTTTCAGGTGCTCTCCTCCGCGCTCTGGTCTGCTGTCCCTCACCTTCCCCATCCCCATTGTGGCCACAGAGGCAGCGGTCCGGCTTTTGACCTCTGAAATGGCCGGTGCTGCTCCACAAACCCTTCTTGGGTGCGACGTGGCTCTTGCATTAATGTTTCCCCATCTCTGTTGTCACACCATTGTAATCGTGCAAGAGGTAGAACGGTGACAGTATTTCTCAACAGACATCTTAACGATGTGAAAAGCTCTCGTCTTCAGCTCGCCCTTCATGCCCCATATAAAGCTTTTATTTTCAATTTAAGGCTCTTTACCGCTTTTTTTATCCTGCTTTCCAGGCACCTTCTCCCCAAGCTAGGCCTTGGTGTGTTCCCTCTTGCTTACACAGGCTTGTTTACGTGCCACTTTCAATCACTGAATTAATTAATGCTTGCTGCTGCCACAGTATCTAAGTGCTTTCTGCATTAAGATATAGCAGCACTGCCATGGAAGAGCCCGAAACCCTAAAGCTCTCCTAGAAAAGCTCTTCATCCCTTTGCCAGCACCTTGGGGTTTATAACGGGCTGTGCTTGTACTTGCTGGTTTTCAACTTCCAGTTTGCGCTCCCTGAGCAGGTCTTGGGGGGGGGGGGGGAGGGGGGGGAAGAAAGAAATCACTGCACAGGTCTGAGTTTAGGGCGGCTGATTGCGCTTACCCGGGAGGTCACACTCGCAGCCTTGGCTGGAAGGAGCTAAAAGAGTTGAGCGGCTGCGAACACTGACCTGCAGCAGCAAAACCATAGGAAGGTTTTGGAGCTTTTTCTGAGTGCTCATGGGTGATAGACGTGACTTTGTCTCCTCTGTGGGCTGAGCTGAGACCGGTCCCCGCGTACCCGGTGGTACGAGAGGGATGCAGCGAAATGCAGCCTGAGCCTTGGCTCGCTGCGGGGACTGCAGAACTGCCGGAGGACCTCCTGGTGGATCTCACCTGCCTTGGGGACGTACCTGTGTGACACGATTCCCCCGCGTGAAGTCCCACCCAGGAGGTCCTGGGTTTAATGGCTCTATGAAGGGCATTGGGAATTTATCGGCATCTCTGGGCGCTCAGACCTGCACGTAACCTGCAGCACAAACAGGCGTGAGGCAACCTTTGGCCGCTGGCTTCCAAGTCCACTGTTTACTAATGATGCCAACGGCAACAGTAGCCTTTTATTGAGCTCTGCTGTTTGCTCGGGAGCTCTTGAAAAGCGGCTGAGCAGGAGTGATTTATTCTTCTGTGACTTGGCTGAAGCATCCACGGTTCCTCTGGCTGCTTCTACAGTCCCAGTTTCTCCCCCAGCACAGTGACACTGGGCGTTAGTAGCAGAGCTGCTTGGAAAGGCTCTGGGTATTTCAAAACCTCTGAAGTCCCCACCCATCCTGTCTGCGTCACTGCATCTCCCACTCCTGCAATCCTCCCCGGTTCTTCACCATGTTCTACACAAAACTTCTAAAATAAATCCATCCCCTCCTCCAAGGGCTGTCTCGAGATATTTCAGGGCAAGGTGCAGTTCTCTGGAGGGTTCCTGGGGTCAAAAGTGGGGTTGGAGCTGGTGGGATTTGGGGGAGAAGGTGCAAAACGGGTGCCAGAGAGCTGCAGCTCTGCTCCCGGCATTGACTTGGTGTTGGTGTACCTGTTCCCTGGGCGGCTGTCTAAGTGTAATGGGGGAGAAATTGGGGATTATCCTACCCCAAAGGGCTTGTGATGGCTGCAGGAGGTGGTGCTGCTGCAGCCTTGGTGCCAAAATGACTCCTGGTGTATGAGCCATGTGGTGGGTGACAGACAGGACGTGCCAGGAAGGCCACAGCGGGGTTTGGTTATGAGTAGGGTAGTTTTCAGGAAACGGTATTTCACAGGTTCTGCAAATATGAAAGTTGTGTGTATGGAAAGCCCATTTTGCTAATTAAAAAAAAAAAAAAAAAAAAAAAAAAAAAACAAAACAAAAAACAACCAAAAAAAACCCCCAAACTTAGAGAGAGTTACTTGGAAGATCAATCCTGTCTGGTAAAGGGGAAAGACCGAGCACAGCACTGCCACGTGGTGCGGGTCTGGTCCCGGCTTTGCCCTGCCTCCGGTGGGGGCTGTCGGGCTGCAATTTGCCGTCTGGCTGATACCTAACTTCACATTTCTGATAAATGGCCCCAACATAGGAAAGACATGGACCTGTTGGAGTGGGGACGGAGGAGGCCCTGGAGGTGCTGGGAGGGCTGGAGCCCCTCTGCTGGGAGGACAGGAGGGGAGAGTTGGGGGGGTTCAGCCTGGAGAAGAGAAGGCTCCAGGGAGACCTCAGAGACCCTTCCAGTGCCTAAAGGGGCTCCAGGAGAGCTGGGGAAGGACTTTCTACAAGGGCATGGAGTGATTGGATGAGAGGTAATGGTTTCAAACTGGCAGAGGGGAGATTTAAATGAGATATTAGGAAGAAATTGTTGCCTTTGAGGATGGTGAGCCCCTGGCGCAGGTTGCCCCGAGAAGCTGTGGCTGCCCCATCCCTGGAGGTGTTCAAGGCCAGGTTGGACGGGTCTTGGGGCAACCTGGGCTGGTGGGAGGTGGCCCTGCCCAGGGCAGGGGGGTTGGAGCTGCAAGATCTTCAAGGTCTCTTCCAACCTAACCCATTCTATGATCACCTAAAAGCCATTTCATGGAGGTGCTGAGGTTCGCTGCTCGCTCGGTGGGACCATCGGGCATAAGTCTACCAAGGATGGAGCTCAAGTGCTGCAGTCGGGGGGTGGTTAATGACCGGGTTTCCTGGTTTGCGGAGCAGGTGGTAGGCAAATCAAAGTCCTTGCTGCGGCTGGAGCGTTCCCTGGATCTGTAGGGCGAGACATAGCCAAGATGGTCTTTTTCTACCCCCGTGAGATGGGCATCCCGCGAGCAGCCCCGAGCGATGGCCGTCGCCCCTCCGTGCCCAGCAACCCGTGCTTTGCAATACTCGATTTGCCCATGGCGAGTGATTACGTTGGGGAGCACGTATGGGGACACTGTCCCTGTTTTCCCCAGCCACCCTGACCTCGGAGCACATCGCTCCCCGCTTGGCAAACCCCGGCTTCCCCTGCTGCTGGCCGTGGCCCTGTTTACTCTCACCCGCCGACTGGGTTTGCGCAGGGAGGGATCTCGTTATTTTTAACATTCGGCAGCCCGCCTGGGACACGGATCTTAAACGAGCCTTGAAATAGCTAGTTCTGGAGCTTTATAAAAATACACCGGAGCCAGACGGCGTGTGCTCCCGCTGTGGGGTGGACGGCTGCTCCCCTGCGCCGCTGGTGTAACTGGGGGTGGCCCTCTCGTAGCCAAGAGCCGCCAACCCTTGGGGCAGAGAAGCGGCTTCTTAGAAAAACCCTCTATTGTGCCCGGCCGCCCTGTAGTCGAATAAACTGCAATTTTCATACCAAACCCGTAATGTTGGCTTGCCCTCGCGCACAGGACATCTTTCCCTGCCCGAGGCCCTCGTGTTTCTCTGGCTTGTTTGTGCATTCCCCAGCTTTGCCCCGGGCTGCCGGCGAGGCAGGGGGGGATGAGGGGGGGGGGAAGGATGAGCCGCCTGCCCTGCCCCATGTGCTCAAAAACAGAGTCGCTCGCTAATACTGGGAAATTTGGGGGCGTTAAGTTGCAAATCCTGATTTGCCCCTGAGCTGAGCAACGTTTGTTCCCCGTTCCTGGGGGAGTAAAGGTCCTGCCGGTCTTGGTGGAAGGGGGGAAACCCAGAAAAAAGCGATAAACTGAAAGCCAGTTGCTGGGTGAAACAGGAATTGCTTCGTGTAAGGCAGATTACGGAGGGCTCTGCCACCCGCCTCTCCTGTATTAGTTTTCCTAAGTGCATTTATTCATCTGTGAGGTGAAGGGAGAGTAAAGCCTCTTTGTTTACATCGCCCTTTCTAAAATAGCCTCTAATTGCACTGCTACGTGTCACTCGGGTCTGCAGCCCGAGAACATATTTTATATTTATACCCTCTAAGCGCGGGCTTGGTGCCCTTCCTGGGCTGGAGGGGCCCCTCTGCCGTCGCCCTCAGCCTGCGCTCGCCCCTTCAGCGCGGCCACGTCGTTTGCCCGCGGACCACAGAGTTCACACCCCATCAGCTCAGCTTCGCCGAGGGGTTTTACCGCTAGAAGAGCGACTCTTTCTAGCAGGAGAGTCGCCGCTGCGAAATACCGCGTTGGCTTGGTGGCGGATTTCTCGCTGTTATACCTGAATCGCCCCTCTTCTCTGCTGCATTTACCTCTCAACGTCCTCGCTTTGATTTTTCCAGCCCGGAGGTCCCTGGGCTTGATTTCCCTCTGCGTCTTCATTTAAAGCGAGCGGCACCTTTAGAAACGGTCGCAGATCCAGAGAGAAGCTGCGCTCGCTGATGGCAGATCCTTGAGCAACTTTCGCCCAAAGCGAAGACGCGGCTTCTCCGAAACGCGGAGGAGAAACCGCCTTCGACGGACGGGCTCAGCTCTGCCTGCAATGTGTCATTAGTGGATATCGCGCAGGACGGCCCCACGGAAAGGCGAGTTGTCGCTGGGAGCTCTGGCTTTGACCCTTTGTACTTGGAAGATTTACAGGCCCGATTGCAGCCGTGGATTAACGTGGCACGGTGTGGTTTTGGTAAAGAGAGGGTCATTATGTTAAATGTTGTTTCCCTTGTATCCTGCAGTGAGATTTCGTTCTCCTGCACGCACAAACATGCACTCCAGCCAGTTATTCTAGCAAAGCCGGACTTTAAAGGTCGGTAAATGTTTAATAACACGCGCCGCTTTGGTACATGCCGGCCTCCACTCTGGTTTCTTTTGCTGCTGGTGGGGGTTTCTCTACAATCCTTCCACCCTTCTTTTGGCCTTCAAAACCCGAAAGCTGTTTAACCTGTGGTTGAACCCCCGGGCTGTGTCCTTGTAAGAGGTTCTCCTTTTCCGTGCTGTCCGGCAATGCCCAAACCTCTGAGATCGAACCCATAGATGTACCCAACCAGATATGACTTCTCCAACGTAGTCTTCAGGAATGACCAGCTGAGCTGAGCAGAGTCGGGTCAGAGATGTTTCCAGCATCCTCTTCGCAATCTCCCCCCAGCAATTTGCTGTCTGGAGAGCTGGATTTGTGCTTGCATCTCCTCCCGATGTTTGGAGCAGCCTCTTGCGCCGTCAAAACCAGTGTTGATTTGACCTAAAACATCTCTTTTGCCCCGTTCCTCTCCAGGAGAAGCATGAAGAGGAAAGCCATGTTCACGTGTCCCTTCAACGGTGACTGCAAAATCACCAAGGACAACCGGCGGCACTGCCAGGCGTGTCGGCTGAAGCGCTGCGTGGACATCGGCATGATGAAAGAGTGTGAGTATGCGGACACGCGTCCCGTGGGGATCGGCCCGGCTTCGCTCTGGGATGGCCTTTTCCTTCTCAATTAATGTGCGGTGCAGAAGGCAGGCGTGCGGGTGTAAAACCCGAGAGCCCTACAAGGACTCGGAAGAGGATGCAAAGAGCAGGGGACGTGGTGCGTAATGATTGCGAGGAGCTCGTTTAATGATTGAGGCTGGTCCTGTGGTGGTTAGCGACCTGGGGAGTGGCTTTTATCGGAGCCGAGTCACCTTTGCTGGCTCTTGGGGGGGGAATCGGCTTCATGAGAACATCTGCGGCTGTTTCTGATTAACTCCCGGTTACATCGACTGAACTCGCTCCCATCCTGCCCGTGCAAAGCCGTCGTCCTCTCCAACGCGTTTTTGCATGCTCCTCTCCTCGCTGCATCACAGCATCCCAGACTGGGGAGGGTCGGCAGGGACCTCTGGAGCTCATCTCGTCCCACCCGCCGCCAGAGCAGGGGCACCTCCAGCAGTGGCACAGGACACCTCCAGGCAGGTTTGGGATGGCTCCAGAGGGGGAGACTCCCCCCCCATCTCTGGGCAGCTGTGCCAGTGCTCTGCCGCCCCCACAGGAGAGAAGTCCCTCCTCAGGTTGAGATGGAACTTCCTATGGTCACGTTTGTGCCCGTTCCCTCTTGTCCTGTCACTGGGCACCACTGGAAAAAGACTGTTCCCACCCCCCGGCACCCTCCCTTTAAGGATTTATAAGCGCTGATAAGATCCCCCCTCAGTCTTCTCTTCTCCAGACTGAAAAGCCCCAATTCCCTCAGCCTTTCCTCATCGGAGAGATGCTCCGATCCCCTCATCAGCACTGAGGAGATCCCCTCTCAGCCTTCTCCTCTCCAGGCTGAACAGCCCCGGGGCTCTCAGCCTTTCCTCAGCAGAGAGGTGCTCCAGTCCCTGAGCATCTCCGTAGCCTCCGCTCTTCCAGCAGCTCTTTGTCTCTCTTGAACTGGGGAGCCCAGAACTGGACACAGTGCTCCAGATGTGGCCTCACCGGGGCAGAGCTGACCTCCTCGCCCTGCTGGCCACGCTCTTCTTAACGCACCCCAGGAGACCATTGGCCCTCTTGGCCACCAGGGCACATTTTGGCTCCTGGGCAACTTGTTGTCCCCCATCACTCCCAGGTCCCTCTTTCAGAGCTGCTCTCCAGCAGGTCACCCCCTAACCCGGACCGGTACAGGGGGTTATTCCTCCCCCAGTGCAGGACCCTACATCCAAACAGGGAGAGCTGAATGAGCTTCCCCATAGCAACAATAATTTCCATTAGCATGGAACTGGCTTGGATTTTGCTCTGTGACACCTTTTGGGCTTTTTTTTTTGGGGGGGGGGACGACACACCCTTATTCTTGCAGCACAGGTCCGTCTGTCCAGCCACGTGCACAGCAGAGACTTAAGTAAATAGCAGAGGGAAGCAAAGTAGTTTTTAACCCAATCCAAACACGCTAATGTTGTCCAAATATTTATTTTCTTCAACTATATTTATAGATAAGCAGCTTTTAAAAATAAAATCTGTTTGACACACTTCCTCCTACATGCTTTCCACCTCCAAAGTCTTCAGGAGAAGGCTGGTGTTCGCGTAGCATTCAAACCAAAATAACAGCCTTCTGCTAGGAGACATTGCAAACAGGACGTCACGTCCTATGATTGATGGACCTGAAAATTTGGAAAATGGTAGCGGCGCTCGTTTCCTTACGTGGCGAGCAGAGAGCAAACAGCGTTCAATGTCACCGGGTGCCACCAAAGCACCTGGGTCCTGCAGAAAACCAGAACAGGCAAGCGTTTGCAGGAAAAAATGCCTACATTTCTAATTGTCCCAAAGATCAAGCAGATCCCTGATGAAGAGAAGATCCCTGGATCTCATTCTTTTAAAGTAGCATCCGTGTGCCACAAAGAGAGAGAAAAAGACCATATAATACACCATACGTACCCACGTTTTGGGTGAGTACGAGCATGTGTGAGCCCGTGGTAGCCGGTTGGTGCGGTCCATTTGGCGTAGCCGTTGCTAACGAGGGAAATGTGTTGACTCGCACTGGTTAATTACCCAGGAAGGGCCGGAAAATTCAGCGGCAGCGATGCGCGGGGTGTTTGCACCCCAGCCGGGGTCAGGTCCCAGGGATGTGCACGCTCTCCCCAGGAGTTAACTTGTAAGCGACCTCGTTAGCAAACTGTTACCGGATTAACAAAACCTAACCGAAGGAGACTAAAAATAGCCGTCCTGTGGACTTTGCTGCTGGTTAAATGAAGGGGAACGAGGTGTGCTGCTGTTATTTTTAGGTCTTGAGGGGGGTTTGTGTCTTCTTCAGGCTGTCGTTGAAGGCGCCGAGGAGCCCCATGGGCAAGACTGAGCCAGTTTGACCCCACTGCTGATGGGATGTGAGTTGGAAGCAGAAATGAGGGAGTGAGATGGGGATGAAGAGGGCAGACCCCGGCAGACCTTGTGTCTATGTTAGTTTGGGGTCTAGTGCAGGCAGACCCTTCTCCATCCCCGGAGCGTGGGGTGGTTGGATGGCCTGGATGATTTTAGACGTCTTCTCCAGCCCCAAACCACGCAAGGCTGAGACCTGCGGCAGCGCAGCCGTGCTGAGGGTCCCTTCCCCGGCGCACGGTCCAGGTACGGCCAAACCTGTGGACCAGACACTGCGGTGATGGGACCAGACACTGCGGTAATGGGACAGCGTGTGTTGAAACTCATACAGAGCAAAAGCCCTGAGCCACCAGTGCTCCCCAGGGAGCTGGGGACGGCATCGGGGTGGCCACTGTCCCATAGTAGGGACCAAGGAGGGGAGGAGGTGGAAGCTGGAGGGCAGCCGAGGTTACGGCCGTAAGGCTGGAGCAGGATTTATAGCCCCGCCGCCAACGCCTGGGTTCACCCCAAGCTGTCCGCAGCCAACGTTAGCAAATAGTTGTGGTTTTCTGCCTGTCTTATCTGCGCAGGGTAAAGCGGGGGGCAAGCTTGCAGGGCTGCGGGGTGGGCGGTCGGCGGAGGAGAAATCCACCTCGCAGCCCGAGCTGCGGTGTTTGGGAACGCTCCTTTTGCCGCTCTCGGGAGCGGTTTCCCTTCGGATGGCTCCGAGGAGGGCAGATCTCCAGGCTAGGGATGCCTCGGCTGCCCTGTCCACTTGCCACTGGCTTCTCCTACGATGATGCTTAGCATGAATGTACTTTAAAGCAGGGCAAAGGGTTCGTTGCTGGGCTATCCTGCCTGCTTTAGCATTGTTTTGGGTGGCAAAATGCTGAAGTTACCCCTTCTGCCCTGCAAAATTGCCTTGTGCCAACTGCCTGGAGATCGGGAAGGGACGTCCGTCCCTCGGGGCCGTGATGGCCAAAGCACAGGGCGTTAGGTGGACCCGGGCTCTGCAGCCACCCATAACCTTTGGGTTATTCACCCCTCAGCGTCTCTGCCCCTTCTCCCCCAACCTTTAACAGCTCCCCCGTGTTCGCGGCATATTCACGCAGGGACGAGGGACAGGTCGTCTGTCCTGCGCCGTCTAAGGGTGTTACTGCAAAGCAGGAAGATAAATTATGCATCGCCAAATCGAGTGGCCGGAGGGACCCACGGGCTCCCCGGGGCTGTAGTGGTCTCATGGCATTGAATTTATTCTCTTCCCACCTCCTTAGTTGCTGCTGGGGAATTTTTTAGTGCTTGTCGCGGTGCCAGTCAGCCGGGAATCAGTGAATCTCCTTGGGGGGGTCACCAGCCGTGTGCTGGGGTGGTTTGTCCCCCTGCAGCCGAGTCCTCGGACATCGGTGAAGGTGGTTGCAGCTAAACTCCCTCCCTGGTGCAGCAGCAAGGTCTAGAGCTCGCCTGGGGTCAGCGCCCCGTGGATCTTCTCTCCCCTTTTCCAAGGAAAAGGCTTGCTGGGATCTGGTCATGGTCACGAGCAGCTGATGCTCAGCATCCTCACCACGAGGCTCCATTTATGATCTCAGTGCTGAAAATCCCCAGAGTGGAGGAGAAAAGAAAACAACACACAAACCATCATCTCAGAGCCAGGGAGAGGAGCAGAAACTGGAAGGAGATTGAGCAGAGAGAGGGGAATTTCCCAAATTGGTCAGGAGAGGAGCGGAGATGCTCGGGGGAGCCGGCAGCGCGAGGGCAGCAGGAGCCGGCAGGGTTACGGTTGTTTAGGGTGGGACTGTGAGACGAGGGCAAGCAAGGAGGGAGGGAAGCGGCCTTTCCAGCTCTCCTCCGCTTCCCGGAATAGGCGGTGATACTCAAAGCCAAAAAAAAAAGTCCCTGCTGCCCCAAACGTGGAATGTGTTATTCCCCGGCCCGGGAGCCGCTGCACGGCAGCGTTGTGCAACATCAGCCTCTGGGACGCACGCTGACACCGGCGACTGGCCGAGAGGCGAAGCAGGAGCGCGAGAGGGAGGGA
The DNA here is from genome assembly GCF_965231255.1 of Vanellus vanellus. Classification (NCBI taxonomy): domain Eukaryota; kingdom Metazoa; phylum Chordata; class Aves; order Charadriiformes; family Charadriidae; genus Vanellus; species Vanellus vanellus. The sequence continues at coordinate 593,301 of NC_138933.1, forward strand.
AGAGTTGTGGCCATCCAGGAAAACGTCGCTCGGCGGCGGGCAGCGTTCGCAGGCTGGCCGGGAAGCGTCTCTGCTCCCCATGGGCTCGAAGCACGTGCTATAAACGTCCAGCGTCCTCTGTAATTACAGCGGGCTTGGAAGCCGGCAGGGGCTGAGCATCTGGAAAGCCCCCTCTGAAATCTGTGCAAGCATGGCTTCGGTTAGCCGTGTCGCAGCTGCGTCCGAGAGACACGACCTCCTTGGCGGGAGGAGAGCAGTAGCCGGGGGGGGACACTGCAGCTTCTGCCGCTGCTGCGATTTGCTCCGGCGCAGGTCCGGGACCTGCCATTGAAATCGCTGCTGCTTGCCCATCGCTGCAAGCTTTCTTCCTCTCCGCTTTCCACGCCAACCCGTGTGCTGTAGGAGATGCACGCCGTCTGGCCGGCCTGTGGCATCCCGTTACACCCCCTCCAGCCATCGCAATGTTTGTGTTCCTGTCCTGCAACATGGTTTTCCCGGCCATGCCGCCCCTTGTCCCATCCCTGTCCCCGCTGGCTGCGCTGCCGATAACACCTGCAGGGGTTTGGCTGCCTTTAGAAATGCTTTTCCGATGACGAAGGCATCTCAGGGTGGTCACAGCTGGGGTTTGGGGCAGGTCAGTGGGGAAAAAAGGTGCGTTTTGGGGAGAAGCAGCAGGGATGAATTAGGCTTCGCTCCCCGGCTTTAAAGGGTGAGTCTCAGGTATTTACTGCGTGAACCGGTGCAGAGCGATCCTGGGCATCCTTGGCAGTTAAGCGAGGTCGCAACGCCCTGTGGGGCTGCTCAGGGGATGATTCCCAACTTGGATGCATGTGCCTTGTCCCTATTAAAGCGCGTCTTTTGCTGCTTGACCCTCATCTAGCCATGAATCGCCCTAAAGCTGCTCCTGCAAGGGGTGTTTCTGCAGCCCTCACCACGGCTCCTGTCCCAGCGAGATCCCGGATGCCACCTCACCGTGACGGCCGTGCCAGGCAGGCTGTCCCATGGCGGGGGAGCACCCACGGGGGCTTTTTGCACCCCGGGGGCTGGACAGTGTCTCCCAGCTCCGGCTGGGGCAGGTAGAAGCACCCACCATTCAATGAAATGCTCAGACTCCATCCAGTGAACACGTCTCACGCCTGATGTTTCCTAAACTCCAATTTTCCTTTATCATAGCATCAGAGCATCGTCTAGGTTGGAAGGGACCTTTAAGATCATCGAGTGCAACCGTTGTGTTTGGCTGCTCTTTCCTCGCCTGACGGAGCGAGTCCACCTTCGTGCTGCTCCACACCATCCTCCAGTGCTTCCCAGCCCCTGGTTTTTGGCCGGGGTTGCAGGGTTGTATCCTCTCCCGGCCAGCTGCACCCTCGCCTGTTACCCTCGGTGTTGGCTGTGGCTTTCTCTGCTGCCCTTGTGGTGTCTCGCAAAGAGGGCCAGCGTCTCTCTGGAAGCGATGGGCAGATGTTATCTCAGCCTCTGCACAGACTTTGGGTCAGGGCAGCCCACAAACGCTCAGCCACCTCGCTGGTCGTGCCAGGAGTCTGCGGCTGGATGTCTCCGGCTCAGCATTCGGGAGGAGATCGGATCTGGGGTGTGAGCCGCGATCTTGAGTGGAAGGTGCTGCTTCCCGATCCCATATTCCCCCTGGAGGCAGGCAGGGATGTGGTGGGCAGCATCCGTCCTCCTGTGAGTCCAATTAGTCGAATCCTTTTCCCTTTATAAAGCAGGCGAGTCACGGCCCTGACATCCCTCGTCCGTGTTACCACCGGTCCTACCGAAAAGCCGCTCCTCCGGCACAGCTAGGCAAGGCGCCTTTCAGGTTTGTTGCTCCCCGGCATCACCGGGAACGATTTCACCAGAGACGCCGGAGGCGGTTCTCAATGCGCAGCGCTGATGCCGGGCTGTGTCTTGGCTTGCACAAGTGCTGCTGTGTCACGGCACGGGCATTCACAACACCGGACGAGCTGGAAGAGAATTGCTGATTTTTTTTTAAACACCCACGAGGCTTTCTTTGGGTTTTAGTCTCCCGTGGGCTCCAGCAAGTCCTATCAGAGCATTAAACACCAAACCCTGGACGTGCTGCCGGCCAGAGCCACGGCCGGTTTATGTCAACATCGCTGGCAGTTTGGCAATGGATTCGCGGCAACGTGCAGCCCACGTGCTCTGCCGAGCCTCAGTGCAGCCCGGGGACGTGCAAGGGAACTGGATGCTTCGTTGCACAAACCCCGTATAGGGAAATCTGGCTGCCTTAAGGGATCGTGGCGGGGAGCACAGACCTCGCCAGCGTTTGTGATGCTTTGGGAAATGCTTTTGCTTTTCATCTCCTACCGGAGTGAGAAATGCTGCCGCCTCGCTGTTTCAAATCTGGTCGAGGGCTGGATTTCCTAAAGGTGGGTGGGAAATCCCAAGGAGGTTTCCCTTGGAGTCTTGCCCCAACACAGAAACATCCTCTTCTTTCCAATCCGCTCTGCGGATGCTTCCTAATTCTGGATCTGAGCTTTGCTGGGTGTAGACACCTGCGGTAATCCCTTCCAAAGCCTCGATGCTCAGGACAGACTGTGCTGGCAAAGACTTTGACCACCACGACCGCAGCCCAAGTGCTCGGCTCGTTGCCCCATCCTCGTTCCCAGACCCACGTGGCTCTTTCCACACAGATGCTGCCTCATCTACGAACGGTTTCTCTTCTTGCATGCAGCGCCCAGGCGGATCCCATGCTTTTGTTACAAAAGAACCAGGTCAGGAGACGTCAAAATCCGAATTTCTCTCCCCAAATAGTCGCGCTGTCCCACGCAGAGCTGGCCGACCGTGGCAGCGACCTTTCCGCCCGAGCCTGTCGTTCCCGTGCTCCCGAGATCTTCAAGTCCCCTCTGAGATTGTGCAAGTTTGAAAATGTATTGGAAAAACGCTGTCGGCTAAAGGTGGCAGAAGGGAGCGGGGACTGCAAACAGTTCCTTGCCTCGAGCCCTGTGACCGTGGCTCCCGCTGCCCTTCGCCAACCTCTCGGCCCAAATTCCACCTCGGCTCGCCTGGCGTCAAGTCTTTCTGCAACCCAAGGCAGGCAGAAAGCCGCCTGTCATCAGATAACGTGCTTGGGGTTTGGGTTTGGTTTTGGTTTTTTTTTAATGACTGGTTAAAGGGCTAATAACGCCTTGAGGAATGGGGTTTGCTATTTTTAGGAGTCATCGGTTGATGTGTATTAAGGAGCTTTTGTGAACGTGTGACTCTTACGAGGACAGGGGGTTGGCTGCCCCAAGAGATCATTGTGGATCCCCCGTTGCTTTTCAACCCTGTGAGGCTCTTCAGGTCTTTAAGCTCTTTTTATAAAGGCAGGATTTGAGCCCAAATTGCCTGTGGGTGCTCCCCTTCCCTAAATAAATGGAAGAACCCTCACGTGCCGCCTTTGACTCTCACCCTCGGCTGTCGCCCATAACACAAGCCATAAATACCCAACCCTGGGAGCGCGGGTACGTTGATATATCCCCTTAGCTTAAAAATACTTGCGATGCTGCAGCATAGCTGCTGGGTGCCCAGACGATGGCTGCTGCAGCGTGGTCGCCGGACGCGGAGGCTGAGCGGTGCCGCGTCGGGCTCCCTCTGTTGTCGGGCGCTGAGGGCGGCGCTGGAGCCAGATGAACCCGCTGGCCTGCCTCTCGCAGGATCGAGATTTCTTTCACCTGAAAGCCCAGAGCAAACAGCAAGGCTGCAGCGCAGAGCAGACGTGTGGTAGCGCTGACGTGACTTTATTACACCCGGTCCTTGCCTGAAAGCACCCAAATGGGCTATAAACTGTCCTGGTCTCGTAGCGAGAAGCCGTGACCCGGCAGTCGAGGACAGGAGTGGGATGGGGTTGATGCAGGTTCAATAATTGATTAGCAAGGTGATGGGGACACTGGCCGCAGTGGCCCAAGGTTGCTTCAGTCCCTGTTTCCTGCTCCTGTTTCTGACGCTTTCCATGTCCTTGCAGTTATCCTGACGGATGAGGAGGTTCAGAGGAAGCGCGAGATGATACTGAAGCGCAAGGAGGAGGAAGCGCTCAAGGAGAGCCTGAAGCCCAAACTCTCGGAGGAGCAGCAGAAAGTCATTGACATCCTCCTCGAGGCTCATCACAAAACCTATGACCCCACCTATGCCGACTTCACCAAATTTCGGGTACGTCTGGGGCACGCCGGTCCCGATTCCCATGCGCAGGATGCACAAACCCATTTCATCCCACGACTTCTCATTTAGAGAAGAGTTAAAAATCCCGGTGCAAAAACCTTGATGCTGTTGGCAGCAGGCGAACGACTGCCATCCAAATAGCTCTCCCAGCCCCGTTCCTCATGTCCTGCTCTCTCTTCCAGCCCCCCGTGAGAAGCAACTCTAGCAGCAGGGGAGCAGCAAGGTCCTCCTCCATCCTCACCCAGGACTTGTCATCAGAGGACTCCACCGACCTCTTTGGCTCCGATGCCTTCAGCACGTTTCCAGGTACCACACTCACCTCTCCATAGGTGACGGGGGTAGAAATGCAGCAGCATTAGCTAAGTCTGGTCCTTCAGACCCTTGTTTTAGCTCTTCTGGGGAGTTTATTTAACTGTAAGACCCTCTTGGGGGTGTTGCAAAGGTTTTTTGCGAGCAAAAAGCACTAAGTGCTTGGCTGGATCGTGGTCCTGCAGACCTCTGTGTGTCTGAGCCCTCCAGGGTGGCCAAGAGGAGTGTGAACGTGAACGCTGGGCTGCATCATAGGATCGTAGAATGGTTTAGGTTGGAAGAGACCTTGAAGATCTTGCAGTTCCAACCCCCTGCCCTGGGCAGGGCCACCTCCCACCAGCCCAGGTTGCTCCCAGCCCCATCCAACCCGGCCTTGAACACCTCCAGGGATGGGGCAGCCACAGCTTCTCGGGGCACCCTGCGCCAGGTGCTCACCGCCCTCACACTCAACAATTTCTTCCTTAGATCTCACCTAAATCTCCCCTTTCAGTGTAAAACCATTCCCCCTTGTCCTATGTCTCCCCTCCCTGATCAGGAGTCCCTCCCCACTCTCCTGGAGCTCCTTTAGGCACTGGAAGGGGCTCTCAGGTCTCCCCGGAGCCTTCTCTTCTCCAGGCTGAACCCCCCCACCTCTCCCCTCCTGTCCTCCCAGCAGAGGGGCTCCAGCCCTCCCAGCATCTCCGGGGCCTCCTCTGGCCCCGCTCCAACAGTTCCGGGGCCTTCACCCCCTGAGCCGGAGGCAGCACTGCGGGGGGGTCTCTCCAGAGCGCAGCAGAGGGGCAGAATCCCCTCCCTCACCCTGCTGGCCACACTTCTCCTGATGCAGCCCGGGATGGGGTTGGCCTTCTGGGCTGCGATCACACACTGCCGGCTCATGTTGGGCTTCTCATCAATCAGGACCCCCAGGGCCTTCTCCTCAGGGCTGCTCTCCAGCCATTCCCCGCCCAGCCTGGAGTTGTGCTTGGGATTGCCCCGACCCAGATGTAGGACCTTGCACTTGGCCTGGTTGAACTAGGGCATCGTCGCTGGCGTTGTCCCCTCACCCGTCATGTCTGGCCTACAACCGAGGTACCCTCTGACCGTCTCCCTCTCTCCAGAGTCTGTGGAGCCCCAGATGTTTTCAAACCTGGTCCTCTCCGAGGAGAATGACGAGAGTTCTTCCATGAACATCGACTTATCCCACCTTTCCATGCTCCCGCACTTGGCCGACCTGGTCAGCTACAGCATACAGAAGGTGATCGGCTTTGCCAAAATGATCCCGGGATTCAGGTGAGACGTTTGCTCCCATATCCGATGCCCGTGGTGGTTTTCCACTCTCAGGAATCCCGTCCTACCCTTCACAGCCAGATCATTTTTCTCTGTTTCATCTTCACAGCTGTCCCTCAGGCTCTGTTCCCTTCCCAGGTCTGTTCCTACTTTCGCGTTTTCTGTCTCTCCTCCTTCCTGGGGTTACTCCTCTCCTGTCTTTACCCTCATTCACCCACGCTCTTGTCAGAAAAATGCTTGAGCTCCTAAGATGCTCGAGGCCATATGAGTGGTCCCCATCCTGGTTTGTGAAGGACCTCAGGTCCTGTTTAACTCCAAGCTGGTGCCGGGGGCTCTGGGCAGTGCCGCTCGACAAATGTAGCTGCAAAAATACCTCCTTGCTTAATCACATAGAAACCCGGGGTGAGGGAGAAGCTGGGGTGCCCCCAGTAAAGCCACTGGGTTACTGCTGGAGAACCCGGCGCGTGGGTGGCAGGTTTCTGTTCCTTTGCTCACCGGACAGGTCTCACGTCACCCTTTTCCCCCTGCCCAGGGACCTGACAGCAGAGGACCAGATTGCCCTGCTGAAATCCAGCGCCATTGAGGTGATCATGCTGCGCTCGAACCAGTCCTTCACCCTCGATGACATGACGTGGACCTGCGGCAGCAATGACTTCAAGTACAGGATCAGCGATGTCACCCAAGGTAAAGGCAGTGCCGGGCACTCTCCTGCCTGCTGCGGGCTAAGAGATGTCATCTCAGCCTTCAATTCAGATGCAAAAATGAAGTTCAACAAGGGCAAAGGAGATCTGCTTGCGGGGAGGGCTCTGGGGACACGAGGTGGGCTTTGTGGTGCTCGTGCGGGACGCGGGGCAGCATGGAAGCAATGACAAGGAGCCAAAATGTCTGTAGGTTAATTGTCTTTATAGATTTCAAAAGCTCCATCATCTCCTGCTTTAGAAAAAACGCTGGGGAGAAAAGTACAATTAAAAAATGATGGGTTTTCAGCTATATCTAAAGTTCTCTTCCACTGTCCCGGCTCTCTGCTGTGCTGAAAGAGGAGCTGCCGAGCTCCACGCGTGTCCCTCAGTTGCGCTAAAGGTCCTTTTCTCTTCCCAGCTGGCCACAGCATGGACCTGCTCGAGCCGCTCGTCAAATTCCAGGTTGGCTTGAAGAAGCTCAACCTTCATGAAGAAGAGCACGTGCTCCTCATGGCCATCTGCATCCTGTCCCCAGGTAGGAGGACACTCGCCCCCCAAGGTCACTAACCTGCCAGGTTGTGGCTGCAAAATCCCCTCAAATGTCACCTTTCATAGAATCAGGGAATGGGTTGGGTTGGGATGGACCTTAAAGATCATCCAGTGCCATCCCTGGCCTTGGGCAGGGACACCTTCCACCAGACCAGGTTGCTCCAAGCCCCGTCCAACCTGGCTGGCTGGGAGAAGGGAATCATAGAATCATGGAATCGTAGAATCATCTAGGTTGGAAGGGACATTTAAGATCATCGAGTCCAACCATCCACCCAACACTGCCAAACCCACCACTAAACCGTGTCCCTCACCACCACATCCACCCGGCTTTTAAACACCTCCAGGGATGGCAACTCCACCACTTCTCTGGGCAGCCCGGTCCAATGTTGGATAACCCTTTTGGTGACGAAATTTTTCCTAATATCCATCCTAAACCTCTCCTGGTGCAACTTGAGGCCGTTTCCTCTTGTCCTATCACCTGTTACTTGGGAGAAGAGACTGACCGCCCCTGGCTACCCCCTCCTTTCAGGGAGCTGTAGAGAGTGAGAAGGTCTCCCCTCAGCCTCCTTTCCTCCAGGCTGAACACCCCCAGTTCCCTCAGCCGCTCCTCAGAAGTTCTCCAGACCCTTCTCCTTGTGCTCCAGACCCCTCACCAGCTCCGTTGCCCTTCTCTGGACACGCTCCAGCCCCTCAGTGTCTTTCTTGTTGTGAGGAGCCCAAAACTGAACATGGTATTCGAGGTGGGGCCTCACCAGTGCCAAGTCCAGGGGTGACGATCACTGCCCCAGTCCTGCTGGCCACGCTATCCCTGATACCGGCCAGGATGCCGTTGGCCTTCTTGGCCACTTGGGCACACTGCCGGCTCATATTCAGCCACCTGGCGACCAACACCCCCGGGTCCTTTTCCACCAGCCCCTCTGCCCCACGCCTGGAGGGTCGCAGGTGGTTGGTGTGACCCCAGTGCAGGACCCCACACTCGGCCGTGTTGAACCTCATAGCGCAGGGAATCACCTTTCCTCCCTGATGTTCTCCAGATCGCCCCGGCGTGCAGGACACCTCGCTGGTGGAATCCCTCCAGGATCGCCTCTCGGACATCCTCCAGACCTACATCCGCTGCAGACACCCTCCTCCCGGCAGCCGCCTGCTCTACGCCAAGATGATCCAGAAGCTGGCCGACCTCCGGAGCCTGAACGAGGAGCACTCCAAGCAGTACCGCTGCCTCTCCTTCCAGCCCGAGCACAGCATGCAGCTCACGCCCCTGGTGCTCGAGGTCTTTGGCAACGAGATATCCTGACTCCGTCCCTGGCGCTGAGCACCCACCGGGAAAGGGATAAGTCAGCCTCGGCTTCCCCGAGGCGGCGAGCGGTGAGACGTCACCCTGGGCAGGAGTTTTGTACATAAAGACGGTTCGGTTTCACACTACTGGAGGTCCCTCTTCGTCTTCTCAGCCACGTCGGCCGAGGTTTGATCACTGCGGAGCAGCGACAGACCCAAAATCCCTGCGGTTTTTCCCCCCGCCCTCCCCACCGCCAACTCTGTGAGCAGCTTTTCCGCTTCTCTGCCGTCCACGAGAGCTGACTTATCCCTTTATGGATGTTTTTGAGGCCGGGCTGTGTGGAATCCTTTCTTGACCCGAAAAATGGGGCAGCTTGGAAGGAGGAGGTGTTTTTGTCGGCGTGGGGAGACGGACTCGGGGCGCTGCTGAGCCGTTGGCGCCGTCCTCCGCTCCCTTCCTAAAATCTGCAGCGCTCGCCTCCCCTCTCAATTTCAAAAAGGATTGCAACCCCCCCCAAATCCCTGCCAGAAAACGCCGTGGGATGTGTCCCACACACACATGATTGGCTAAAACCATTCCCGTGGGACCGGGACGTGGCCGGAGCCGCCCCTGTCAGCCCCGAGAGGGGGATTTGGGGCCGGGGGGGCTGTAATGTGCCTTCCCGCCTGCCTTTGGGGTCACCCCACACCCCTGTGCTGCCGCTCTCGGGAATGACACACACACACCCCCCGTAGCCCCTGATGGCGTCACGGTAGCCACCGCGGTCCCGGGGTGGCTTCGGCACCGTGGAACCGGGCGCTGGAGGCTGCTGGGTGTCCCCGTGTCCCCTGGGTGCCGGAGGGGGGGGGGACAGGGAGCAGGGGGAGGCTCCTGTCCGTCTGTCTGTCCGTTCCCCACCGGGCCCTGCGGTGTCAGGGAGGGGACGCAGCTCCTTCCAAATAAAGCTCTGGCTTGGGAACGGCGCCTGGGCTGGTCTTTGGGGGGGTGCGTGTCCATCTGTCCATCCCTGCGTGGGCCGTGTCCGTCTGTCCAGGGAGGGCTGGGCAGTCCCTGTGCCCATGTGAGTCAGTGTCCACCAATGTCTGTGTGTCCCTGCATGTGTCTGTGTGTCCCTGCATGTGTCTGTAACACCTAACCAACCCCCGTGTGTGTCTGTCTGTCCCTGCATGGGCCGTGTCCGTCTGTCCAGAGGGGGTCTGGCAGAGGTCTAGGCCAGGCAGACTCTGTGTCCTCATATGTGTCCGTGTCCACAAGTGTCCATGTGTCCCTAAGTGTCTATGTGTCCATGTCCCCTGCCCCCCCAGTGTCTGTCTGTCCGTCCCTGCATGGGTCATGTCCATCTGTCCAGGGAGGGGTTGGCAGAGGTGTGGGCCAGGCAGTCCCTGTGCCCTCGTACATGTCTGTGTAGCGGGAGTGTCTGTGTGTCCGTGCATGTGTCTGTGCTCCCCTCCCAACGTGTCCGTCTGTCTGTGCCTGCGTGGCTGTGCAGGACCCTGTCCGTGTGTCCAGGGGGAGGGGCTGGCGGAGGGGTCCGTGTGTACAGGGCCGGGCAGTCCCTGTGCGCACGTATGTGTTCGTGTCCGTCCGTCCGTCCCTCCGCCCCGTGTGTACCCCGACTCGCCCGGAAGGGGGCGCTCCCTGCGGGCAGCGCCGCCTTGGCTCCGCCCCTACGGCTCCACGCAAAGCGCATGCGCACTCGCGGCGGGGCGGGGTCGGGCGGGGCGCGCTAGCGCATGCGTAATCACGCCGAGGCGTGTGCTGGGCGGGGTGAGCTGGCGCATGCGACCAGCGGGTGGGCGGAGGCGGGGTAAACTGGTGCATGCGCAGAGCAGAAGGGCGGGGAGTGGGCGGGGCTGACGAAAGTGCGGGGTGGAGTCACGGCAGCCGGGCGTGGCTGGCGCATGCGCAAGGCATACGGGCGAGGGCTGGGCGGTGCCAACGCATGCGCAGAGAGGCAGGGGAGGGGCCGGGTGGGGCTGGTGCATGCGCAGACAAAGATGGGCAGGGGCGCTGGAGCTGTTGGCGCCTGCGCCGTACGGAGGCGTCGGTGAGGCGGTGCTGCGCATGCGCCGTTCCGTGGGTGGGGCGTCCGCGCATGCGCAGAGCCATGCGACGCGCACTGCGCGCCGCCCGCCTCATGGCTGCCGCCGTGGGCACCGGGAGCGGCGCCGAGCCCGGCCCCAAGCGGCCGCGGTCGGAGCCTGCCCCGCGCATCGGCACCCACGATGGCACCTTCCACTGCGATGAGGTGCTGGCGTGCTACCTGCTGCGTCTCCTGCCCCGCTACCGGGTACGGCCCCCGGGACACCGTGCGGCGGGAGCGGAGTTGCGGCCTACTCGGGTCCCTTGCTCCCGGGCCGACTCCCTCCCGGGACCCCTTCAACGGGACAGGAACACCGCGCAGTGCCCCGGCCCCTGCCCGCCCTCGAGTCCTTCCGCGGGGCCACCTTTTGATGTCCAATCCCCCTTCGGGGTACCCCGTTCCTCGGGGGCACCTCGCGGGGTGCCCGGTCGCACTTGGCGACCACCCTTCGGCTCCCCATCCCCTCTTGGGGATCCCTCGTCCCACCCAGGGGCCACCTTTAGGTCCCTAGTCGCCCGTTGAGGTCTCTAGTCGCACCTGGGGGGCCACCCTTCAGGTCCCTGGTCCCACCCAGCAGCCACCCTTAGGTCCCCAGTCCCTCCTTGGGCTCCCTGGTTGCACCTGGGGACCACCCTTTAGGTCCCCAGTCCCACGTGGGCGTCACCCCTCAGTTCTCAGTCCCTCCTTGGGGTCCCTGGTATCATCAGGGGCAGCTCTCAGGGGTCTACGGTCACTCCTGGGGACCTCCCTGGGCTCAACAGTCTCACTCCACCCCCTGGCAGGACGCAGAGGTGGTGCGTACCCGGGACCCCCAGCGCCTGGCCCAGTGCGACGTGGTGGTGGACGTAGGGGGTGAGTACAACCCCGAGCGACACCGCTATGACCATCACCAGAGGTGAGGCCCCCCCGACTCCAGACACTGGGGTCCCCTGGATGCTGGGGGTCCCTCGGGGCTGACCCCGCGGCCCTGCAGGTCCTTCACGCAGTCCATGCAGAACCTCCGGCCCGACAAGCCCTGGACCACGAAGCTGAGCAGCGCCGGGTTGGTCTACTGCCACTTTGGCTCCCAAATCCTCGCGGGGCTCCTGGGGCAGCCAGAGGATGGCCCTGTTGTGACGGCGCTCTACGATAAGGTACCAGGGGAAACGGGAGTGTCTGGAGGGGAACTCTGACCCTGCCAGTGCCCCCCAGCTTTCATAGAACAGTTTGGGTAGGAAGGGACCTTAAAGCCCCTCCAGTGCCACCCCCTGCCCTGAGCAGGGACACCTCCCACCAGCCCAGGTTGCTCCCAGCCCCGTCCAACCCGGCCTTGAACACCTCCAGGGATGGGGCAGCCACAGCTTCTCGGGGCAACCTGCGCCAGGGGCTCACCGCCCTCACACTCAACAATTTCTCCCTGATATCTCATCTCAATCTCCCCTCTTTCAGTTTCAAACTGCTCTCTGTCATCCCATCGCTCCCCTCCCTCCCTGATAGAGTCCTTCCCCACTCTCCTGGAGCCCCTTTAGGCACTGGAAGGAGCTCTGAGGTCTCCCTGGAGCCTTCTCTTCTCCAGGCTGAACCCCCGCAACTCTCCCCGCCTGTCCTCCCAGCAGAGGGGCTCCAGCCCTCCCAGCATCTCCGGGGCCTCCTCTGGCCCCGCTCCAACAGCTCCGTGTCCTTCTGCTGTTGGCACCCCCCGAGCTGGAGGCAGCGCTACAGGGGGTTCTCCCCAGAGCGCAGCAGAGGGGCAGAATCCCCTCCCTCACCCTGCTGGCCACACTTCTCCTGATGCAGCCCAGGTTGCTGTTGGCTTGCTGGGCTGCCAGCGCCAATGAGCTGCCAGCTTTTTCCCCCCCAGAACCCCCAAATCCCTCTCAGCAGGGCTGCTCTCCATCTGTTCATCCCCAGCCTGTGCTGATACAGGGGGTTGCCCCAACCCGGGTGCAGGACCCTGCACTTGGCCTTGTTGAACCCATGAGGTTCACATGGGCCCACTTCTCGAGCTTGTCCACGTCCCTCTGGATGGCATCCCGTCCCTCAGGCGTGTCACCGCCCCACACAGCTTGGTGTCATCGGCAAACTTGCTGAGGGTGCCCTCGATCCCACTACCTATGTCATTGATGAAGATACTGAAAAGTTCTGGTCCCAATGCGGACCCCTGAGCAACACCACTCATCCCTGATCTCCATCCAGACATTGAGCCATTGTCCACCACCCTCTGGATGTGACCATCCAACCAATTCCTCATCCACCCAACAGCCCACCCATCCAATCCATGTCTCCCCAGTTTAGAGAGCAGGATATTTTGGGGGACCATGGCCAAGGCCTTATAGAAGCCAAGATAGGCAATGTCCCTAGCTCTTCCCTTGTCCACTGGTGTAGTCACTCAGTCATAGAAGGCCACGAGGTTGGTCAGCCTTTCCCCAGGGCTCCTCCTTGGTGGGGGTCACCCAGAAAGAGTGCTATGGGAAGGGGCACCCCATAAAAGAGGGGACCAGTTTGTTCCAGCTACTGGTGCGTGGTTGGGCCCTGGGCTGGGCTGACCTCCGCTGTCCCCTGCTCTGTCCGCAGTTGTATGAGAACTTTGTGGAGGAAATCGATGCCATCGACAATGGCATCGCGCAGGCAGAGGGGGAGCCCCGCTATGCCCTCACCACTACCCTGAGTGCCCGCGTGGGCCACCTGAACCCCTGCTGGAACGACCCCGACCAGGACACCGAGGTGGGGAACGTGGCAGGGGGTGTGCAGCATGGGGCCACCCTGCTTGGGCCCATGTCTGACCCTCTTCTGCATCCCCAGGCAGGGTTCAAGCGGGCGATGGAGCTGGTTGGGGCTGAGTTCATGGACCGGCTCGACTACTACCACCGTGCCTGGCTGCCCGCACGGGCGCTGGTGGAGGAAGCCATCCGGCAACGCTTTGAGGTATCCACCCTGCCAGTTTTGGGGGATCTGGAAATCTGGGGAGGGGTGTGGGGTGAGGAGAGGCCAGGTCCCCTTGGTATAAACCCCCCTGCATGACCCAGGGCACCCCTTGCACCCTGCAGCCCTACGCAGGGTCATGCACCCCCTCCTGTGCCCCTATAGCCTTCTATATGGCTGTGCACCCCCTCCCGTGCCCCTATATCCTTCTATATGGCTGTGCACCCCCTCCTGTGCCCCTATATCCTTCTATATGGCTGTGCACCCCCTCCTGTGCCCCTATATCCTTCTATATGGCTGTGCACCCCCTCCTGTGCCCCTATATCCTTATATATAGCCATGCACCCCCTCCCATGCCCTACATACCTCTGTATAGCTGTGCCCCACGCCTGGCCATGCGCCCCGCACCCCATATCCCTGCCCGCGACCCACCTGCACCCTAATACCCTCCTCCACCCCCCCACGCGCCCCCATGTCACTGTGCACGACCATGCACCTTCCCATGCTCCCCCCACACCTCCCTCTGCACCCCAATAATCCCCCGCACGCTCGTGCACCCCCAGCACTCCCCATGCGGGCTCGGCAGCAGATCCGCATGGGTGGCGGAAGGGAAACTGAGGCAGGCGGCGGTGTGGGGGCTGCGTGGGCAGGACCCCCGTGTGCCCAGCGTGTATGTCCCCCCTTCCCCGGGCAGGTGGATGCGAGCGGGATGGTGCTGGAGCTGCCGCAGGGTGGCTGTCCCTGGAAGGAGCACGTCTTCAGCCTGGAGCGGGACCTGGCGCTGCCCGACCCCCTCCAGCTGGTGCTTTTCCCCGACCGCGGTGGGCAGTGGCGGGTGCAGAGCGTCCCTGCGGGGCCACACACCTTCCAGAGCCGGTGAGACCCATCCCCTCGTCCCCCCCCCTCTTCCTCCACGGCAGTGTCTCCCACAGGGGACAGATTTTCACCCACCGCCTCCTTTTCTCCCCCCGCTGCAGCCTCCCTCTCCCCGAGCCCTGGCGCGGGGTGCGGGACGAGGCGCTCTCGCAGCTCACCGGCATCCCCGGCTGCGTCTTCGTACACGCCAGCGGCTTCATCGGAGGCAACCGCACGCGGGAGGGGGCTTTGGAGATGGCGCGGCGGACGTTGGCGCAGCGGCACGGGGGGGGAGCGCAGAGCGGATGACCCTCCCCCCCCACACGTTTTCCCATGGGGGTCACCCCAAAAAGAACCCCCTTTGCCCAGCGTGGGGGGGTTCCAGGGACTGCTGCTGGGGGTGGCTGAGACTGTCCCTGCTCGACACGTGTAATGGGATCACAGCGGGACACTAATGGAGCTGTCTGTCTGGTGGAGGGGGGGGACCAGGGTTCCCCCGGGGGTGTCACCAGCTCCAGCGTTGGACTGGTGCGAGCCCAAACCCAAAGACTTTTTGGATCCATTTCTCTGAAGATTGTCCCCATTCATGTTGCGTATCCACTGCCGACGGGTTCCCAACACCAGTAAAAACCAGTGTCTTCCCAGTGTGTTTGCTGCTCAGGAAATGGTGGGGGGGGGGGGTCCTTGGGGTGCAGGGAAGGAGGGTCAGGGCTGTGAATTGGGGTGCAGGCATCCCCCCCTGCACACCCCCCTATACTGGGAGGCTGGGAGGGGATCCCAGGCGCCCTGCTGGCCCCCCCCCTCCGGCACGTCTGGCAGTATGAAGCGGGGGGGACGGACACGGGACACGGAGCCCCCCCCTTTCGGTTCCAGCCTCCTGTCGCAGGGCGATGCGGGCAGCCTGGCTCTTCCTGCTGGCACTGGGGCTACCCACCTGCCCCCAGGGCTACCGGTGCCCGGGGGGTGCCCCTCCAGCACTGCCCCCCACCAGCAGCCGCAACGAGACCCTGGTGGGGAGTGGGCAGCCGCGGGCACCGGACGTGGCAGTGCTGGTGGCCATAGGTGGGTGGCTCGGTGCCATCCTCCTCTACGTGGGCCGATATGTGCGGAGGAGCCGAGCCGAGACCCGGTTGCACCTCGAGTACCTGCGGGCGCTGCCCTGCGAACCAGCCAGCCCCGAGGAGGAGGAGGAGGAAGAGACGCTCAGCACCATCCTCTGAGGCGCCGTGGGCACAAACCAGCACCAGCAGCAAACTGGGGAGCCCCGAGGGGGTGAAGCAGCCCCAGACCCACTCCAGCGGCTGCAGAGGGTTCGTACCCCGTTGTTTTCACCCTGTGTCCTGGTGCCGGTCCCATCCAGGCTCCCCGCGCAGCACCGCCGCTGCCATCCTCGCTCCCTGCGCAGGCTTTTCCCTGCCCCATGTTGGGGCTCAGCTTCAGGGAGGATTTTGGGGGGTCCCGGGGCTGTTTGCAGAGCTGAGGGTGGGTGGGGGAGTGAGCAGGGACCCCATGCTCTCCCCATCATCTCTGTACCCCAGGCTTTAGCGGAGCGATGACAGCACAATCCTGGGGATTAACCACGTGTAATCCCGGGGATTAACCATGCTGCCCATCCCCGCAGACTCACCATTAATCCCCGCTCTGAGCCGGGGGGTGCCCCATCTGCTCCCCACGGCCACTTGGGCTCACGTGGGCTGGCACGAGTGCACAGGGCTCAGCGCCTCCAGCACTGTTTACCGCCCCGCTGCAGCCCCAAACAGGCTGAGGTTTGGATTTTATGGACCCACAGAGGTTTTGGTTCACTTTGGGGGGGTTCTTCCCCCATCAAGGCAAAGCCCGGAGGCTGCGCTCGTGGCCGAAGGACCCCTTGGCCCCCTCTACCCTCCCCTTCCCTGTGGGACAGCAGCTCTTTAACCCCAAAACAAAGCCCACGGGCTGCACCCCAACGTGGCAGTAGGTGCCTTACATCTGCTTTAATTAAGGCAGAGGGAACGGATGTTCTCCTGCAGGTTCATCCTGAGCAATTTGTGACATCAAAAAGCAGCACCGGAGACCCAGAAGCACATCCAGACCCACGGGGCTGCAAGAACTTGCCCCCCCACCCCCCTCCCCAAATGTGCAGCCTCCCAGGGCAAGGAAAGAGCCAGGCACGGAGAAGGTTCACGGTGGCGAGGAGAAAGCGCCAGTTTTAATCTGTACAGCACCGGCCCTGCGAGCTGCGAGACCCCGAGGAGGTATTAAAGGCACCTGCGGCTACACTGTGTGTCCCAGGAGGGAGGAGGAGGAGGATGAAGGCTGCGGAAGGAGTATCCTGGCACTGGGTCTTGAAGAAGACGCCATTGAGGACCCGGGTGTTGTCACCGCTCCGAGAAGAGGGGCTGCTCCCACCCGCTGGCGCTGGTGGCGACGGGGCTGGGGCTGGCGCAGGGGACGTGGGTGCTGACAAAGAAGAAGGGGACGTGGCTGATCTTCCCCGTGGACCAACACTGGAGCGGGAAGAGGATGTGAGGAGGCAGATGAGTACAGGACACGGCAGGGGATGACAGTCGAAGTGTCACCCTCTCGTCCTCCCTGTCATCCCAGCAAGGACACCTTTCCCACCCTCTCCCCTCCACGGGGACACCGCGAGGAGGTTTTTCCACCTCTCCTGTTCAGTCACCGGACTGATCTCCCTCAGGGAGAGCCCCAAGAACTGCCGCCGAAAGCGGGGACCGCACTCACCACGGTCAGGAGGGCGCCTTTCTTGAAGCAGGGGTGGAAGGCGATGAGCTGGGGCTGCGCGCCGCGCTCGCCTCGCAGGAACCCGCTGCGGGGGAAAGGAAAAGCCGCGGTTACGGCGTGACTATAGCACAGCACTGGGGTCACACCAGCAAAACACAGCACTTTCAGCACAGCTTGTGGTTAAGCGGAGATGTTTGGGCCCTGCTGGGATGTGCCGGGCAAGAGCAACCCGAAGGAAAGGTGGATAATAGACAATATGGCCAAAACTCAACTGATTCTGGGGTAAAATGGTGACGCTGCCCGAAGCGGGAGCACAGGGCAGCAGCGTCTCTTTGCCCCGAGGTGGGTCTGCTCTTCCCCACCACGCGCCAGGGGATTGCTGGTATTCAACACACCCAAAATCAACCCCAAACGCGCCGCTACGCACCACGGCAGGAGCTCAAACATGGGGCTGTTGCGGGTACGAAACACAGCGATGACCGCCTGGCTCCCGGGAGCGTCGGGATGTCCTGCAGGAGGGAGAGAGAAGGAGCAGTGAGGTTTTCCTCTTGTCCGAGGGACAGACGGGGCCCCTCCACGCCAGACCGGGGGCCGCTGAGGTCAGGTTTTTGTGGGGAGCTGCTGGGCACCGCGGAGACTGGGGCAGGCAGCTGCTGGGGGTGGAAAGCTGGCTGCGGACCGCGTTTTCCTCGCCCAAAGGTGCACAGGATCCCAGGATGGGGCTTTCAAAGACCCTTCAGTGATTTCAAGCCGGCTCCGAGGTCTCGGGTAGGTCGGTTTGGCCGAGAAGGGTTTGGGCAAGAGATGAGGCAGCTCCTTAGGAAACACCGCAGCCTGCAAGGCGTGCCGTGGGGGCCCTGTCTCTCCAAAGCGAAGGTTATTTTCCATCCCATTGCCGTTTCTGCACCGAGCTCCTCGTGGGACCTACCGGGAGGTGCCGAGGACAAGGTGGGGTGTCAGCTATGGGAGTCCTGGTACCCTCAGGCTTTCCCCCCACCTGGTTTCTTCCTCACTCAGCTTTAAGTACGCTAAAAAAAAAACCCCAAGTTTGGGCCCAGCAGCTTCAGCTGGTGGCGTGCGGGGAGGGAGCCTGAGGCATCAGCGTCCCCAGCACCGTGTTTCGGTGCTCCCTCAAAGGTCTGCTTTGTCTCGGAGCAGGGCCTGTCCAGGAGAGCCTGAATGGCTCGATTATCCCAGGGGCAGCTCCTAAAAAAAATGGAGCCGAGAGGCTCAGTTGGGCTCCGGGCGTAATGTGGGCACTGTGGGAACACGGAGACCTTGCAGGGAGGTTGGGAGAGGTGATTCATCCGACTGGAAGTGGGGAGGGAACTGGGACGCGTCCCTCTCCGAAGGATAGGGAGGAGCGGAGTCACGGCGAGGAAGGATGGAAGGTGCTGCCTTCCCCATCACAAGTGGGGTCCCCCAGCGATTTGATACATGTTTAATATCTTCAGAAGTGATCCGGATGGTGGGATCAAGCGCACCCTGAAGTTTGCTGATGATAAACAGTTCCGGGGAAGCGGACGCTTCAAGAGGGAGAGCCACCCTGCAGGAAGACCTGGATGGGCCGGAGGAGTGAGCTAACCAAAACCTTACGAAGTTCAACAAGGACAAGTGTGAAGTCTTACACCCGGGAAGACTTAATCCAGGACTAGGGCAGAGGCTGGGATCTGCCCGGATGGGATCTACCTGGTTGGGATCTGCCTGGCTGCGGAGCAGCTCTGGGGAAAGGGATGGGGGTGGACAAGGAGCTCAATGTGAGCGAGCAGCGTGCTGCCGCAGCAAAGCAACGGGAGGCTGGGCTGCATCACCGGCAGAGAGAGAGACTCATGGAAAAGACAGAGACCTGTTGGAGCGGGGCCAGAGGAGGCCCCGGAGATGCTGGGAGGGCTGGAGCCCCTCTGCTGGGAGAGGTGGGGGGGTCATCCTGGAGAAGAGAAGGCTCTGCGGAGACCTTGGAGCCCCTTCCAGTACCTAAAGGGACTGCAGGAGAGCTGGAGAGGGACTCTGGATCAGGGAGGGGAGCGATGGGATGAGGGGGAACGGTTTTACACCAAAAGAGGGGAGATTTAGGTGAGATATTGGGGAGAAATTGTTGAGTGTGAGGGCGGTGAGCCCCTGGCGCAGGGTGCCCCGAGAAGCTGTGGCTGCCCCATCCCTGGGGGTGTTCAAGGCCGGGTTGGACGGGGCTAGGAGCAACCTGGGCTGGAGGGAGGTGTCCCTGCCCAGGGCAGAGGGGTTGGAACTGGATGGTCTTCAAGGTCCCTTCCAACTTAAACCATTCTATGATTATCCCACTCTGCTCAGCACTGGTCAGGCCACTCCTGGAATAATGCGCTCAGTTTTGGTCCCCACTACATGATAAAGCTGTGAACGGGCTGGAGCGGGTCCAGAGAAGGGCCACCAAGATGATCCAAGGCCAGGGAAGCTGCACTGTGAGGAAAGGCTGAGAGAACGGGAAAAGAAGGCTCAGGGGAGACCTTATCACCACGTTCCAGTCTTTAAAGGGTGGCTACAAAGAAGATGGAGACTCCCTTTTTACACGGGGTCATGTGGAAAAGAGGAGGGGTGATGGGTACAAGTTAATCCCAGGGACATTCCGATTGGATGCAAGAGGAAAATGTTTCACAGTGAGAACCACCTGCCGCTGGAGTAATCTCCCCAGAAAAGTGGGGGATTCCCCACTGTTGGACGCTTTTAAGGTTCGGGTGGTCACGGTGCTGGGCCGTCTTGTCTCGACTGGGGCTTGTGCCAAGAAAGGTCAGACCAGATGATCCTTGAGGTCCCTTCCAACCTGGGATTCTATGATTCTACGATTCCCGACCCGAGTCCTCACCCCAGCGGGGTTCACAGCCCTTCCGCCTGCTGGAAGTGGGGTTTTCAGGCCAAGCTCGGTGCTGGGGCAGCACTTACCTCTGATGATCACCGCGAGTCTCTCTCCGGTGGGGTCCCACACCATGGAGTGGATTTCTCCTCCGATCCTGAAACCGGCATGAGCGGCAGTGAAATCCTGCCCCTCCAGCCAACATCCCCAGTGCCGGGGGAGCTGCTGCCGAGGGGGGCAGGGACCCCCCTCCGCCGCCCAGGCGTCGCGTTAGGGCAACAGGCACAGCCAGACCCACCTCTCCTCCCCGAAGAGCGTCTCGAAGGTGGTCTCGGACAGGTCTGCCACGATAGAGGCTGTTTTGGAGCCTCCCACTTGCCCTTGCATCTCCCCTGAAAGAGAGTCCCAAGAGCTCGGTCAGTTCTGGTCTCCTGTGCAAATTACTGCCTGGGTCGTCTCGCTGCCCTAAATCACACTTTTATTTCCAAATTTATTTCTGGTTCTTCGAGGGGTTGCAGAGCAACGTGCCGCTACCCCAGCGGCGCCTGCCTGCGTCTGGGATGGAGGACAGCGGAGGTTTCGCCTCGACAAATGCAAGGAGCAGCTGCCTCTCTGGAAAAAAGCCACGTGAGACAGGCATTTAACCCACTGTAGATGTCTCCCTGCAAACCATTTGCAACTCTAAGATCATAACTGTGAGCAAGAAGCACTGTGAGGCAGGGAAAAAAAAAAAAAACTCAACCCTACAGAGATTCTGTGCTTTGCGAGAGCCCTGAGACACCCTTCCCCCTGCGTGTCCTGGCTTTGCCTCCCTCCTTTCGTGCCCAGCAGGCCGGGAAACACAGCTAATAAGCAAAAAGCCCATCTGGCCAAGCCCAAAAGCAAAAGGATGGCTTGGGGACCAGCCACCGGCTCTTGGAAAGCTGTGTCGTGGCAGCCGGCTCGGGCAGACTCACCCCGGTACTCCGAGAAGGACAAGGAGTAGATGACGGACTCGCCCAGCACTGTGAAGAGCAGTCGGCTGCCGTCAGGGCTCCAGCACCCCGTCTGCGGGACACAGAGCCACGTTAACGCCCGCTGCCCACACCGGGGAGCTGGCAGCTCGCAAGGGGCTTTCTGGAACCAGCTGGAAACGGAGGGAGTTTTACCCAAACCCCATACGTGCACCCGAAGGCCTTCAAGGCAACATCTGCCCTGCGCGGGTGGGAAATGGCCCCGTCCTACCTGGCAGCGTCCTTTGATCGTGGGCCACCACTCGCACGTCCACATCTGAGCCTCCCACACTCTGGAAGAGAAACAGACTGAAGTGAGCGGGATAAATTCCCAGCATCTGCCCCGATTCTGCTGCTCCAGGAGGCGCCCAAGACGTCAGACCCGATTACCCACCCGTTTTCTCCCCGCCACGTGGGATGCAGTAGGGCTGGGAGCAGTTGGGACACAAAGAATCCAGATCTGCTTGGGTTTAGCGCAACCAAAAACGATAACAAGGGCCAAAATAAAACATCCCGCAGGCAGGGAGCTCACCTGAACACCGCAGAGGGAGTGGCCGCCAGGACCTTGCTGCCGTCCGGCGACCAAGCCAAGTAAGTGACACCGCCGCCCCCAAACCGCTGCAGCGGGACGCAGTTTTCGGTGGACACATCCCACACCTGGAAGAGGGCACAACCAGGAGGATGACGACAGCGGGACCTGAACGCTGACGGGATAATTACCGCAGCTTTGGGGGAGTTTTTGCATGGATCGGGGAATACAGACTGATGTTTTTACATCTAGTTCAAATTTATAAGCTGCCTAAACCATCCTCCGAGGAAATCCTGCTTGTCCTCAGCAGTCCCACAGACCTCAGTAGGTTCACAGTTTCGGTATCCCAAAGGCAGCACAGCGGCAGGTACAGCCTCTTACCAGCATGGCCGTGTCGGCCGGTGACGCCGAGAGCAGCAGTTCCCCGCTGGGAGCCCACGCCAGGCTGGTGACAGGGCTGTGCCCGGGGTAGGAGAGCACCTGAGCGCAGCCGGACGACGGTCTGGAGGGACGGAGAGAGAAACCACCACGGTTGATGGCGGGAAGGGGCTGGCCCAAGTGCCACCGAAAGCCAGCGCTGTGTCCCCCGGCAGGACAGGGGGACAACCCGAAGCCAAGCCAAGCGGGCTCACAACAACCCACGGCAGGGCCGGGGAGACGCGCGGGGCTGTCACCTCGTGGAGAGGGAGGTGGGATCCAAGTGCCACATCAGGACGCAGCTCTGGCAGGCGACGGCGAGGATGGAGGCGCAGAGCGGCTTCCAGGCCATGGCGGCCACGTTCCTCTGCAGGCGATGCTTCAGCGAGGGGATGGTGGCGCTACCGGAGAGGAGGAAAGCGTGACAAGAGGAAAAATGGGGGGATCAAGAGTCCTCAACACAGCCTCAGGTGGGCCACAGGCCGTCTCCCGGTGTCCCCTCTCCAGCTCTGACCACGGTGAGGGCCTAAAGGCGTAGAGTAGGATGAGGGGGGACTGATGTGCCCCACCGTGACCTGCGTCCCTGGGAGGGGGGGACAGAGGAGATCCCAGGCAGGCGACACCGGGGCTGTGCAGCGAGCTGGAGCACACCTTGTGCTATTAAGCGCCGTGCTGCCCACAGCCCGGCCCTGGGGTGGGAGATGGCACTCGCTGGCTTGAAATCCCAGCAGGGGGAGAACGCCTCAGCGGGGAGGCATGGGGAAGGCTGCAGGTCCTGCAATGTCTTCTCCAGAGGAGGGCTCTGCACGCACCGGGGGAGCGGGGAGAGCTGGAGGAGAAAGGAGACTCAAGAACGCCCAAGAGGCCGCTCTGCTGTGACAGCGGCCAGGCTGTGTGCCACCCAGGTTGCCCCCGGCAGCTACGGAGCAGAGAAGGAAAGAAAAACCAAAGCTTAAGTTATGGCCAGAGATTTTTGGAGATGTCCTTGCGGAGCTGCTGCTGTGCAACAAGAGGTTCTGGGGACAGACGGTGCCGGGCAAGAACAAAGCCTGAGCAAACACCGAGGCGGAGATGCCGGGGGAATCCTCGGAACGTGCTGGAAGTGGATGCGGGAGGGCGAAAGGGGGAGCAGGGAGCTCCCTGAGGAGCAGCGTCTCCCAGGACACGGCCAGCGGTGCCCAAGGAGCCCCCCAGCCCTCACCTTTTGGAGTTGTAGACCCGAATGGAGTCATCCAGAAGAGCCACGGCAAACTTGCTGGTGTGGGGATGCCAGGCGAAGGCACGGACGGTGCAGCCGGCCCTGGAGGAAGGGACAGGACGGGGTGAGGGACGTCAGCTGCTGTACCGGTGTTCTGGGCTCAAGGCAGCGGTGATGGGCACCCAGCATGACCACCCAGCAGCCCCCCATGGCTGCCAAAGGTGGTTCCCAGAGTCACCAGTGAAATAAAACTTCCTTTCCGCTGCTGAGCGGGACCGTTTTCTTTGATAAATTCCCCATTCCTGGCAATTATTGGCAGGGCTCTGCCGAGGGGACGGTTAACAAACAGTCCAGGGTCGGGATTTGAAGGAATTTCCCAAGCCCCAATCTCATTTAACACTGTTTCCCCCACGTGCGGTGCACCGGGGTGTGCTGTGCCTCTCGCCATCGCGCGCAAACTTGGGGCAGCCGGAGGCAACGGGGAAATATTTGCCCGTCTGAGGCAGAGGCTGAGCACACAAAAAATGGGGTGATCCTGTCCTTACACCCCCACCCCCTTTGCTCGGCTCCTGACCCCCCCCTTTCTCGCAGGGTTTCGCAGACGCCCAGAAAGGACTCACCAATCCACCGCCTGGGAGAACACCGTGATCATGTCTTCGCTCGTTAGCTTTGGGAGAGAAGAGTTAACAGTGAGCCGGCAGCACAGGCGAGAACTGCTCACTGCTACAGCAGTGAGGACCCCCTAAAGTATCCAACCCCCCCTTTTTCCTTCTCCCCCACCTCAATTTCGGTCCCTCTGGAGCACTTTGCTATCCCAAAATCTTTCCAGCACCCTTTCTCCTCCCTTTGGTGAAGGAAACCTGCAGTATTTTCAGCTGGGCGCCACCGGGAGGAACATTTTGTTGTGTTTTCAGCTGAGAAACGCCCACCCACCATCCAAACCAGCCCCCTCTGCCCCCCAGCGCAGGGTCGGCGTCGCAGGACGTGTCACATCCTCCCCGAGCAGGAGGGTTAAGCCCCCCCCCAAAAAAGACTCACTGAGAGGTGGGGGAAGAGGGAGCCGTGCAGCGAGGAGAGCCAGTGGCACACGGCCAGCATGTAGCTCGCCCCCATCTTCAGCCACTGCAGCCCTGCGGAGAGAAAAGGACCATCGGCGCTTCTGCGGTCTTCGACGGGAGGAAGCACGGAGCAGGGATGGGGAGGAAGGGAACCGAAGGATCGAAGAGAGATGTGGAGAGACCCGGGAGATCTCTGGACTCACCCTCCTCCTCTTCGGCATCGGCGATCTCCTTCAGCACCCCGCACAGCCCCACGTCCCGCCTGCAGCGGACAGCTCGGTCAGCCTCCCTCGCCCCACGAAAGTCAGGCTGACTCTCTCCCCATCCCTTCAAAATCCCCCTTCACCTGATAAGAATCCTCCACACACCCCAGGGGACCTCCAAACCAGCTCTCTCCTCAGCTGGGGCCACTTATCCCAGTCACCAGCGACTGCCACACCCGCCCCAAGCTGTGCTGAGCTCTCGGGTAGATTATCAGCCCCCCAAAAAACCCTCCCAGGAAGCTCAGGCTGTGCCCTCCTGCTGCTGCAGGGGCGGAGAGACCTCTGCCATGCTCCAGAGCGAAGAGGCTGCAGGACAGGTACGGGGAAGGGGTTGAGCACAGATATTAAGCGAATGGGCAGCTCCTGACTCTGCCTCCTGCGGGCCGGGCTGGGAGAGTTGGGGGGGTTCAGCCTGGAGAAGAGAAGGCTCCGGGGAGACCTCAGAGCCTCTTCCAGTGCCTAAAGGGGCTCCAGGAGAGCTGGGGAGGGACTCCTGATGAGGGAGGGGAGCGATGGGATGAGGGGGAGTGGTTTTACACTGAAAGAGGGGAGATTTAGGTGAGATATGAGGCAGAAATTGTTGAGTGTGCGGGTGCTGAGCCCCTGGCGCAGGGTGCCCCGAGAAGCTGTGGCTGCCCCGTCCCTGGAGGTGTTCAAGGCCGGGTTGGACGGGGCTTGGAGCAACCTGGGCTGGTGAGAGGTGTCCCTGCCCAGGGCAGGGGTGGAACTGGAGGGGCTTTAAGGTCCCAGAAACTGGCAGAGGCTGCCCAGAGAGGCGGTGGAGTCACCTTCTCTGGAGAGATCCAAACCCCACCTGGACGCGTTCCTGTGTAACCCACTGTGGCTGACCCTACTTTGGCCAGGGGATGGATGAGATGAGCTCCGGAGGTCCCTTCCAACCCTGACCGTTCTGGGATTTTGCGATTCTGTCCCTCCCAACCCAAACCCTGTAATTCCGAGGGGGGGGGGGGTATGGTGGTTGTGCTCACCAGGCACCGAGGCAGCTCCTCCAGAGGGACTCGCGGTGGTGGATGAAGGGCGGTTGAGTGCTGTGCTCCAACCGGCTGTGAGCCTTCAGCGTCTCCTTGGACAGGTTGAGGACGGGCAGGTCTGCAAGCTGCGAGCACGGGGGGGGGGGGGGGGGGGGGGGAAGCAGCTGAGCTCGGGGGGGGCCCTGGGGAAGGGCCCCCACCCACCCCCCAACATTGCAGAAAGCAAAGAGTGATGTGAGAAAAGGAGGTGCGCAAAGATGAGGGGTGAAGGTGTGAGTCTGTCTGGTTATGGCTGAGGGTAACCTCTCGGGGGGGTGGGGGGGGGATGGGCACAAGGACAAGGAGGAGACCCCCCACACACACTCCCCCCAGCAGAAGGGGTCGGAGCCCCCCGGTCACAGCGTGGCGGGGGGCGGGGGGACACACACAGGGCTGACCTGGCTCTGGAGGGGGAGCGGGAGCTGCTCGTAGAGGCGGCCGCAGAGCAAAGCGTTGTTGAATTCGCAGAGGGTGATGTCCCCGGGGGGGGGCGGGGGGGGGAAGCGCGCTAAGGAGCACATCGCGCCGCACGGGGGACCTGGGGACAGACGGGCTGAGAGATGAGACACCCCCCCCTCGAGTGACACCCACCCCCCCCGGTAAAGCCCTGCCCTGGGAGGAGCGAGGGGTGACACTGGGGGGATGGGGGGGGGGATCCCCCCACTCACTCTCCCCTTCCCCGGGATGCGCTCACTCCAGCCCGAGGCCCCCCCCCCCCTCGATGTCCCGTCCCCCCCCCCATGGGGTCCCATAGCCATTCCCCCCACGAAGTGTCCCCCTCCGTCCCTACAGCTTCTCCCCACGCGGTGTCCCCCCTGTCCCCACGACCCCCCAAGTGACCCCCTCTGTCGTCGCCCCCCCCCCCAGGTCCCCCCTGTCCCCACGCCTGTCCTCTCTGTCCCCACAGCTTTTGTCCCCCCGTGTGTCGTCCCGTCCCGTTCCTCCCCCCCCCGGTGCCCCCTCTCTCCCTACAGCTTCTCCCGCCCCCCAAGATGTACCCCCCCCACACCTCGAGGTCCCTCCTCCTCCCCAGGCCCCCCCTGTCCCCACGTCCCGTCCCGTCCCCGATGTGTCCCCAGAACACCCCCTCACCCCGGGCCGGGTCCCCCCCCTCAGGGCGCCGCCATGTCACCCCCTCACCCTTTTCCCGCCTCCCGCCGACGAGTCCCGGCGCGGACCAATCACAGCCGCTGCCGCGCGCCCCCTGACGGCAGAGGAGGGGCGGGGCCGGGGGGATTTAAAGGGGCCGCGGCGTCTCTTCGAGCAGCGCGTGGAGGGGGGGGAGGAAACAGCGGGGAGGTCCCCCCCACCCCGGGTGTGCGTCGGAGCGGTGACTCCGCCGGTGATTCTGCCCCTGCGGTGAATTAGGAAGTCGCCCTCTGAAAGCGGGCGGGATCAATTGGAGGGGTCACCTCTAGGGTGGCATTGCCACTTTAAGAGAGGCGGTGCGCCCTCCGCGGGGGCGGGAAAGCGGCGCGTGGCTGCGATGGGGCAGGGACCCACCCGGGACCCGCCGCCCCCCCCCCCACACAATGGGTCTTGTGGGTGTCCGTGTGTCCCGTGTCTCCCCCCCATAGCCCGGTCCCGGGGGTGTCCCCATGTCCCCCCCACCCCCCCCTCGATTCCCGCGTCCCGTGGGGTGTCCGTGTCCCCCCCACCCATCCCATACCCACGTCCCGTGGGGTGTCCCAGTGTCCCCCCCCGCTATACCCAGGTCCCACCCCCTAACACACCCCCCTTTCGCCTTACCGGGGTCCCATGGGTGTCCCCCCCCATAGCCGGGTCCCGTGGGGTGTCCGTGTCCCGTCCCGTGCCCACCTCCCACCCCCCCACGGGTCCCGTGGGGTGTCCGTGTCGTGTCGTCCCCCCCCAGGTCCCGTGGGGTGTCCCTGTCCCCCCCCACCCCATACCCGGCTCCTGTGGGTGTCCACGTGTGTCCCCCCCTCCCCCCCCTTTCCCTGTTCCCAGGTCCCGTGGGGTGTCCGTGCCGTGTCCCCCCCCAGGTCCCGTGGGTGCCCGGGTCCCATGGGGTGTCCATGTCCCTGTCGTCCCCCCCCACCCCATACCCGAGTCCCATGGGGTGTCACCGCCCGCCCCCCCCCCCCCCATCCCGTGGGCGCCCACATCCCCCCCTTTCCCCATCCCCGTGTCCCGTGGGGTGTCCGTGCCGTGTCCCCCCCCAGGTCCCGTGGGTCTCTGGGTCCCATGGGGTGTCCATGTCCCTGTCCCCCCCCCCCCCCCGTACCCGAGTCCCATGGGGTGTCACCGCCCCCCCCTCCCCCCCCATACCCCCATCCCATGGGTGCCCACATCCCCCCCCTTTCCCCGTCCCCGTCCCCCGTGGGTGCTCACCTCCCCCCAGGCAGGACAGTGGGTGCTGCGCATCCCCCAGCCCCCCCCCCCCCTTGGATCGCCCCCAACTCCCCTCTTTGGGCTCTCAATCCCCCCCATCTCCCCCCCCCCGGCCCCGGTTTCGCCTCTCTTTTATTATATTTATCTCTGTGTTTTCCTTAGCGGCCGCAAAAGTTATTTTAATTTTTTCAGGATATTAAATAAAGGCTGCGGCGGGGGGAGGGGGGGGGGGAGTTGCTGTGGTGGGGGGCCCCACATTCCTCACCCCTTACCCAGTGATGGGGGGGGGGGGGGGTGTTAGGGGGGGGGTTGATAGGAGACAACAATTTTGCCGGCGCCGCCATCGAAGCCACCGCGGCGTTGGTGTGGCCTTGTGGCGTCCCTTCCCTTGGGGCCACCACCACCACCCCCCCCCCAAAAAAAAAAAAAAAAAAAATTAAAAAATTAAGCCGTCTTGGGGTAACGAGGTGGGAAAATCTGGGAAAAGGGCGGGGGGGGGGGTGTAGTTGGGTGGGTTTGGGCGGTTGAGCCCTCGGTGGCCACTGGGTCGGGGTTTGGCAAGGGGACGGGGTGGGATGCTCTGCGTGGCACCGGCCCACCCGCGGTGAGCGGCGGCGGGTTGGTTTGGTTTTTTGTTGTTTTTTTTTTTTTGGGGGGGTGGGGGAACACCCCAAAATGAGCAAATCTGTGTCCGGGAGGGGAGCGGGGGTTGGGGGGCTGTAGGGAGAGCTGGCACCCGCCACCCCAAATTCCCGCGGGAGCCGTCGTGGCACCGGGCTCCGGCCACACCGGGGATGCTGCTGTGCCTCAGTTTCCCCTCCCTGCGTGGGGGGGGGAGCAGTGTGTGTCCCCCCCACACCTCTGCGGGGACACCCGGGTCCCGGCCAGCTCTGTGACCGCGGTGACTCAACCCGGGGGTGGCACCGGGGGCTCCGCCACGCTGGCACAGGGACCCGCTGCCATCCTTGTCCCCGTCCCCATCCCCCCCCCCAGCCATGGGGCAGTGGGTGCCAGCAGCTCCCCACCCCCTCCCACCATTCCCCCCCACTCCGTGCTGGCGCAGGAGCCCATTTCCGCCTCCCTTTGCCTTTTTCCGCGGTTTTGGGTGGGTGTTTTTTTTTTTTTTTTTCTGAAAAACCCCAGAAAAAACCCCAAACCGGGGCTGGGCGCATCAAAGGGTTGGCAGGAGCTCAGGGCACTGGGAGGGGGGGTCTGGGGGGGGGGAGGGGGGGGTGTCTGGGGTCTCTGCCAGCCCTGCGGCACCCAAAATTGGGGTGTCCTCGGTGCCACGTGGCCCCGACACGTGCCCACGCGCTGCCACGTGGCCGCGGTGCCGCCGTGGGGAAACTGAGGCACGAGGCTGTGCCACACGTGTTTTCTTGCTCACGCGTGTTCTTGCGCACACGCGTGTCCGTGTTCCCGCGCACGGGTGTCCCTGGGACTGCGGACGTGTGGGGACACCAGGATGTGGCATCATAGGGTCCTGGGGACATGGGGACACCACGATATGGTGTCAAGGGGACACTGGGGATATGGGGTCCTGGGGACATGGGGACACCGGGACACGGTGTCATGAGGTCCTGGGGACATGGGGTCCCAGGGACATGGGGACACCGGGATGCGGTGTCATGGGGTCCCAGGGACATGGGGACACCAGGATGCGGTGTCATGGGGTCCTGGGGCTATGGGGTCCTGGGGACATGGGGACACCAGGATATGGTGTCAAGGGGACACTGGGGCTATGGATTCCTGGTCATATGGGGACACCGGGATGCGGTGTCACGGGGTCCTGGGGATATGGGGTCCCGGGGACATGGGGACACCAGGATGCGGTGTCATGGGGTCCTGGGGCTATGGGGACATGGGGACACCAGGATATGGTGTCAAGGGGACACTGGGGCTATGGATTCCTGGTCATATGGGGACACCGGGATGCGGTGTCACGGGGTCCTGGGGACATGGGGTCCCAGGGACATGGGGACACCAGGATGCGGTGTCATGGGGTCCTGGGGACATGGGGACACCAGGATATGGTGTCAAGGGGACACTGAGGATATGGATTCCTGGTCATATGGGAACACCGGGATGCAGTGTCATGGGATCCTGGGGACATGGGGACACCGGGATGTGGCATCATGGGGTCCTGGGGACATGGGGTCCCAGGGACATGGGGACACCGGGATGCGGTGTCATGGGGTCCTGGGGACACGGCTACGGGGACATGGGACCATGGGGTCCTGAGAGCGGGAGGACAGAGGGACAGGGGACTGCAGGGATATGGGGTCCCGGGGCTACGGGGACGTAAAGCAACAGGGTCCTGGGGACACAGGGACAGGGGACCACGGGGGGGGGGGTGGGGCCACCAGGAGCCAGCGGCGTGTGGCCGCGGAGGCAGAGGGACACAGGGATGGGGGCCAGAGCCAGATCGTCCCCAACCCCACTCAGCTCCTGCCACACACACAGCGCCCCCCCCCGGAGGGGGGGGGGGGGGGGACGGACACGACAGTACCCCCGAGCGGGGCCACGTCCCCTCTGTGCCTCAGTTTCCCTCGGAGAGCCCATCCCTGTCACGAAACCGCCCGGCCTCAGCCCCGCCGGCGCAGGAGAAGGGGGGGGGGGGACACGGCTCTGCTTCCACGCCTTAGCGATCCCTTTATTGCATTTTTTTTTGGGGGAGGGGGGGACGACACAGCCAGCTAAAAAAAAAAAGGGGGGGGGGTGTTACATTAGTGCCTAACGAACCGGGCGTGCTAACGAGGCCGGGGGACGGAGGAGAAGGGGCAAACCCTGTCCCTGAGCATTGTGCGGGGGGCGGCGAGGCGGCCGGTGAGGATTTTTTTGGAAGGGGGGTGGGGGGGGGAAGTAAAAAGGGAGGGGGGGGTTCACCCTGCCACCCCCACCCCACAGCGAGCCCCAGATCGCTCAGACCACCCCCCCCCCTATAATTTAAGACATAAATTATAATTGCTAACGAGGAGCTGCTGCCAGAGCAAAGTGGGAGGGGGGGGTTATTTTTTTGGGGGGGGGGGGGGGGGGCAGCACCCCGTAATAAATATCCCCGGATGAGGATGAGGATGGCGGAGGAAGGCTCAAATCTCCAACAAACTGCTGCCTTCGGGGCTGCCGGCATCTTTCCCGGGGGGGGACGAGGAGGATGACGACGGCGGCGGCGGTGGGCGCTGGGGCGAAGCGGGGGGTTGTTCCCCGCTGGCGGAGGGGGTGGGTTTGGGCCCCCCGTTTTCCCCCAGGTGGGTTTTTTGATGTTTGCTGAGGTGGTCGCTGCGGGTGAAGCGTTTGCTGCAGAGGAGGCAGGTGAATTTTTTCTCCCGCGTGTGGGTCCGCACGTGGCGTTCCAGCTCGTCGGAGCGGGTGAAGCGTTTGCCGCAGAAAAGCCAATTGCAGACGAAGGGGCGTTCGCCCGTGTGCCACCGCAGGTGGGCTTTGAGGTGCGACGCTTTGCCGTACACCTTCCCGCACCCCGGAATGTGGCAGCTGTGTACCGGTTTCCTCCGATTTCCCCCCGCTCCCCCTAACCGGTCTAATTCTTGACAGTTAGGACAATCGCAGGCCGGGCGACCCCCTAAGGAACCCCCCCGCGGACCTTTAGGGTTTTCACCCGGGTTGGGTTTAGGGGTCGGGGGTCCGGCGGGATTGCCGGTATAAGGCGGGGGGTTAAGCGCCCCGAAATCGGAGCCGTAAGCGGGAAGCGGGGGGCTGAGGGTGGGTTGAGCCTGCAGCGAGCCCTGCAGCCCCTCGCTACCCGTCGGCCCCCCCAGCCACCCCCCGTTCGGGTGGACGTCCCACCAGGAGGGCGCCGCCGGCCCCGAACCCCCCGGCAGCCCCCCGCCGATGCCGCCCTTGTACCAAGAGCCGTAGGGATGCGGCATCTCCAGCGAGGGGTAGACCCCCGGCAGGCAGTCGCCCGGTGGGTGTCCCTTGGCCGTCACCACCACGGGGCCACCCAGCACCTCCTGGGCGCCGGTGGGTGCCGGGAAGGGGTGACCGAAGGGACCGTAGTCGGGGCCGTAGGGACCGGGGGATGCCTGGGGGCTGGCGGAGGGCGAGAGCAGCCCCGGGGCGCTGGGGAAGGCGGCCGTGTAGGAGTCACCCATGGCGGTGGCGGTGGCGATGGCGGCGATGGCGGTGGCGGCGGTGGAGGGGGACGATGAGGATGGGTGGGAGCACCTGGAGGCGGCGGGGACGGCGTCAGCGGGGGAACGGGGCCATGGTGGGCATCAGCCTGCGGGAAGAGGGAGGAGAGGAGGGTGAGGGCGCGGGGAGGAAGGAGGTAAAGGGGGGTACCCGGTGGGGGGGGGCACCCAGTGCGATGGGGTGAGTGGTGTTAATGGGGTGACTGGTGCTATGGGGTGCACAGGGCTGGGGGGCACCCAGTATTGGGGTATCAAGGACTGGGGGGCACCCAGTGCGATGGGGTAACGGGTGCAATGGAGCACCCAGTATTGGGGTATGAAGGACTGGGGAGTACCCAGTGCAATGGGGTGAGTGGTGTTAATGGGGTAACTGGTGCAATGGAGCACCCAGTATTGGGGTATCAAGGACTGGGGGGCACCCAGTGCAATGGGGTGACTGGTGCTATGGGGTGCACAGGGCTGGGGGGCACCCAGTATTGGGGTATCAAGGACTGGGGGGCACCCAGTGCGATGGGGTAACGGGTGCAATGGAGCACCCAGTATTGGGGTATGAAGGACTGGGGAGTACCCAGTGCAATGGGGTGAGTGGTGTTAATGGGGTAACTGGTGCAATGGAGCACCCAGTATTGGGGTATCAAGGACTGGGGGGCACCCAGTGCAATGGGGTGACTGGTGCTATGGGGTGCACAGGGCTGGGGGGCACCCAGTATTGGGGTATCAAGGACTGGGGGGCACCCAGTGCAATAGGGTGATTGGTGTTAATGGGGTGACTGGTGCTATGGGGTGCACAGGGCTGGGGGGCACCCAGTGCAATGGGGTGACTGGTGTTAATGGGGTAACTGGTGCAATGGAGCACCCAGTATTGGGGTATCAAGGACTGGGGGGTACCCAGTGCAATGGGGTAACTGGTGTAATGGGGTAACCAGTGCCATGGGGTGCCCAGTACTGGGGGGCAATCGGTATTGGGGTATGAAGGACTGGGGGGCACCCAGTGCAATGGGGTGAGTGGTGTTAATGGGGTGACTGGTGCTATGGGGTGCCCAGGGCTGGGGGGCACCCGGTATTGGGGTATCAAGGACTGGGGAGCACCCAGTGCTGGGGGGGGGACACACATATCACCCAGTGCAATGGGGTACCCGGTGCTGGGGGGGGGCATCCAGTATTGGGGTATCAAGCCCCGGGGGGCACCGAACGCAGCGGGGTGTGTCACCCTGGGGGGTGTCCATCGTCACAGAGCACTCACGCTCCGGTGACACCCCCCCACCCCCCCCCGGGTGACACCCCCCGCCCCCCCTCCTCCGGTGCTCCCCACTCCCCTGTGCCTCAGTTTCCCCCCCCAGAGCTGAGAATGCCCCGGTCCCACCCGCAGAGCGGAGAGAGCCGCGCAGGGGCTTCTCCGAGGGCTCATAGCAGGATTGGGCCCCCCCCTCCCCGCCGCCCCCCGCCCCCTCCCAATCTCGGCTCCTTCAGCTTTTATAGCTTTTTAATCGAATTACGCTGCGGCCTCCCCCCTCCCCGGCGACTTCCTCTGCTTTTATGCCCTTCATGGCTTTCAGCTGCCGCGGGCTGAGACCGGGCGTCACGAGCTGCCCCCCCCCTCCCCCCATCACCCCCAGTTTTTCCCCTTTATTTTAAATTTTTTTTCTTTTTTTTAAATTTATCTTTACAATTGAAAGAATTTTCCAGTTTGGAGTTGGGTTGGTTTGGGTTTTTTTTGGGGGGTGGGGGGGTGGGGCGGGGGTGTCATGTGTATGTGTGTGTGTGTGTGTGTCCCCCTTCTTTTTTTGCTGTGGTTATTGTGCCTATTTTTAAGCCGGCCCCGGCCGCGGCCGCAACGCGCTCCCGGTTTTCCAAGGATAACAAGGGCCAGGCCTGTGCCCCGGGAACGCTGCCCTGCCGCGAGAGCCGAGGTAATTAAAACCAGGGCGAGCGTCTAACGGAGGCACGCTTAAAATAGTGTAAACCTCCCATAAATCAGCTCCGCTTGCGCCGGGAAATTAGGAACGGGGCGGGAGCCCCCGGGGAGCCGGGAGCTGCGGGCTGAGAACGGCGCGAGCTCATTGCACGAGTGGCTGCGGCAGAGCTGCCGGGACAGAGCCCGGGGGGGGGGTGGGGGGTGACAGGCGGTGGCTCTGTGTGGCTTCTGCTGTGTCGGGGAGACCGACCCCTCCTCTGTGTGTGTTTGTGTGTCCCCCTCCCTCTCTGGAGCAGCCCCCCGGGGTGGGACGGGTCCAGTTCCTGCTCTGGGGGTCCCCGATTCTCCGTCCCTTGTCCCCGATCCCGGTTCCTGGTCCTCAATCTGTGTTCTCCAGTCCCTGTCCCCCCATGTTCCCAATCCTCCATCTCTGGTCCCCCAAGTCCTCAGTGCCTTGTCCCCGAACCCCAACCCTGCTCCCCTGTCCCCCGTCTCCCAAGTCTCGGGTCCCCAAATCCCAGCCCAGTCCCTTGTCCTCAACCCCAGGTCCCCAAACGCCAGCCTTTGTCCCCAATCCCATGTCCCCACACACCAGCCCTCGTCCCCAATCCCTGGTGCCCCATCCCATGTCCCCAAACCTCATCCCTCGTCCCCAATCCCTGGTCCCTAATCCCATGTCCCCAAACCCCATCTCTTGTCCCCAATCCCTGGTCCCTAATCCCATGTCCCCAAACCCCATCCCTTGTCCCCAATCCCTGGTCCCTAATCCCATGTCCCCAAACCCCATCCCTTGTCCCCAATCCCTGGTGCCCCATCCCATGTCCCCAAACCCCATCCCTCGTCCCCAATCCCTGGTGCCCCATCCCATGTCCCCAAACCCCATCCCTCGTTCCCAACCCCTGGTGCCCCATCCCATGTCCCCAAGCCTGGTCCCTCTTCTCAACGCGCTGCTGTCCCCATCCCTGTCCCCAGTGGGTTCCCCCTCAGCCCCTGCCTCAGTTTCCCCCGCCACCGTGTCCCCGAGCCCCCCGATGTCACCCTGCCACCAGCAGCCCCCGTCCCCTGCCCCCGGGCGTCCGGGACGCCCTGTCACCCGCGGCCCTGGCTCCCCCTGCTCGCACGGAGGAGCCGTCCCCAACTAGGGGACAGTCCGGGGCGGAGGTGGCACTTGGCACCATCCCCACACCCCTGTCCCCTCCCTGGGGGTGGCAGGATGCAGGTCCTGGACCCCAGTGTGTCCCCTTGCGGGCATGGGGACAGCAGGGGGGAGGATCGGGCCCCCGTAGAGGGGATGGGGGACAGTGGGTCCCCGTCTCCTGGTCCCCAGGGCTCCCAGGGACCGCGGTGGCCTCCCAGGGACCCGTCTGTCCCTGGGGTGGCCCTGTGCCAGGGACGGATGTGGCCCCCATCACCGTGGCCTTGGGGACAGATGTGTCCCCGAGGGGTGCCAGACTCTTGGGGACGGATGTATTCCCATCGGTTGGTCTGGGGGTGCCATGGTCCGGGGTGGGGGGGACACGGATGTGTCCCCATCCCCGGGTCTGGGGTGCAATGGCCCTGGGGACAGACGTGTCCCCACCAGCGGGTCCCGGGGGCACCGTGGCCCCATCCGCCCCCCTGCCAGCACCCAGGGCTCAGCACTCCGGGGTGCCACGGTGGCCCCTGGGCTGGGTGCTGGTGGCCAGTGTGGTGGTGGCAGCGGTGACAGGGTGGGGCTGGCCGGAGGGGGGGGCACCAGGGGACACCACCCCACCCCCCATCTAGGGACAGCCACGATGTCCCCGGGCTGAAAATATCCCCGGAGCCACCGACCCCCACCCCTGGGTCCCCTCCGGGCCGAGTCCCGGGAGGGGGGGGTGTCCCCTATCCCGGGGGGGGTCCCATATCCCAAGGGACCCTTCCTGACTCGGGGCGGGGGGGGGATTTCTGACCCAGAGGGTCCCTGTCCCAGGGGATTCCCCATCCTGGGGGGGGGTATCCCGTATCCTGGAGGGGGTCCCTCATCCTGGAGGGGATCATTATCCCGGAGAGTCCCTGTGGGGGGGGTTCGGGGGGTGTCATTCTCCCCAGAGGGTCCCTGTCCTGGAGGGTACCATATCTCGGGGGTCCTCGTCCCGGGGGGGGGGGGGCTCCCCCATCCCAGAAGGTCCCTATCCCGGGGGGCTCCCCAATCCCAAAGGGGATCCCCCATTCCGCGGGGTCCCATATCGCGGGGTCCTTGTCCCGGGGGGGGGGGGGGGGGGAATCCCCCATCCCGGAGGGTCCCTGTCCCGGGGGACTCCCCCATCCCAGAGGGGAACCCCCATCCCAGAGGGTCCCTATCCCGGGGGCCTCCCCAATCCCAGAGGGGACCCCCCCCATCCCACGGGACCCCGTATTTCGAGGGTCCCCAGCCCGGGGGGGGCTTCCCCCATCCCGGAGGGTCCCTATCCCGGGCGACTGCCCCATGGATCCCCCTGGAGGGGATCC
This sequence comes from Vanellus vanellus, assembly GCF_965231255.1. NCBI lineage: Eukaryota > Metazoa > Chordata > Aves > Charadriiformes > Charadriidae > Vanellus > Vanellus vanellus. The sequence goes on from NC_138933.1 coordinate 629,295, forward strand.
CCCGTCCCGTGGGGTCCCGTATCTCGGTGGTCCTTCTTCGGAGCGGGGGGGGGAGGGGTCCCCCATCCCGGAGGATCCCTATCCCGGGGGGCTCCCCCATCCCTCGGGGTCCCGTATCTATCTCGGGGGTCCTCGTCCCGGAGGGGGCTCCCCCAGTCCCGGAGGGTCCCTGTCCCGAAGGATCCCGTTTCCCGCTGTCTTCCCCCATCCCGGGGCGGGTCCCGTACCCCGGGGGTCCACGTCCCGGGGCTCGGGGGTGTCGTGTCCCCCCCGCACCCCTCACCCCCCCCCCGTCCCCCCCCACTATCCCGAAGGATCCCTTGTCCCGGGGGGTCGGGATTGTCCCGAGTTCCCCTCCTCGGGGTCCTCACCGCGCTCCGGGGGGTCCGGGGATGCCGGAGGTGGGTACCGGCGGCGGAGATGCTGCCGTCGGGGTGGCGGTGTCGCGGTGTGACGGGGTGGCGGGGTGGCGGGGTGGCGGTGTCCCGGGACTCGGTGCGGGAGGGAGGGAGCGCCTCGGCGGTCGCCCGCCCCGCTGTGCCGCTGCGGCGGGGCTGGGCCGGGCCGGGACCGGGGCCGGGAGCCCTGCCCCGAACCGCCCCTCGCCGGGGGGGGGGGGTCGGGGGAAGAGGGGGGGGGTCGGGGGAAGGGAGGGCAGGGGGAAGGGGAAAGGGAAATGGGAAAGGGGAGGAAAAGAGGAAGGAAAAGGGGGAGAGAAGGAAAAGGGTGCAAGGAAAGGGAAGAAGGGGTTGAAAGAGGGGAAGAAATTGGGGGGCGGGGGGGGGGGAGGAATGGAAGAGAGAGGAAAGGAAAGGAGAAAGGAAAGGAGAAAGGAAAAAGGGGAAAGAAAAGAAAAAGTTCGAAGGAAAGAGGAGGGGGAAAAGAAGGAAAAAGGAGAAGGGAAAAAGAGAAGGAAAAAGGAAAGGGAAATGAGAAAGGGAAAGGAGAAAAGGAAAGGAAAAGGAGAAAAGGAAAGGAAAAGGAGAAAAGAAAAAATAGGGGGGGGAAGGGAAAAAGAAAAGAAAAAAGGAAAGGAAAAAAGGAAAGGAAAAGGAGAAAAGAAAAGATGAAAAGGAGAAAAGGAAAAAGAAAATAGAAAAGGGAAAAGAAAAGAAAAGGAAAAGGTAAAAGAATAGAAAAAGCAAAAAGTAAAGGAAAAAAGCAAAGGAAAAAAGCAAAGTTGTGAAGGGAGTAAGACAGGGAGGCTGAAGGCCGGGAAGGGAGGTGGGGGCTGCGCTGGTGGGAAGGGAAAGGAGCAAAAGGAAAAGAGGGAGAAGAGGCTTCAGGGGGAGGGAAGGGGAAGGGGAAAGGGAAGGGGAAGGAGAGGATGGATGGGAAAAGCGGTGGAAAGGGGGAAAAGGAAAAGGGAAAAGGGGGAAGAGAGGGATAAAGGGGGGGGGCAGAGCTGAGGGCACCCGGGGGCCCGTCACCCCGGGGTCTGCGGGGCTGAGATGGGGCGAAACCACCCCAAAACAGTGGCAGTGGGAATGGAGCGGGGATGAGGGGACAAGGGATGGGGACAGGGGGACCAGGGATGGGGACAAAGCGGGGATGGGGACAAGGATGGGGACAGGGGGACCAGGCATGGGGTTGGGGTGTGAATGGAGCAGGGAAGGGGACAAGAAGGGATCAGGGATGGAGTTGGGAGTACCAAGGATGGGAACGGGGTGGGATGGAGCTGGGATGGGGACAAGAGGGGATCAGGGATGGGGATGGGAGCAGGGATGGGGACAGCGGGACATGGCATGGAAATGGGAGCAGGGATGGGGACAGCGGGACCAGGGGTGGGGATGGGAGCAGGGATGGGGACAGGGGGGACCAGGGGTGGGGATGGGGACAAGAGGGGACCAGCAATAGGGTTGGAGCAGGGATGGGAGTACCAAGGATGGGGATGGGGTGGGATGGAGCAGGGATGGGGACAGGAGGACCAGGGATGGGGACAGGGCTGGGGGCAAGCAGGGAGGGAGCGGGTTGGGGGGGGGCAGAGCTGGGGACAAGGACAAGGGACAATTGCAGGGCAGCAGTGTCGGAGACGAATGGCCCTGGAGACAGGGCCGGGGATCCCCCTGTGCCTCAGTTTCCCCACTTATGGGGGAGATTATTCCAACCACTCTTTCCCCCTCCGTTGTTTTTCTTCCTGTTTCCCCCTCTTTTTTTTTTTTTTCTTTATTTCCCCCTTTTCTTTTTTCTTTCCCCGCTTTTTTTTTTTTTTTTTCTTTTTTCCCCTTTTCCTATTTCCCCCCCAACACACACCCCCCCCTCCGCCGCAGCCGGTTGGGAGCCAGCGGGGCCCTTTCCCAGCCCTGAGTCAGGGTTTTCCGCTCCGGAGCTGCCGGCGCCGCGGCCGCCCGCCGAAGGCCGCAACCACCGTCCCCCCTCCCTGTCCCCCCCCCCCCCAAATCTCTTCTTCGCCAGGGCTTCCACTGCCCACAAACTGGGAGCAAACTGGGACGCCCATTCCATCCCTCCTCTTCCTCGGCCGGTGGGGTGGGGGTTCCCTAGGGAGTAGGATTTTTGGGGGGGGGAGGGGGGGGGGTCCACGAGGGTTTGGCACCCACCGGCGTCGCTGGCGAGAGTTTGGTTCGCTTTGAGGGGGGGGGGGGGAGCTGCCTGAACGCGGGGGTCCCCTAAATGGGGGGGGGGGTGCAAATTGGGGTTTGGGCCTGCCTCCGGCTTGGGGGTGGTGGGGACCCCCCCCGTGTCCTCTGGGACCCTTCAAAGCTCAGCTGGGGGGGGGGGACGCGAGGGTTGGCGGCGGCGGGGGCTGATTACAGGGCGGCGCCGGGCTCGGCCGCCCACGGGCCCCACGGCCGCGCTCGGGGCCCCCGCAATTACCCGGGTATTTATACCCCGGCCGGACGCCCGGCTGCGCTGGCGGGGGCGGGGGGGAGACGGGGGGGGGGGGGGGGGCTCCTTCCCCACCGCCCGTTCTCTGGCAGTGCTTCCCTGCCGCCCACCAGCCCTCCGGCACCCTCCAGCCCTCCCTCCTCCCAGCCCTCCTTCCTTCCCTCCCTCCCTCTACTCCTTCACCTACCCCTCCATTCCTGCACCCCTCCGTCCCTCTCCATCCCTCCATCCATTTCTCCCTCCATCCCTCCATCCATTTCTCTCTCCATCCAACCCTCCCTCCATCCCTCTCTCCCTCCATCTCTCCCTCTCCCATCCCTCCCTCCCCCCATCCACCCCTTCTCCATCCCTCCTTCCATCCATCTCTCCCTCCAGGTCTCCCTCCCTCCATCCCTCCATCCATTTCTCCCTCCATCTCTCCATCCAACCCTCCCTCCATCCCTCCATCCATTTCTCTCTCCATCCAACCCTCCCTCCATCCCTTCTCCATCCCTCCCTCCATCCCTCTCTCCCTCCATCTCTCCCTCTCCCATCCCTCCTTCCCCCCATCCACCCCTTCTCCATCCCTCCATCCATTTATCCCTCCATCCATTTATCCCTCCATCTCTCCATCCAACCCTCCCTCCATCCATTTCTCTCTCCATCCAACCCTCCCTCCATCCCTTCTCCATCCCTCCCTCCATCCCTCCCTCCATCCCTCTCTCCCTCTCCCATCCCTCCCTCCCCCCATTCACCCCTTCTCCATCCCTCCTTCCATCCATCTCTCCAGCTCTCCCTCCATCCCTCTATCCATTTCTCTCTCCATCTCTCCCTCCAACCCTCTTTCCATCCCTCCATCCCTCCATCTCTTTCTCCATCTTCTCCCTCCGTCCATCCCTTCTCTATCTCTCCCTCCCTCCCTTCTCCATCCTTTCCTCCCTCCTTCCCTCTTTCCATCCCTCCATCCACCCCTTCTCCATCCCTGCTCTCTCCCTCCCTCCATCCCTTCTCCATCCCTCCCTCCATCCATCCCTCCCTCCCTCCATCCCTCCATCCCTTCTCCATCCCTTCCTCCATCCATCCCTGCATCCCTCTCTCCATCCCTCCCTCCACCCTTCTCTCCCTCCTTCCCCTCCCCTTTCCCCCCTCCCTCCACCCCCCCCAATCCCCAACTTTCATTTACCCTCATCTGTCAGCACAGCTCACGAGTTTGGGGGGTCTCAGCCCCCCTGAAACGATTTCAGGGGTCTCAATCCCCATGGCACGAGTTTGGGGGGGGGGGGGGGGGGTGTCAGCCCCCCTGAAATGATTTTAGGGGTCTCGGTCCCCATGACACGAGTTTGGGGGGGTCTCAGCATCCATAGTATGATTGCGGGGGGTGTTGTCAGCAGGTTTGGGGGGGTCTCAGCCCCCCTGAAACGAATCTGGGGAGGTCTCAGCCCCTATGACACGAGTTTGGGGGGGTCTCAGCCCCCCGAAACCATTTTGGGGATCTCAGCCCCCATGGCATGAGTATGGGGGGGGGGTGTCTCAGCCCCCCTGAAACGATTTCAGGGGTCTCAGCCCCCATGACACGAATTTGGGGCGTCTCAGCCCCCCTGAAACGAGGGGGGGGGGGGGGATCCTCAGCCCCCATGACACGAGTTTGGGGGGGTCTCAGCAGGATGGCGGTCCAGCCCCCAGAAGCGCCGGTTGTGCCATGGGACGGAGATGGCCCTGTCCCCCCACC
>NC_138933.1:634049-799918 GCF_965231255.1 Vanellus vanellus
GGTGATGGGGTCTGGGGTGATGGGTATCCTGTGGGGTCGCTGGGTGCCAGGGGTCCCGGGTGCTGGGGGATCTCGGGGCACCAGGGGTCCCCAGTGTTGGGTACCCCAGGGGTCCCTGGGTGTGGGGGTCCTGGGGTGCTGGGGGGTCCCAGGGCACTGGGGTCCTGAGTGCTGGGTACCCTGGGGGTCCCAGTGTGCTGGTGTCCCAGGATGATGGGTGTCCTGGGGGGGGAGGGGGTGTCCCTGAGTGCTGGGGGTCCCTGGGTGAGGGGGTCCCTGGGCGCCAGGGGTGCCAGGGTGGCGGGTAGGTGGGATTTGAAGTAGGTGTCCTGCAGGGTTTGGGGGTCCCAGGGTGCCGGGGGGTCCCTGGGTGCCAGGGGTCCTGGGGGGTCCCGGGGTCCTGGGGGGTCCCAGGGTCCTGGGTGATGGGGTCTGGGCTGTTGGGGGTGCTGGGGGGGTCCCAGAGTGCTGGGGGTCCTGGGTGATGGGGTCTGGGGTGCTGGGTATGCTGGGGGGTCCCAGAGTACTGGGGGTCCTGGGGTGCTGGGTATCCCAGGGGTGCTGGGTATTCTGGGGGGGTCCCAGAGTGCTGGGGGTCCTGGGTGGTGGGGTCTGGGGTGCTGGGTATACTGGGGGGGTCCCAGGGTGCTGGGGGTCCTGGGGTGCTGGGTATCCTAGGGGTGCTGGGGGTCCTGGGGTCTGGGGTGCTGGGTATACTGGGGGGGTCCCAGGGTGCTGGGGGTCCTGGGGTGCTGGGTATCTTAGGGGTGCTGGGGGTCCTATGGTCTGGGGTGCTGGGTATACTGGGGGGGTCCCAGAGTGCTGGGGGTCCTGGGGTGCTGGGTATCCTAGGGGTGCTGGGGGTCCTGGGGTCTGGGGTGCTGGGTATACTGGGGGGGTCCCAGGGTGCTGGGGGTCCTGGGGTGCTGGGTAACCCAGGGGTGCTGGGTATTCTGGGGGGGTCCCAGAGTGCTGGGGGTCCTGGGTGGTGGGGTCTGGGGTGCTGGGTATACTGGGGGGGTCCCAGGGTGCTGGGGGTCCTGGGGTCTGGGGTGCTGGGTATACTGGGGGGGTCCCAGGGTGCTGGGGGGTTCTGGGTGCTGGGGGTCCTGGGTGGTAGGGTCCCAGGGTGGGGTGGGGGGGTCCCGGGCGGGGGGTACCTGGGATTTGAAGTATGTCTCCTGGGGGGTGGAGAGGACGTCGGCGGAGGCGATGTCGAGGTGCAGCAGGATCTGGCGGAAGGACGGCCGGTTCCGGGGTTTGCTGTTCCTGGGGGGGGGGTGGGGAGCAGCACGGCGCTGGGCGCAGGCGGGAGGGGGGGGGGGGCACTGCGGGGTGCCGGGGGGGGGGGGGGGTGTGCCGGGGCTTTTGGGGACCACAGGCAGAGAAGGGCGTGCAGGAGACAGCGGGGTGCCCGATGGGTGCTCGGGGTGCAGCCCGGCATGGGGCACCCATGGACATCCCCCCCCCCCCCCTCCAAGGGTGGGGGGTCCCTATGACCACCCCGATGCGCTCTCCACATTGGGGTGCCAACGGGTGGTCCCTCCCGGTGGTCCCGTGGGTGGGGTGGTCCCCCATGAGATGATTCCACCGCGGCACCGGTGGCCCATGGTGTGGCCCCACGGTAGGGATGTCCCTCCGGGGTGTCCCCACGGTAGGGTGTCCCCATGGTAGGGTGTCCCCACAGGGTGGGGGATGTCCCCACGGGTGCACTCACCAGCACTGGCGCAGCAGCACCTTGAAGCCATCGGGGCAGCCGGAGGGGACGGGCAGGTGGAGGCTGTTGCTGCCCACCCCCCAGATGATGGCCGAGGAGTCCACGTCCTTGTAGGGGATCTCCCCCGTCAGCAGCTCCCACAGCACCACCCCAAAGGACCTGGGGACACCGTCACCCGCAGTCCCCGTCACCCCAGGCTGGGCACCCCCCAGTGTCCTCCCCCTGTCCCCTGCTCCCCCTTGCCCCGGTGTCCCCTCCCCGCCTCTGCCCATGCTGGTGGCCCCGATGTCCCTCATCCCTGTCCTCGCGATGTCCTCCCCGGTATCCCCACTGTCCCGCTTGTCCCCAATTCTTCCTGTGCCTCCAGCGTCCCCATTGCCTCCCGAAGCCCCCCCTGCTGCTGTCCCCCCAGTGCCACCACAGCTCCCTGGTGTCCCTAAGGTGGCCACGTCCCCGCTGTCCCCGAGGCCCCTGTGCCCTCACCAGATGTCAACCTTCTCGGAGACAGGCTCGTTGCGGATGACCTCGGGCGCCATCCAGGCCACCGTGCCGGCAAAGGACATTTTGGTGCTCTTGTCAATGAGCTCCTTGGAGGTGCCGAAGTCCGAGATCTTCACCACATCGTCGTAGGTGATGAGCATGCTGGGGGGCACCTGCTCAGCGCCACGCCAACGGCACAGGCACGGCACCGCCACGGGCATGCAACTGCTATGAGCATCATCGGGTCACGGGCATGCCACCACCACGGGCACGCCACCGTCATGGACATGGCACCACCAACATGGACATGGCACCACCATGGGCATGCAACTGCCACGAGCATGGTCCCGTCATGGACACACCACCACCATGGGTGCAGCACTGCCACCACCATGAGCATGGCATCACCATGGGCATGCAACTGCTGTGAGCATGGTCCTGTCATGGACATGGCACCATGGGTACAGCACTGACACCACCACGAGCATGGCACCACCATGGGCATGCAACTTCCATGAGCATGGTCCCATCATGGACACACCACCACCATGAGCATAGCACCACCATGGGCATGCAACCGCCACGAGCACGGTCCCGTCATGGACATGCCACCACCATGGGTACAGCACTGCCACCACCACGAGCATGGCACCACCATGGGCATGCAACTGCTGTGAGCATGGTCCCATCATGGACGTGCCACCACCATGAGCATAGCACCACCATGGGCATGCAACCGCCACGAGCACGGTCCCATCATGGACATGCCACCACCATGGGTACAGCACTGACACCACCATGAGCATGGCATCACCATGGGCATGCAACTGCTGTGAGCATGGTCCCATCATGGACGTGCCACCACCATGAGCATAGCACCACCATGGGCATGCAACCGCCACGAGCACGGTCCCATCATGGACATGCCACCACCATGGGTACAGCACTGACACCACCATGAGCATGGCATCACCATGGGCATGCAACTGCTGTGAGCATGGTCCCATCATGGACGTGCCACCACCATGAGCATGGCACCACCATGAGCATGCAATTGCCACAAACATGGAACCACCATGGGTATGGCACTGCCATGGCCACACAACTGTCACGGACACACAGCCACTATGTTCACTGCACTGCCACGAGCACGATGCTGTCACGGACATGTCACTGCCATGGACACACATCCACCACAGACGTGGCACTGCTACGGGCATGCAACTGCCATGGGCATTGCATCACCATGGGCATAGCATGGCCATGGCACCACCAAGGCCATGTCCCCACCAAGGCCATGTCCCCGCCATGGACATGGCACCACCAAGGCCATGGCACCACCAAGGACATGTCCCTGCCATGGCCATGTCCCCATCAAGGACATGTCCCCACTATGGCCATGTCCCCACCATGGGCATGCAACTCTCACCGACACGCCACCACCGAGCACAACGCACCACCACGGGCACGGTGCCGCCATCATCATGCAACCGCCACATGCACATCCCCACCACGGGCACGGCACCGTCACGAGCGCCCCACCTCCTGGGGCACCCACCCCAGCACCCATGGGTGCTCCCCGAGCCCCCGGCCCCGCTCACTTGGGCGACTTGAGGTCGCGGTGGATGATCTTGTGGAGGTGCAGGTAGTTCATGCCGCCGGCGATGCCCATGGACCAGTCCACCAGGAGCGAGGGGGTGACCTTGCGCCCGGCGCGCAGCACCTCGTAGAGTTGGCCCTGGGCGCAGAACTCCATGATGATGCAGTAGCAGGGTGCCTGGGTGCACACACCCCTGCGGGCACAGCGGCACCCTCAGCACCCACCGCTTGGCCAACCGAGGGCACCCAACTCCACTGCTTGGCCCAACCAGGGGGACCCAACAGCACCCAACTTCTCCAGGGCACCCAACTCCACCACTTGGCCCAACTGAGGGCACCCAACTGCACCCAACTTCTTCACAGCACCCTCAGCACCAACCGCTTGGCCAACTGAGGGCACCCAACAGCACCCAACTCCACCACTTGGCCCAACCGGGGGCACCCAACAGCACCCAACTTCTCCACGGCACCCAACTCCACCGCTTGGCCAACTGAGGGCACCCAACAGCACCCAACTTCTCCACGGCACCCAACTCCACCGCTTGGCCAACTGAGGGCATCCAACAGCACCTAAGTCCACCACTTGGCCCAACCAGGGGCACCCAACTTCTCCGGGGCACCCAACTTTCACCAGGACACCCATCTGCACCCAAGTGTCGCTCAGCACCCATGGGTGCTGGGGCACCCAAATCCACTGCGAGCACTAGGAGGACCCATCAGCAACATTGGCACCCCTCTGTGCCCAGAGACCCCCATAGCACCTGAACTGGGGCACCCATCGGCACCAGAGCACCCATCTGCACCCACGTGGCCCTGCCCCAAGAGTGCCCTGGCTGTGGCACACCTGTCCCATGTGTGACCATCCCCTATGCCACACGTGGGACACGCCAGCGCGTCCCCTGCCCACAGTGTGTCAGTGCCCCGTGTCCACGCCGTGTCCTGCCCGCCCAGGTCCGTGCCGTGCTGGTGTCCCCATGCACGTGCCGGGTTGGTGTCCCAGGCCCGTGGCACGTCCATGACCTCTATGCCTGTGCCCATGGCACGACCATCCTCATGCCGTGTTCATGCTCATGCCCATACCGTGTCCGTGCCCGCTGCCCATGCTGTTCCCTGTGCCTATACCGTGTCCATGCCCCATGGCGTGTCCACACCCGGTGCCCATGATGTTCTCCATGCCATGTCCGTGTTCCACACCCATGCCATGTCCATGCCCATGCTGTGTCCATGCCCGGTGCCCGTGATGTTCTCCATGCCATGTCCGTGTTCCACACCCATGCCATGTTCATGCCCTATAGCATGTCCGTGCCCCGTGACTGTGGTGTTCTCCATGACCATGCCGCATCCACACTCCATGACCATGGCATGTCCATGCCCCATGCCGTGTCTATGCCCTCTGCCCATGCTTTTCCCCGTGCCCATGGCGTGCCCATGGCCCATGCTGTGTCCACACCCATGCCCATGCCATGTCCATGCCTCCATCCTTCATGCCCATGCCACGTCCACGCCCCATACCATGTTCATGCCCATGCTGTGTCCACGCCTGGTGCCCATGATGTTCTCCATGCCATGTCTGTGTTCCACACCCATAGCACACCCATGCCCTATAGCATGTCCATGCCCCGTGCCATGTCTGTGCCCCGTGACCGTGGTGTTCCCCATGACTGTGGTGTTCCCCATGACCGTGCCATATCCACACTCCATGACCACAGCATGACCGTGCCCAATGCTGTGTCCATGCTGTGTCCGTGGTGTCCCCAAGCCCATACCACGTCCATGCCCCATGCCCATGCTGTTCCCCGTGCCCATGGCATGCCCGTGGCCCATGCTGTGCCCATGCCCATGCCCACGCCATGTCCATGCCTCCATCCTTCATGCCCATGCTGTGTCCACGCCCGGTGCCCATGATGTTCTCCATGCCGTGTCCGTGTTCCACACCCACGGCACACCCATGCCCTATAGCATGTCCACACCCCGTGCCATGTCCGTGCCCTATAGCATGTCCATGCCCTATGATCGTGGTGTTCCCCATCACCACGCCACATCCACACTCCATGACCACGGCATGACCGTGCTGTGTCCACGCTGTGGCCTTGATGTCCCCATGCCCATACCGTGTCCGTGCCCCACGCCGTGCCCAAGCCTCGCGCCCCATGCCCCACGCCAGCAGCACCCGCGCTCACTTGAAGGTGATGATGTTGGGGTGCTTGAGCTTGCGCAGGTGCTTGATGTCGGTCTCCTTGAGGTCCCGCACCTTCTTCACGGCCACCTCCTCGCCGTGGAAGCGGCCCAGGAAGACGGCCCCCTGCGCCCCACTGCCCACCCACTGCAGGTCCAGGATCTCCTCGAACGGCACCTCCCAGGGGTCTGCGGGCACCCGTGGCACCCCACATCAGCACCCCCATGCCCATGACACCCACACATTGTCACCCTCAATGCACCCACGGCCCTGACACCCCCACACTGTCACCCCCACACGCATGGCACCCCACATGTTCACCCCCACTGCACCCCCCTTGGCACCCTCACCCCAGCCTTCCTCGTCCCACCCTGCCCCACTGCACCCCACTCCCTGCCCCACTGCCCCCCGGTTTGCCCCACTGCCCCTTTCCTGTCCCCCCGCCCCCTCCTCTGCACCCCTTTCCCTGCCCTACTGCCACCCCTTTGTCTCCTGCACCCCAGGACCCCATACCCTGCCCCACAGCACCCTCCTTTGCCCCAGACCTCCCTCCCAGCCCCATTGCATCCTCCCAGCCCCACAACACCCCATAGCACCCCTACAGCACTCTCCCAGCCCCGTAGCACCCCATAACACCCTCCCAGCCCCATAGCACCCTTCTTTGCCCCCTTGCAACCATCCCGCCCCACAGACCCCCATAACACCCTCCCAGGCCCATAACACCCTCCCAGCTCCATAACACCCCACAGCCCCGTAGCACCCCATAGCACCCTCCCAGCCCCATAGCACCCGTCTTTGCCCCCTTGCACCCTTCCCGCCCCACAGCCCCCCATAATACCCTCCCAGCCCCATAGCACCCTCCCAGCTCTATAGCACCCTTTGCCCCCTTGCACCCTTCCCACCCCACAGCCCCCCATAACACCCTCCCAACCCCACAGCCCCCCACAGCTCCCCATAACACCCTCCCAACCCCACAGCCCCCCACAGCTCCCCATAACACCCTCCCAACCCCACAGCCTCTCACAAGCCCCCATAACACCCTCCCAGCCCCACAGCCCCCCATAACACCGTCCCAGCCCCACAGCACCCCACAGCCCCCCACAGGCTCCCATAACACCCTCCCAACCCCACAGCCCCCCACAGCTCCCCATAACACCCTCCCAACCCCACAGCCCCCCACAGCTCCCCATAACACCCTCCCAACCCCACAGGCCCCCACAACCCCCATAACACCCTTCCAGTCCCACAGCCCCCCACAGCCCCCCATAACACCCTCCCAACCCCACAGGCCCCCACAACCCCCATAACACTGTCCCAGCCCCACAGGCCCCCACAGCCCCCCACAGGCCCCCATAACACCCTCCCAACCCCACAGCCCCCCACAGCTCCCCATAACACCCTCCCAACCCCACAGGCCCCCACAACCCCCATAACACCCGCCCAGCCCCACAGCCCCCCACAGCCCCCCACTCCCCGCTCGGCCCCGGTGCCCCCTCACCCTCCGGTGGGTGCTTGTGCTCGGCGGCGTAGGCTTTGCCGATCATGGTCCAGACGGGCCTGAGGCAGCCGAAGAGCCCCTCCAGGAAACCCCCCCCGGCCTGGCACCGCAAGTGGGCGGCCTCGGCTGCCAGCGGGCCCGAGGCCTCCGGGCCTAGCTCGGGGGCTCGGGGCGGCCCGCGGCGGGGCCAGGCCTCGGGGGGCGGCGGGGGGCCCTGGGGGGCGGCGGGCAGCACGTCACGCAGTACGCACTGGGTGGGGGTCAGCTCCTGCTCGGGGGTCCCGTCCGAGGGCAGCGCCAGCGAGGGCGAGGGGGTGCGCGTCTCGTGCAGGCAGGCCATGGCGGGGCCTCCCGCGGGCCCCCCGCTGCCCCCCGGCCTACGCCAGGGGCTGTCAGCGGGGAGGGGGCGCGGGAGAACCCCCCCACACACACACACACCGCAGGCCTGGGGGCAACGCAACACACGGGGGTGGGTGTCCCGTCACACGTGTGTGCGCCCCACACACCCGTGTGCCCCCCCCTTGAACCCATGGACTCCCCTTACATGTGTGTGCAACACCACAGGGGGGGGTGTGTGTCCCTTCACCCGTGTGCCCCCCCCCCCTTTGCACCCCTGGACTCGCCTTCACACGTGTGTGCAACACTATGTGTGTGTGTCCTGTCACACATGTGTGCCCCACACACACCCATGCGCCCCCCCCCCTTGCACCCCTGGACTCGCCTTCACACGTGTGTGCAACACAATGTGTGTGTGTCCTGTCACACATGTGTGCCCCACACACACCCGTGTGCCCCCCCTTGCACCCATGGACTCGCCTTCACACGTGTGTGCAACACTGTGTGTGTGTCCTGTCACACATGTGTGCCCCACACACACCCATGTGCCCCCCCTTGCACCCATGGACACCCCTTACGTGTGTGTGTAACACAACACGTGTGTGTGTCCCCCTTCAGGTGTGTGTGTCCCTTCAGATATGTGTGCCCCCCCCCTCGCACCCATGGACTCTCCTTCACACGTGTGTGCAACACAACAGGGTGGGTGTGTGTCCCTTCACACGTGTGTGCGCCCCACACACCCGTGTGCCCCCCCCTTGAACCCATGGACACCCCTTACATGTGTGTGCAACACAACACGTGTGTGTGTCCTGTCACACATGTGTGCCCCCCCCTTGCACCCATGGACACCCCTTCACACGTGTGTGCAACACAACACGTGTGTGTGTGTGTCCCATCACATGTGTGTGCACCCCCTGCGCCTGTGTGTGCAATGTAACGCACGTGTGTGTCCCTTCACACGTGTGTGGCCCCCACTCACCCGTGTGCCCCCCTGCCTTGCACCCATGGACTGCCCTTACACGTGTGTGCAACACATGTGTGTGTGTGTCCCGTCACACGTGCATGAGCATGCAGGGGTGTGCACAAGCGTGCAAGAGGGTCTGTGAGCGTGCAAGGGGGTCAGCTAGCGTGCGGGGGGGTGTACCAGACCGGGGGTGTGTGCACAAGCGTGCGAGAGCGTGCACAAGCGTGCAAGCGGGGGGTCCCGGGGGGGGGGGGGGGGGATGGGGCCCGATCCGGCTCCCCTGGAATTTTTTTGGGGAGGGGGGGTTGCCATGGCAACAGCGGAGCGGGCGATGAGGTCATCACTAAAATTAGGGGGGGGGTGAGTCACCGCGGGGGGGGGGGGGGAGAGGAGGGGGGGTGTGGGCGGGGCTTAACGTCACCCCGAGGGACCCCCCCCCCCCCCGGGGGGGGGGACGACACACACACGACACACACGCGACACACGACCCGCCCCTCCAGGTGTCGTGTGTGTCGTCCCCCCCGTGGTGACATCACGTCACGCGGTGACGTCATCCCGGTAAGGGATGGAGCCTCCCCCCTCCCCCTCCCCCCCGCCCCCTTCGGCGGCTCCGCGGGGGGAAACTGAGGCAGAAGCGAACGGGGGGGGGGGGGGGGGAGGGGTTGTCTCTGTCACGACATGCGAAAGCGGCGGCCTCATGTCGCGACAGAGCGGGGCTGGAAGAAGGGAGCCGGGGGAGAGAGCGCCCCCGCGCCCCTCGGCCGCCGCCGCCGTGGCATGTCGGGACATGGCGCCCTGTCGCGACTCGGGGGAGGGAGGGGCCGCGAGGGGCACACGCGTGGGGAGGGGGGGCACACGCGTGTGCAAGGGGGGGGGGACACGCACGCCTGGGGGAGGGGCACGGCCGCGTAGGGGCGCACACGCGTGTGCAGAGGGCTGCGGGCGCACACGGGGGTGGCACACGCGTGTGAGAGGCAGTGCACACGCGCGTGCAACGGGCACGCGCGTGCGTGGAGGTGCCGACACGCGTGCAAGGGCCGCGCACACGCGGAGGGGTGCACACGCGGGCCCAAGGGGGGGCACGCGCGTGTGCAAGGGGATGGGCACATACGTGAGGGGGCGCACACGTGCGTGCAACCGGTGCACGCGTGTGTGTGTGTGTGGGGGGGTGCCAACAGGCGTGCAAGGGGCCTGCACACATGCAAGGGGGCACACAGGCGTGCAAGGAGGTCCCGCTCACACTGGGTTCACACGTACGTGCAAGGGGGTGCCCAGCATGCAGTGGCGCACACGCACGTGCAAAGGAGCGCACACACATGTGAGGGGGTGCACGCGTGTGTGTGTGGGGTGTCCACATGCGTGTGAGGGGCGCGCGCACATGCAGGGGTGCACACACGTGTGCAAGGGGGTGCCCAGCCCTGCAGGGTTGCACACGTGCGTGCGAGAGGGCGGCACACGTGTGTGCAGGGGGTTGCACCGGTGTGTGCAAGGCGATGCACGAGTGTGCACGGGGGGGCACACACTTGGGGAGGGGGGCACGCACGGGCCGTGCGTGCATGCACCTGCACGGCCTGCACACGCGTGTGCGGGGACACACAGACATGTGGGGGGGGCACACGCATGCACAAGGGTGCACACGCGTGTGCGGGGGGGTGAAGGCCCCATCTGGGGGGGGGGGAGAGTGTCACACGTGTGCCCGGAGCTGCCCACGCGTGTGCAAGCGCAGCCCCCACACGAGGAGGGGCACACGCGTGTGCAAGAGGCCGCTCATCCCCCCCTCCCCCCCTCCATCCCCCCACGAGTGCGGGGGGGAGGTTGTACCCCCCTCCCTTCTCCCCTCCCCCCCCCCCCCCGCCATCCCGGTAGCATCCCTGGTCCTACCCCCCCCCCCTCATCCCGGTACCTCCCCCCCCATCCCGGTAACCCCCCCCCGGTACCTCCCCTCCCCCCTCCGGTACCTCCCCCCCCCTCCGGTAACTCCCCTCCCCCCTCCCGGTACCTCCCCCCCCCCCTCCGGTACCTCCCTCCCCCCCTCCGGTAACTCCCATCCCCCCTCCCGGTACCTCCTCCCCCCCCCCCCCCTCCGGTACCTCCCCCCGCCCCCCCCCGGGGCCTCCCCGCCGCTCCATCCCGGTGCCGGTACCTGGGGGGGGGTGAGGGGGGGTCCGGGCCCCGCTCCCGCTGGTGCCGGTTTTTTTAGGGGGAGGGGATGGGGGGGGGGAGGGGGGGCGGTGCCGGTGATGGCGGTGGCGGCTCCGGGGGCGATGGCGGCGGCGGCGGCGGTGGCGGGGCCGGGGCTGGGCCCGGGCGGGGCGGGGAGCGGGGCGGGTACCGGGGCCGGTGCGGCGGTGGGGGAGAACGGAACGGAACGGAACGGCCCCGCCCCGCGTTCGGCCCCGCCCCGCCCCGCCCCGCCCCGCCCCACCGGCACCGGCACCCCTCTACCGGCACCGGGACATCTATACCGGCACCGGGACCACCGGCACCCTTCTACCGGCACTGAGACATCTATACCGGCACCGGGACCCCTATGACGGCATCGGGACCACCGGCACCCTTCTACCGGCACCGGGACCCCTATAGCCGCACCGGGACCACCGGCACCCCTCTACCGGCACCGGCACCCCTCTACCGGCACCGGGACCCCTATAGCCACACTGGGACTCCTATACCGGCACCCCTATGACGGCATCAGGACCACCGGCACCCCTATAACGGCAGTGGGACCCCTATACCGGCACCAGGACCCCTATACTAGCACCGGGACCACCGGCACCCCTATACCGGCACTGGGACCCCTAAACTGGCACCAGGACCCCTATACTAGCACCGGGACCACCGGCACCCCTATAACGGCACTGGGACCCCTATACCAGCACCGGCACCCCTATACCGGCACTGGGACCCCTAAACTGGCACCAGGACCCCTATACTAGCACAGGGACCACCGGCACCCCTATAACGGCACTGGGACCCCTATACCGGCACCGGGACCCCTATACCAGCACCGGGAACACCGGCACCCCTATACCGGCACTGGGACCCCTAAACCGGCACCGGCACCCCTATAACGGCACTGGGACCACCGGCACCCCTATACCGGCACTGGCACCACTGTACCAGCACCGGGACCACCGGCACCGGCACCTCCATACTGGGACCGAAACCCCTATACGAGCACGGGACCACCGGCACCCCTATAATGGCACCTGGGACCACCAGCACCCCAGTACTGGCACTGGGACCCCTATACTGGCACCGGGACCACCAGCACCCCTATAATGGCACCGGCACCCCGATACTGGCACCGGGACCCCTATACTGGCACCAGGACCCCCAGTAGCACGACCCCTATACCAGCACTGGGACCACCGGCACCCCTATACTGGTACTGGGACCCCTATACTAGCACTGGGATCACTGGCACTGGGACCCCAATGGGCACCGGGACCCCCCGCTGGCCCCGGCAGCACCGGGACCCCCCCAGGAGCAGGATCGGGACCCCCCGGTGCCCCCAGGACCCCCCGGCACCACATGGGGGCCCCAATGCAGTCCCAGTGCTCCCAGTATGGGTGTGCTTCTGTCCCCAGTGCTCCCAGTCTGACCCCAGTGCTCCCAGTTCGGGTGTGCTTCTGTCCCCAGTGCTCCCAGGCTGACCCCAGTGCTCCCAGTTCGGGTGTCCCTGTCCCCAGTGCTTCCAGTCTGACCCCAGAGCTCCCAGTCTGGGTGTCCCTCTGTTCCCAGTGCTCCCAGTCTGGGTGTCCCCCTGCCCCCAGTGCTCCAAGTCTGTCCCCAGTGCTCCCAGTATTGGTGTCCCTCTGCTCCCACTGTTCCCAGTCTGACCCCACAGCTCCCAGTCTGGATGTCCCTCTGTCCCCGGTGCTCCCACTCTCACCCCAGTGCTCCCAGTATGGGTGTCCCTGTCCCAGTGCTCCAAGTCTGTCCCCAGACTTCCCAATCTGTCCCTAGAACTCCCAGTCCAGGTTTGATTCTGTTCCCAGTGCTCCCAGTGTGGGTGTCCTCCCATCCCCAGTGCTCCCAGTCTGTCCCCAGTGCTCCCAGTCTGACCCCAGTGCTCCCAGTATGGGTGTTCCTGTCCCAGAGCTCCCAGTCTGTCCATAGAACTCCCAGCCCAAGGTTGTGATTCTGTCCCCAGTGCTCCCAGTCTGGGTGTCCCTCTGTCCCCAGCACTCCCAGTGCAGGCGTCTGTTTGTCCCCACAGCCCCTTGTCTGTCCCTGTCACACCCTGCCTGTCCCAGTTGGTCCCAGTTTGACCATTGTCACCACTGGCCTGGCCCCACCACTGCCTGTCCCTCCCTGTCCGTCTGTCCCATCACACCATGGCTGTCCCCACTGTCCCCATCCGTGGACCCCTCTCCACCCCTGTCCCACCCCGTCTGTCCCCGTTGTCCCCCCATGTCCTCGTCCCCTGCTGCCTGTCCATCCTTACCCCAATCCATCTGTCCCCACTGTCCCTCTCCATCCCTGTCCCTTCCTGTCCGTCTGTCCCTGTCCCATCTTCTCTGTCCCCATCTGCCCATCCTTGTCCCATGCTGTCCGTCTGTCCCCATCCCACCCTGTCTGTCCCTGTCCCACCCTGTCCGTCTGTCCCCACTCTCCCCATCCGCTGTCCCCTCTCCATCCCTGTCCCACCCTGTCCGTCTGTCCCCACTCTCCCCATCCATTGTCCCCTCTCCATCCCTGTCTGTCCATCCCTGTCCCACCCTGTCCGTCTGTCCCTGTCCCCCTCTGTCCATCCCTGTCCCACCCTGTCTGTCCATCCCTGTCCCTCCCTGTCCGTCTGTCCCAGTCCCATCTTCTCTGTCCCCATCTGCCCATCCTTGTCCCATGCTGTCCGTCTGTCCCCATCCCACCCTGTCCGTCCCTGTCCCACCTTGTCCGTCTGTCCCTGTCCCCCTCTGTCTGTCCATCCCTGTCCCTCCCTGTCTGTCCGTCCCTGTCCCACCCTGTCCGTCTGTCCCCACTCTCCCCATCCACCGACCCCTCTCCATCCCTCCCCCGCCCCGAGGCAGAGCCCCCGCAGCCCCCTGGCCCCGCCCCTCGCGTCCTCCACCTTCCCAGCGTGCCCCTCGCGGGGGGTTGTGGGAAGCGTAGTCCGCCCGGGGGGGCGGAGCGATCGCTCCGCCCCCCCGACGGACTACGCTTCCCACAACCCCCCGCGCCTCCCGTATCCCATCGTCCCCCGCGCCGCGCTCCGCCGCCAGCGCCCCCTGGCGGCGCGGGGCGGTGCGGGCGGCGGGACGGAGCGCGGCGGGGATGAGCGAGGAGGGGGCGGGCGGCGGGGCCAGGCGGAGCGGCGGCTTCCCCAGGTACCGGACACCCCTCTCATCCCCCCCCCCCCCCCCAGACCTTACCGGGACACCCCCCCTAAAGCGAGGTGTTCCCCCGCCACCCCGAGGTTGGGGCCTACTCCAGGCCCCCGGGCCTGTCCCTCGGTCGCCAGGCCTGTACGCTGCGTGAGGGGCGGGGGGTGGGTACAGGCCTGTCCCTGTGTGGCGGTGCCACCCGTGTCCCCACGCGGAGCGGCGGTGCCACCCTGTCGCCATGTCCCCATGTCCCCATGTCTCCATGCATGGCGGTGGCTCCAGCCCTGTCCGCATACCGTATGGTGATGCCACCCCTGTCCCCGTGTCCCCGTGTCCCCATGCTGTGTGGCGGCTCCAGCCCTGTCCCCATACTGTATGGTGATGACACCCCTGTCCCTGTGTCCCCATGCCTCATGGCAGTGCCACCCCTGTCCCCATGCTGTGTGGCAGTGCCACCCCTGTCCCCATATCACCATGCTGTGTGTTAGCTCCATCCCTGTCCTCACCCCTGTCCCTGTGTCCCCATGTGCCCATGCCATGTGGTGGTGCCATCCCTGTGACCATGTCCCCACGCTACGGGGACCTCCAGCCCTGTCCCCATGTCCCCATGCTGTGTGGTGGCCACATCCCTGTCCCCACCCCTGTCCCCATGTGCCCATGCCATGTGGTGGTGCCACCCCTCCGACTGTGTCCCCACACTACTGGGAGGCTTCAGCCCTGTCCTCATACCATATGATGATGCCACCCCTGTCCCTGTGTCCCCACATCCCCATGCTGTGTGTTGGCTCCATCCCTGTCCTTACCCCTGTCCCTGCGTCCCCATATGCCCATGCCATGTGGTGGTGCCACCCCTGTGACCGTGTCCCCACACTACAGGGGAGCTCCAGCCCTGTCCCCATGTCCCCATGCTGTGTGATGGCTCAAGCCCTGTCCCCATACCATATGGTGATGCCACCCCTGTGACCGTGTCCCCACGCTGGGGGGGGGCTCTAGCCCTGTTCCCATCCCCCCATGCCATCTGGCAGTGCCACCCCTGTCACTATGTCCCCATGCTGAATGGTGATGCCACCCCTTTCCTCACGCTACATGTCAGTGCCAGCCCTGTCCCCACATCCCCATCCCATGTGGTGGCTCCACCCTTGTCCCCATATCCTAATGCTCCGAGGTGATGCCACCCTGTCTCCATGTCCCCACACCAAGCGGTAGTGCCACCCCTTTCCCCATATCCTAATACTCTGAGGCGATGCCACCGCTGTCCCCATGTCCCCACGCCACGTGGCTGTTCCCGCCTCTCCCACCACCCCACTCCCCCCAATCCATACCCCTCCACCGGTCCCCTCTGACCTCTTCTGGGGGCTGGTGACAGCCCTGTCCCCAGCCTGGAGCAGATGCTGGCCGCCAACCCCGGGAAGACGCCCATCAGCCTCCTGCAGGAATATGGCACTCGCATAGGCAAGACCCCCGGCTACGACCTCCTGAAGGCCGAGGGACAAGCCCACCAGCCCAACTTCACCTTCCGTGTCACCGTTGGGGACATCAGCTGTACCGGTGGGTCCCCGATACCCTCCTCCTTCCAGGTTGTCCCCCCTCTTCCCAGGTTCCCCCCCCATGCCGGGAAGGGTGAGGAGAGGGGACAAGCCTGGAGAAGGTGACCTGTGGTGGCTTTCGCTTGTTTGGGATGTGTGTGTGGGGGTCTTTGGGGACAATGAGGACACGGGGCTTGTCCCCAAGAGGGTGGAGATGTGGTGGGTGATCCCTAAAAGTGTGTGTGTGTGGGGGGGAATCTCCTGGGATCCCTAAAAAAGTAAGGGGTGGAGTGATGCCTGGGACACACCGGAATCTCTTGGGACCCCCCCACCCCCCCCCAAAAAAAGTGGGTCCTTGTTGGGGGGGGAGGAGGAAATCCCTTGGGACTGTGAAGGCTGGGATGCTCGGGGATCCCCTGGGACCCCCAAATGCCACCCTCGTTGGGGAACATCTGGGACTGCGATGCCTGGAACGCTCAGGGATCTCTTGGGACCCCGCCACCCCAAAAAGGAGGTCCTGTTGGGGAATTGCCTGGGACCCCAATGACTGGGAAATATAGGGGTCTCCTGGGACCCCCAAAAATTGGGTCCTGGTGGGGGATCACCCGTCCCGATGCCTGGGATGCCCAGGGATCCCCTGGAACCCCCAAAAGTGGGTCAAAGTGGGGGGATCCCTTGAGATCCCAAAATAAAGATTGGCCTGGTGGGGGGATTGCTTGGGACACTCAGGAATCCCTTGAGACCCCCCAAAAATGGGTCCTGGTGGGAGATCACGGGGGATCCTGGTGCCTGGGGTGCCTCGGGGTACCCCAAGACCCCCAAAAATGGGTCCTGATGGGGGATCACGGGGGATCGCGGTGCCTGGGGTGCCTCGGGGTACCCCAAGACCCCCAAAAATGGGTCCGGGTGGGGGATCCCCTGGCATGCCGGTGCCTGGGTGATGTTAGAAGGACAACCCCCCCCAGGACCCTGACACTGGGGCTGTGGTAGCCCTAACCTGTGGGTCTGTGAGGGGTCTGGGGGGGGGTCCCCAGGTGTTTCTGGGGGTCCGTCCCCCCCTCAGCCAGTGCCTCCCCCAGGGCAGGGGCCCAGCAAGAAGGCGGCGAAGCACAAAGCGGCGGAGGTGGCCCTGAAGCTGCTCAAGGGAGGGGACATGCTGGAACCCACCGCCCCCGAGGAGCCCAGGTGAGGAGGGGGGCGGGGGGCACACACGGGGTCCCCAGGGTGCTGGGGGGGGTCAGGGTGGGGGTCAGGTTGCAGCACTGGGGGAGGTTGGGGGGGGCTGGGTGCTGAGGGGTGCTGGAGGGGGGAGTTTGGGGTTCTCTAGGGTGCTGGGGGGGGGGCAGGCAGTTTGGGGTACCCAGGGGGTTGGGAGTACCCCAGGGGTGCAGGGCACCCAGGGTTTTGGGGGGGATCTGCGGGGGGGTTGAGGGCATCCGGGGAGGGGGGGAGTTTGGGGGTAGCCAGGGGGATTGGGGATGCCGGGGGGGGGGGGGCGTTGGGGATCCCAAGGGATTGGGGTGTGGGTTTGGGGGTGCTCGTGGGGGGGGTGAGTGTGAGGGTACCCAGGCAGGTCTGGGGGTGCCCAGGGTGGGTCTAGGGGTGTGCGGGGGGGGGGGGGTCTTAGGGGAGTGAAGAGAATTGGGGGTACCTGGGGGGGGGAGAATACCAGGGGGCTTAGGGGTCCCAAGGGAATTGGAGGGGGGGGCGGCAGGATTTGGGGTCCCTGTGGGGGGGGCCCGGGGAGGGGGTTAAGGGTACCCAGACAGGTCTGCGGGTGCCGAGGGTGGGTCTGGGGGTGTCCGGGGGGGGGGGTTAGGGGTGTCAAGAGAATTGGGGAAGTTTGGGGGGGGGTGGGAATACCAGGGGGCCTGGGGGTCCCAAGGGAACTGGGGGGGGTCCAGCAGGATTTGAGGCAACTGGGGGGCTGGGGAGGGAGGTTTGGGGGGGGGGCAGGGAGGTTTTGGGGGCGGGGGCCAGCTCGGGCGTTAACGTCTCACTTTTTATCCCCAAGCTCTCCTTTACCCCCAGAGCCCCCGGTTGAGCCCCCCACAGCCGCCCCCCCAGCACCCACTGTGCCCCCACCCTCGCCCAGGTAACGTGATGGGTTGGGGGGGGGCACCCAGGGGCTGGGAAGGGGGCACCGATCCCCCCCCCCCTCCCCCGGAAACCCCAGCTCCCAGCACCCCATTACGCTTCCCCAGCCCCCCAACCTTGCGGTCCCCACGGTGGCGGGGGGGGGGGGAGGCTCAGAGGTGCCCCCCCTCATGCCGTGCCCGTCTGCCCCACGCAGGGGCACCCCCCTGGAGATGAAGACGCCCGTGTCCCCCCCCCAGTCAGAGTGTAACCCCGTGGGGGCTCTGCAGGTGGGTGACACCACAGGCTGGGAGAAATGGGGACATGTTGTGTCTGTGTGTCCCCGTCCCCCCCCCCCCCCCCGACTCAGTGGCCGACCCCATTTTGGGGGCGATGAGCCCGTTTTGGGGGTGACCTTACCCATTTTGGGGGTGGCGGTGACCTTTGGGGGCTGCGTCTCCACAGCTCGGGGGGGTCGGGGGGGAGGTGTCTTGCCCCTTTTGGGGACAGTTATCCCCGTTTCGGGGACGGTGGATCCATTCTGGGGACAGTTATCCCCGTTTCAGGGGTGGTTATCCCTCTTTTGGGGATAGTGGATCCATTCTGGGGACGGTTATCCCCATTTTGGGGATGTTTAGCCCCATTTCGGGGATGGTTATCCCTGTTTTGGGATGGTTATCCCTGTTTTGGGGACAGTGGATCCATTTCAGGGACAATTATCCCCATTTGGGAGATGGTTTTCCCTGTTTTGGGGACAGTTATGCCCATTTTGGGGATGTTTATCCCCATTTTGGAGAGGGTGGACCCATTTTGGGGACTATTATCCCCATTTGGGGGACAGTTATCCCCATTTCAGGGATGATTATCCCCATTTTGGGGACAGCTATTCCCATTTTGGGGATGTTTATCCCCATTTGGGAGATGGTTATCCCCATTTCAGGGAGGGTGGGCCCATTTCGGGGACAGTTATCCCCATTTCAGGGATGATTATTCCCATTTTGGGGACAGTTATCCCCATTTTAGGGACAATTAGCCCTGTTTGGGGGACGGTTATCCCCGTTTTGGGGATGGTTATCCCCATTTGGGTGATGTTTAGCCCCATTTTGGGGATGGTTTATCCCTGTTTTGGGGACTGTGGACCCATTTTGGGGGCAATGATCCCCATTTCTGGGATGGTTATCCCTGTTTTGGGGACAGTAATCCCCATTTCAGGGACCATTATCCCCATTTCAGGGACGATGATCCCCGTTTTGGGGACAGTTATCCCTATTTTGGGGACGGTTATCCCCATTTTTGGGGGCAGCGGACCCATTTTGGGGGCAGCGGACCCATTTTGGGGCTGGCCCTGCCCGTTTAGGGGCTGGCAGCTCCTTTCTGGGGCCAACTCTCCCCATTTAGGGGGCACAGCTGTGGTCCTGCCCTACCTGGAACACTCCCCCCCCTCCCCCTTCCTCCCCATTTTTGACACCCCCCCAGGAGCTGGTGGTGCAGAAGGGCTGGCGCCTGCCCGAGTACACGGTGACGCAGGAGTCGGGGCCGGCGCATCGTAAGGAGTTCACCATGACCTGCCGCGTGGAGCGCTTCGTGGAGATCGGTACGGGGTTGGAGGGGCACCCCCCGGCGTGTAGGGGAGGGGGGGGGACACGACACACATGACACGACACACACGGCTCACCTGGGGGTGTCCCTTGTCCCCCTCCTGGCAGGCAGCGGCACCTCCAAGAAGCTGGCCAAGCGCAACGCGGCCGCCAAGATGCTGGTGCGCATCCACAACGTCCCCATGGAGCCGCGGGAGGGCAGCGAGGCCGAGGTGGAGGAGGACCAGTTCTCCATGGTAGCCCCCGGCCGGCGAGGGGTTTAACGGGGGGGGGGGACACACACAACACGGGCACCCCGAGAGGTTAACGGGGGACATGGGCACCTCAAGTCACCCTGAGGGGTTAATAGGGGACACAGACACCCCGACGGCACCCCGAGGGGCTAATGGGGGGGACATGGGCACCCTGAGGGGTCAACAGGGGGGGACATGGGCACCCCGAGGCCACCCTGAGGGGTTAATGGGGGACATGGGCACCCTGATGGGGTAATGGGGGGGGACATGGGCAACCCAAGGGGCTAATGGGGGACACAGGCACCCAGAGTGGTTAGCAGGAGGGACATGGGCAACCCAAGGGGCTAACAGGGGACATGGGCATCCTGAGGGGTTAACAGGGGACACAGACACCCTGAGGGCACCCCGAGGGGCTAATGGGGGGGAAATGGGCACCCCAAGGGGTTAACAGGGGAAACGTGGGCACCCTGAGGGGTTAACGGGGGACATGGGCACCTCAGCAGGGGGGACACAGACACCCTAGGGCCACTCGGAGGGGCTAATGGGGGGTACACGGGCACCCCAAGAGGTTAACAGGGGATATGGGCACCCCAAGGCCACCCCAAAGGGTTAAGTGGGGGACATGGGCACCCCGAGGGGCTAACGGGGGACACGGGCACTCTGAGGCCACCCCAGGGGGGGCTAACTGGGGGGACACAGGCAGCCCAAAGGGTTAACAGGGGGGACATGGGCACCCTGAGGCCACCCCGAGGGGTTAATGGGGGACACAGGCACCCTCAGGCCACC
This sequence comes from Vanellus vanellus, assembly GCF_965231255.1. NCBI lineage: Eukaryota > Metazoa > Chordata > Aves > Charadriiformes > Charadriidae > Vanellus > Vanellus vanellus. Next base: position 654,366 of record NC_138933.1, read on the forward strand.
CCAAAGGGCTAATGGGGGGGGGGACACAGGCACCCCAAGGGGTTAACGGGGGACATGGGCACCCTGAGGGGTCAAGGGGGGACACGGGCACCTCCGTACCCCTCTATTCTGGGGCTCATGGACCCCCAATGATTAAAGTTGGGGGCAGTAGGGCAGGGGGACCCCCCTGGGTGGGGGGGACCCTCTGGGTTTTGGGTCATTGGGTGGGTGGGTGTTGTCCCCATGGAGGGTCCCTGAATCGGGGGGGGGGGTGGGAGAGTCCTGCAGTCCCCAAGCCCCGATGTTCCCTGGGGTACCCTGTGGGGGGAGTCCCCACAGCTCCCGTGTTCCTGGTGTGGCCCCACATGGGTGTCCCCAAGTCCCCTTCATCCCCCTGGTGGTGTCTGAGCCGCTGTGTCCCCACGTAGGGTCCCTGTGGTTCTTGAGCCCCTGGACCTCACGGGGGTCCCACTGGTCCCCGAGCCCCCAGGGGTGTCCCCGCATGGGGGTCCCCACAGTTCCTGAGCTGCTGCATCCCCATGTGGGGGTTCGGAGGGTCCCTGAGCCCCCCCCCGCCATGTCCCTGCGTGGGACTCTGGGTGGTCCCTGAGCCCCCATGTCCCCATGGTGGGGTCAGGCTAGTCCCTATGTAGGGTGGGGGACAGTCCCCATGGAGGGGTGGGGATGGTCCCCATAGAGGGGTTGGGATGGTCCCCGTGGAGGGGTCGGGATGATCCCCATGGAGGGGTGGGGACGGTCCCCATGGAGGGGTTGGGGACGGTCCCCATGGAGGGGTGAGGATGGTCCCCATGGAGGGGTTGGGGACGGTCCCCATGGAGGGGTGAGGGACAATCCCCACAGAGGGGTGGGGGACGCTCCCCAAACCCCCTGTCGTGTCCGTCCCCCCCCGTGCAGGCGGGCCCCAGGCTGGAGGGTCTGCGGGGCCGAGCGCCGGGCTGCACTTGGGACTCGCTGCGCAACTCGGCGGGCGAGAAGATCGTGCAGCTGCGGAGTCACCCGCTGGCACCCATGGGTGCTGGCGCCTGCGCCCTCCTGCAGGAGCTCTCCGAGGAGCAGAGCTTCGCCATCAGCTACCTCGACATCGGTGAGCGCCCCCCCCCACCTCTTCCCTCTGCGCCCCCCCAAACCCGGGGGTGCCCCAACCCCGGGCTCAGGGGGGTTGGGGAGGGGGGGGGGGGATTTGGGGTGACGGTGGCCTGTCCCCGTGTCCCCCTCGCTGTGTGTGTGTGTGTGTCCCCACAGATGCGTTGAGCCTCAGTGGGCTGCACCAGTGCCTGGTGGAGCTGTCGACGCAACCGGCCACGGTGTGTCACGGCGCGGCCCCCTCCCGCGACGGCGCCCGCTCCCAGGCCGCCCGCAACGCCCTCCAGTACCTCCGCATCATGGCGGGGGGCAAGTGAGCCCCCCCCTCCTCCAACGCACCCCACCCACACCCCGAACGGACCCACGGACGCTCCGACAGACTCACGGACCAAAAAACATGGACCTGGAGGGATGCCCGGACACACTGGGGGACACCCGACCCCCCGCCCTCCACGGACACCCAGACGGATACCCGGCCCCACTGTGGGCACCGGGACCTGTGGATGGATGGACAGACGAACAGATGGACAGACACATGTCCCCCCCCCCCTCCCCAGGCAGAGCCCGGACAGACCTCAGGGCCCCTGGGGGCCCCCTCCATCCTGTGCCCCCCCCGAGGGTGAGGAGGGTCCCCAGGCACAACCAGGGAATAAAACTGGGGGGGTTTGTAACCGCCCGGCGTTGGTGTCTTTTTGGGGGCGGGGGGGACACTTGGGGGGCAGTTGTGGGGCAGAAAGGGGGTGGGTCTGTGTCGTTCCCCCCCTCCCCTCCCCAGTCCCCATGGGACAAAACCAGAGCGAGTGTTTGGGGGTGAGTGGCACCAGTTTATTGGGAGACAGATGGACCCATGGATGGATGGGGTTGGGACGGACTCACGGACCCATGGACACGGACGGACTCGGGGATGGCTTTCCAGACAGACGGCTCCAGGGACAGACGGACAGACGGACGGATGGATGCTCAGCGGCGGCGGCCGAAGCGCTGCGGCGTCGCCATGGTCCAGAATGGGGCGGCCGGAGGGTCCCAGCTGCGGGGGCTGAGCCGCGCCCGGGACCCCCCCCGCGACCCCCGGCCTGACCTGCTGCGGGGACAGCGCACCGGTGACACCCCCGAGGGGACAGAGGGATGGGGATGGACAGAGGGACAGGGCTGGGACGGTTGGACAGGGGTGCGCAGGCACAGAGGGATGGGGACAGAGGGGCCAAAGCTGGGGGGGGGGAGGGGGAGGGGGGCTCCAGAGGGACAGAGGGATGGACAAACGGACAGGTGCGATGGGGACAGACGGACATGAGTGACCGAGGACAGACAGATGGAAGGACACTGAGTGCCACGGACGGATAGGGACAGTGGGACGGACAGATGGATGGATGGGACAGATGGGAATGGACTGAAGAACAGGAACGGGGACAGATGGGGACAGACGGACACTATGGGGGACACCCATCCCTCTGCCAGCCAGGCCACCTCTGGTTGCCCCCAAACACCCCGGTCGTCCCTGTCCGCCCCCCCCCGGTGTCCCCAAACACCCGAGTCCCTCCTCAGCCCCGACGGCCCCGCAGCGCCCCGACCCCCCCCCCCCCGGCGCCCCCCCGACCCCCTGGACCCCCCGGTGCCCCCAGCCCCGACCCCGACCCCCGGTGCCACCCTGACCCCCGGGACCCTCCGGGGCCCCCCCCCCCCCCCCGGCCCCGCTCACCTCTGCGGCCGCAGGAGGGCCCCCGCGCTGCGGTCGGGGCGCTGCAGGGACCGGAGCAGCGCGCTCAGAGCGGCGGCGGCGGCGGCGGGAGGGGGCGGCCCCGGGGGGGCGGCGGCGGCAGCGGCCTGCGGAGGGGTCGGACGGGGCGGCGGAGGGAGAATCAGGGCAGCCCCGAGCCCGGGGGGCGCCCCCTCTCCCCCATCCCCAAATCCGACAATCCCGTTCCTCTCCCCCCACCCCGTCCCGTCCCGCTCTCCCGCCCCGACGGCGCGGCCCGGGGCTCACCGGGTCGGGGTCGGGGCCGGTCCCGGGGGCTCCGGGGCAGCAGCGGGCGGCGCGGAGGGTCCCCGCCAGCAGCAGTAGCAGCAGCAGCAGCAGTCGCCGCTCCGCCATCGCCCCCGCCGCCCACCGCCGCCGCCGCCGCCACCGCCTCTTATAGCCGGGCCGGGCCGGGCCGCGCCGCCGGGGGGGTCCCGGGGGAGCGGGAGATCGCGGGGATCAATCCTGGTCCCGCCGCCGCCGCCGCCGCTAATGAAACCCATTTACCAACCGCGACAGACCGCCACCGGGGACGGACGGACGGACGGATGGACGGATGGACGGGGGCGGCATAGCGCTCCCCCCCCCTCCCCCCCGGGACCCTCAACCCGCACCACCGGGGCTGTCTGCACCGTCGGACCGGGACCCCGAGACCCCCCCGTCCCCGGGACCCCCCCAGCCTGGACCGGAGCCCCGACTCGCCTCGTCCGCCCCATCCCGCCCCGGGACCCTCCCCCGCCCCGACTGACCCCCCCCGCCCCATCCCCGGGACCCCCCCGGTCCCCCCCGTCCCCGGGACCCCCCCAAAGACCGCTCCGTCGCGGCTCGTTGTCGCCACCCGGTGGTCGCGCCGCGCTCCTGCAGCCCCGACGGGGCGGCCCCGGCTCCGCCGCTCCCTGAGATCCCCCCGCCGCTCCCTCCGATCCAAATCCAGCTGAAATCGCCCCAAACCCGCAGTCCGAGGGTGTCCCCGGCCACTGTGGCGGCCCGGTGTCCCCCCCCAAGCAGACTCACCTGCTGTGTCACCCGGGTGGGTGACAGCCCCGCGGTGTCCCCAACCACATCTGATGGTCGGACGATGTCACTGCGGTGGGTGACAGCCCCGCAGTGTCCCCAACCACATCTGATGGTCGGACGATGTCACCCCAATGGGTGACAGCCCCGCGGTGTCCCCAACCACATCTGACGGCAGGACGGTGTCACCCCAAGGGGTGACAGCCCCGCGGTGTCCCCAAGTAGGTCTGACGGCCAGACGGTGTCACCCAGGTGGATGACATCCCTGCAGTGTCCCCAGACACACCTGATGGCCGGATGGCGTCACCCAGACGCCGGCTGAGGGCTGTCACACCCAGCACTGTCCCTCTCTGCCCCGGTGACAACCGCGCCGTGTCCCCCAGGCAGGTGACGGCCCAAGGTGGTGTCCCAGGGACGGGTGACACCAGGGTTGTCCCCAAGCCCGCGAAGCACGAGGGCGGCAGCCACCGTCGCCTGGGTAATAGTTTAATGTTATATTTGCAGCATAAATAAAGGCACGTTACATGTTTGGTACGACGCGGCCGAGGGTGGCGACGGGGGGGGGGGGGAGGGGGGGTTGGGACATGTCCACCCCCCCCCACCCCCCCACCCCCCAGTGTCCCCATCCCCTCCGTGTCCCCGGGCCCCCGCGGGGGGCTGTGAGGACCCGCTCACAGGAGCCCGTGGGGAGGTGTGTGTGGGGGGGGGTCCCTCGGGGCCCGGGGGGGGGGGCCGCGGGAAGGGGTTACAGGTAGAAAACCATTTCGCTGCGTAAGGAGCTGCGCATCCGTTGGGGGCGTTGCTATACGTGGCTATAGGGCTGTAAATACTCATAGATACGGGTTTATAGATACTGCACCCCCCGGGTACGCTTTTTGGGGGGTGGGTGTCCTTTTTCGTGGCTTCTTCCATTATTGATCGTCAAAGCTTCGCCGTACAGAGCAGCTGCGGAGGGACACGGGGGGGACACCCGGGACCCACCTCTTGGGTCCTTCTGTCACCTCCTGGGCTGGTTTTTGGGAGGGTGTCGGAGAGCGTCACCGCTGCCGGAGCCCAACTGTGCGTGACACCGCGGGGGGGGGGGGAGGGGAGCAAACAGAAACGGGTCCACAAGTTAAAAAACAACAAATTTCCCAACTTAGCCATCGGAATCCAGAACCAATGAGCCAGTTCGGGGGGAAAAAGGCGGCACTGAACCCCCAACCCCTCAATTCTGAGGGATTTGGAGGCTGATGAGATCTTCATCTCTGCTGGAGGGAGAGGAGGGAGGGGAGGAAGAGGAGGAATAGGAGGAAAAGGGAGAGGAGGGAGAGGGAGAGGAGGAAGAGGGAGAGGAGGGAGAGGAGGGAGAGGAGGAGGAGGAGGAGGAGGAGGAGGGAGAGGAGGGAGAGGAGGGAGAGGAGGAGGAGGAGGAGGAGGAGGAGGGAGAGGAGGGAGAGGAGGAGGAGGAAGAGGAGGGAGAGGAGGGAGAGGAGGGAGAGGAGGGAGAGGAGGGAGAGGAGGAGGAGGAGGAGGAGGAGGAGGAGGAGGGAGAGGAGGGAGAGGAGGAGGAGGGAGAGGAGGGAGAGGAGGGAGAGGAGGGAGCGCCCCCCTCCATCTCGAGCCCTGCCGGGGTTCAGCATCGCGCCGGGGCGGGGGAACGGCCGCCCCGGGATGTGTTTTTCAGCCATTTGTTTCTATCTGACGTTAGAGCGGAGACGGATCGATAAAACCCTGGTGCCCAACGGCCGATGCCACCGGCCCGACTCCATCACGCCCAAACGCCACCTTTAAACCCCGCGGGGCTTTTCCACACCCAAATATCCCTCTCGCCCCATCGGTGAGGGCAGGCAGGAGGAGGAGGAGGAGGAGGAGGAGGAGGAGGAGGGAAGGAGACCCCAGGAGACCCAAGCGCCCAGAGGGGCTTTGGAGGAAGACTCGTGGGAAGGCACCGGCCCCACAGCGGCACCAACCGGGGTTTCGGTTAAGGCACCGCGGCCGAGGGCCGGCAGAGGAAAGTGCAGGTGCCCGGCGAGCTGCCGAGCGGAGCCGGCCCGACGGCCGCCAGCCCCCGGGAGCCTCCGAAAAGCAGGAGAAATCACCCGAGAGCAGAAATCAGGGTTGTTTTTTTTTGGTTTGTTTTTTTTTTTTTTTTTTTTTTTCCCCAACCCAAAGACATCCATCATAAAGCCTTCGAGCAAGAGTTGAACCAGAACGGGAAGAAAAAGCCGCCTCCACCCTCCCGGGGCCGAGGGGGACACCCCGCGTCGCCAATCCGCCAAAGTCAAATCTTCCCAACCAAACCAAACCCACCCCCCCAACCATCACCAAAACCAAACCGCGTCCGCCACTGCCACGTTGGCCCGGAGGAGAAACCGCCTCCAGGAGAGGCGATGAGAGAGGAGATGATGACGCGGGGCAGAAACCCCGCGGCTGTTTGGCTCTTCGGAGCCATTGGAAGTGCTCCGTTGGGGATTTTTCCACCCCTCGGAGAGCCCCCCCGGGGAGCAGCGCAGCTCCGGGAGAGGAGAACACACCGACACCGGTAACACCCGGAGCAGCCGGTCTCTGTCACGCGTGACCGCTCCATCGACACGGAGCTGCTGGGGGACGCGCTCGCTACGTACTCTCCTCTCCCAAGAGCCCGGGAAGAGTCACCTCAAAACCCAAACCGGTCCCTCCGGCTGGAAAAGTGACACCCACCGCGGCGGTGTGACATTCGGCTCCTGCGGAGGTTTAGGACCGGCTCCGCACCGGCTCTGCCGGGCACCTCTTGTGACCCCGACAAGGGATGAACATCACCCGTGGACCCCAAAGTGACATTTACGGCTCGGGATGTCCATCCGTCACACCGGGATGGGACCGGAGAATTCCCCCGTTGCCAGCCTGGGGGGGTTGTGTTAGCGCAGGGGGTTTTGTTTTGGTTTTTTTTGGCTACCTTCCTCATCGCCGGCTCAGCCTGCCCCGCACCGGGGGGTTCCCGCTTGCCCGTCTCCCTCCCTGCGGAGCAGAGACGCCGTCGGCGCAAGAAACGGGGACCTACAACCCACTCCGGTCCCCGCTCCGGTCCCCGCTCCGGCAGCAGCGGTGCGGGGATGGAACGCCGTTGGGGTAAAACACACCTGAAGGGGATGTGGGAAAGCTGCAACCCTGATTAAAGGGAAAAAAAAAACCAAACCACTGATAAAAACATTAAGGTACGGTCAAACCCCCCTTCCCCGATGATTGCCACCCGGGTCTGGAGCATTACAACCGAGTTTTCGTGGGTTTGCGGATTTTTCAAGGCACTAAAGCGCTCGGAGGGGAGTTGGGTCGGGGAGATGCTGGAGCGGGGCAGCGTCGGGAGCACCGAGGAAGGGCAGAACGGGGAGAAAAGCGCTCTCCGCGTCCCCCCGACTCGGCGGCGGCAAAGCCGGAGCCACCGCGCCATGCCCCACGGCGCCGCGGGGCGTCACGGGTCGGGGCGGGCAGGGAAAGCCCTTTCGGGGGACGCAGGCAGGTGGGGAGATCTCAGCGCTCCGACCAAAGGGATTTTAGCCCCTAAAAGTTAAAAAACTTTTTTTTTAGCCCCTGAGGCCACCGAGTAAAGAAGGAAAAAGTGGTGGGACGGGTCCAGAGCTCAATTCTTCCATTCCTCTTCCCTCAAGCAACGTTTTTCCTGTTTTTCCCTCGGCAGACGGGATTTTTTTTCCGCGCAGCCCACGGCGCGGGGAGCCTAGGAGGAGCTGGTGAGCCGCTGTCGGCGCTGCAGGACGCACAACCCCAAAGAAGGGATGAAGGGACCCAACCGTGAAGCAAATACGGCCACGGCACGTTTTTTGCCGTTCCCGCTGTTCCCAGCGGAAGGCAGAGCGGGAGACGTGTGTTTCGGAGCCGCCCTGCAGCAAACCGAGCGGATCCGAAGACGGCGGCGAAGGGCTTTGCTTCGAAACGGGGCGTTTTTACACCTTTTTGGGACCTACGGAGGGTTTTCTGCCGTTCCCCGTCGCAGCTCTACAACCCGCATCCAGCTCCAAGAGGGGAAGCAGAGCCGGGCTGGACCTCAGACCTCCTGCGGACCTTCTGCTTTAGATCCCGTGTCCGTGTCCCCCCCAAAAAAAAGGTCCCGATCCCCCCTTGTGCCTCACCTGGATGAGACCCCTTTCTGTCCCCATCGTGTGCCAAATCCCTCCCCGTGTCCTCTTCTCCCGCTGCCGAAACGCAGACCATGACGGTAAGAGCCGAAAACATCCGTCTGCATATGGATTCTGCAGAAAAAGCTTCACGGAAACCAAAGTGGGGGGTTTTGGGGGGGGGGGGGAACGGGGGAACTAAGCAGGATCTGAACCAGCGGGGCGAACCGCCGAGGGCAGAGGCGACCCCCATCGCGCACAAGATGACTCTCGAGATGAGGAAAGAGGAACCAGGAGAGGAGGAGAGCAGCGCCGAGCGGAGAACGAACCAAAGGCGGATAACGCCGCGGCCGACGCTGCCCACGGGCGGAGGAAAACCCGCACGAGAGGGGAGGTGGGGGGAGAAGACGGAGCCCATCGGAGCCCATCGATAGAAAAACCGAAGGGTTGAACTTCCCCGTCCGTAACGGGAGTTTCTTGCTCAGACTTCACTTTGGGGTTGGGTTTGGTTTTTTTTTTTGGTGTGGGTTTTTTTTTTTTTTTTTTTTTTTTTTGCTGTCCCTGGAAAAACTTCCAAGTTTGGATAAGCCAAATAAAAGCACTTTTTGGCTCAAAAGTGGCGAGTGCAACCTGAGGTGGGCGAGAGGGCTCAGGCGGGGAGGGACCTCCCGAGGAAGAGAGGAAGACCAAGGGCTGACGCAGCTCCACGGACTACGACGAGGTTCCTTCTAAGAGCCCGAAGGCACCCAACACCCCCTCCCCATCCCCAAACTATCGATCAGCTCCGGCCGCTGGCCCGGGGCCGGCGGTGGCCACGGGAAGCGCACACAGACACACACATACGTGTGTTGTGCCCTCCCGGCAAGAAAACCGCCCCGATTCCAAGCGTCCTTCACCACGGAGGTTGGGTTTATAACCTGCCCTGCCGGACTGGAAGCTCTACGAATCCTTCGTTTGCTCCGGTTGGGAAGGAACGGACACTCCGGCACCGAGAGCGGAAGATAATCACAAAGAAGAGGTAAAAAAAAAAAAAAAAGGGCAAACAGAAACACTACTTTGCGCTCCCCCTCCTCGGAAGAGGCAACTAATTAACGACTTAAGGCCACCGTTATTAAGGTCGTCGGGGATACGTGCGAAGAAGGAGACGACGCTCGCGAGCGGAGGGACCGGTTTGCTCAGGCGTAGGGCGGAGGTCGGGAGCAGACGCTGAATTTGGGACTCCCGTTCTCGCTGCCCGCTGGGCCGGCTCGTCCCCCCACGTGCCCTCCCGCGGTGTCTCCGCGCCGGTCCCAACCACCGCAGCTCAGCACCAATTTACCGTGAGGAAGACCCGAAAACAGCCGGTACCATTTTTGGGTTTGTTTTTTTTTTTTGCCTCCTGCAACCGCAGCCTCTCGTTAAGCGGAGCAGCACATCGACGTCGTGCGGCTCCCGGTGCGGCACAAGCGACCACGAACACGCGTGTATTTGCGTGTGCGCGTCCCGGCCCCGCGTCCCTCTCTCCCAACCGTTGGGGACAAAGCCGATTTACAGCCATGACGCTTCCCCGTCGCGTCCGAAAACACAAATCCGTCACCGGCACGGCGGGAGTCAGCGCGCGAGGAGCCCAACCTCGACGCCTTTAACCTCGAGAGCCGAAGGAGGTTTCTCGGGCGAAGGTGCAACGTTTCGGGGAGCCGGAGCGGCGCAGGGAGCGGATGCCTGGAAGCAGCACGCTGTTAAAAATAAAATACATCGACAGCACGACTAAATGGCACAGCCTCCCCTGAGCTGCGTTTTCCTTCGCTGAGAGTGGAGGAGGAGGAGGAGGAAGAGGAGGAGGAGGAGGATCAGGGGGGACGTGGAAGAGAGCGAAAGCGCCAAGGGGATCCACCGAGCACGGAGGTTTAGTGTTAACGTAAGCGATACCGGAAAAGGAACTTTTTGAGGTGCTTTTCGAAGGGAGTTGACGGATGGTCAACGGAAGGCTGGAGAAAAGCGCTCAACCCGCGGCCGTCCCGCGGGGACGGGCGACGAGAGGGCAGCGGCCGCCGGCCGGGATCTGTACGGGCTACGCAGTGTCAGAAGCGCCATAGCTGCCCTTAACTCACTTGGAAAAAAAACCCAAAAACAAAACAAAAAAAAAAACAACAAAAAAAACCCCAACAACAACAACAAAAAGAAGGAAATAAAAATCCTTATGGGCCCCCACTCGTCAGGGACTTAGTTACGGTCAAGTCTCTCCGGCTGCGAGTTGGCGGTGAGCTCCGTGTCACCCGCGCGGGGCTGCGACATCATCTGCCAGCAGACTGCGACTGTGGCGCCATGATGACGTGTGACGGTATCGGCATGCTCAGTTCTGTCCTTTGGCTCGCCATCTGAGTCAGCACCGACGTGGCCACCGCTTCCGCCGCCGAGCGGACGCTGAGCCCGTTGGGGGAGGCCGTCACGGAGCTGTGCTGGATGACGGGGGCCGGGGAGCCGGTGGGCTCCGAGCTCTCCTTCGGGCTTTCTGTTTGACCAGAGAAGGGGATGGGGAAACAAAAAATACAAAAATAAGAAGAAAACACCGTTAGAGGGAGGCGGAGGGGTGTTGCTACGGGTGTTAGCAGTGGGGCGACGGGATGGGAGACAGCTTCTGCCTGGGAGAGGGCGCGGAAATTAGTGGGGTGTTTACTTCACAGACTGGTGGGGGTTGGAAGGGCCCTCTGGAGCTCCCCCAGTCCCACCCCCCGCCAGAGCAGGGGCACCTCCAGCAGTGGCACAGGACACGTCCAGGCGGGTCTGGGATGGCTCCAGAGGGGGAGACTCCCCCCCTCTCTGGGCAGCTGTGCCAGTGCTCTGCCGCCCGCACGGGAGAGAAGTCCCTCCTCAGGTTGAGATGGAACTGCCCATGGTCACGTTTGTGCCCGTTCCCTCTTGTCCCGTCACTGGGCACCGCTGGAAAAAGACTGTTCCCACCCCCCGCCACCCTCCCTTTGGGTATTTATAAGCATTGATAAGATCTGTCCTCAGTCTTCTCTTCTCCAGACTGAAAAGCCCCAATTCCCTCAGCCTTTCCTCAGCAGAGAGATGCTCCAGTCCCCTCATCATCTCCGCAGCCCTTTGCCGGACCCTCTCCAGCAGTTCCCGGTCCTTCTTGACCCGGGGAGCTCCGAACTGGACACAGCGCTCCAGATGTGGCCTCCCCGGGGCAGAGCAGAGGGGGAGGATGACCCCCCTCCACCTGCTGGCCACACTGCTTGATGCCCCCCAGGATGCCATTGGCCTTCTTGGCCACCAGGGCACATTGCTGGCTCGTGGCCATCCTGTTGGCCCCCAGGACTCCCAGGTCCCTTTCCACAGAGCTGCTCTCCAGCAGGTCACCCCCTGACCTGTACCGGTCCATGGGGTTGTTCCTCCCCAGAGGCGGTACCCCACACTGCCCTTGTTGAACTTCATGAGGTTCCTCTCCACCCGACTCTCAGCCCGGCCGGGTCACGCTGGGTGGTGGCACAGCCCTCCGGCGTGTCAGCCACCCCTCCCAGTGCTGTGTCACCAGCAAACTCGCTGGTGGTACCCTCCATCCCTTCATCCAGGTTGTTGATGAAGATAACGAACAGGACCAGACCCAGTACTGACCCCTGAGGGACACCACTTGTCACAGACCTCCAAGAGGACTCTGCGCCACCAACCACAACCCTCTGAGCTCTATCTGTCAGCCAGTTCTCAATCCACCCCACTGTCCATTCCTCTCACCCACGCTTCCTGCGTTTGCCCGTGAGGATGATGGGGGAGATGGTGCCGAAAGCACTGCTGAAGTCAGGGTAGACACCATCCCCTCCCCTCATCCCGTCACGCCATCGCAGAAGGCCACCACATTAGTCAGCCGTGACTTCCCCCCGCTGAATCCATGTTGACTACTTCCCATAACCTCCTTCTCCTCCAGATGCTCGGAGAAGCCTTTTCCAGCCAAAGCCGCCCGGAGCGGAGCGGCCGATCCCTACAGGAATCCCAGTTCCCCCCACAAACTGGGCTCATCCCCCCTCCTCAAGCAGCTGTTTGGCAAAAGCAAGTGAGGACTGGAAATAAAACTGATTAGAGTCGGGAGGTAACGAGCCACCGGATCTGGCTGGCTCCGTCCCTCCGAGAAACATCAGCAAATCTTCCCGAATTCAGGCCGGGCAGGCACAAAAGCGCAGGCTTCACGCCGAGGACGGCGGAGCCAGCGTAACCTTCGTCGTAATCAATCCGCTTCCTCGTTATAACAAATGAACTTTCCGACACGGCGTTTCCTGGCGCGGTACTTGGTTCGAGGCCATTTAGCCCCGAGACTGAACAGTTCCTTCAGAGTCTCCCAACCATCTGCCGGCGGAGCGCGCAGCAAAACCGCCGACGGCAACCCTTCCGCTAAAAGCAGGTTAGGGTTGGGTTTTTTTTTTTTTTTTTGGCCATTTTTTATATAAATTACCCGGTGTCGCGGTTTAGGACACCTGGTTTGCTCTTTTCTTGTTCTCTAGAACATTAAAATCAATTAGAGCTCCGTTACAAACTGTTCGCTCGTTCGATTTCTTTTGGGAACTGGAAGCAATAGGATTCGCAGAAACCACAAAATCACGGGGAGGGGAGGCAAACAAAAGGCAGAGAGACCTCCTTCCCCGCGCTCTCCCCGAGCGACGCAGATTGGTTTCCAAAAACTTTGGATCCTCTCCCACCAGCCGCCCGCTGCGCCCAACGCCCGGCTCCGAACAGGGAGGATAATTTGCGACCCATCAAGCGCCAAGGCGAGAGCAATCAGCCCTCTCTCTCTTTGGGGGTATACGCTCATTATCTACAGATGTCAGGAGGAAATTCCCTCCCGTGCACTTGGGTTAGATGAATTACGGGTGAGACGCGGTCACCTTCCTTTAAAAGAGCAAAATAATGGCGTGAGCCGGGATACGTCTTCCACGTCACGAGGGTCAACCCCACGACAGCGGAACGGGGAAGAAAAAAAAACATCAGAGAAGAGGTTTACAACCTCACGGGGCAGCGGGAAATGGATTTTAGGGCTCATTTTTCTACCAGGTGCTCGAACATCGTCCCCTCTTTCCTCCAAAGGGGTTTTGCTTTCCCTGGTGAAACCTCGTCTCGGCCTTCGCCAGCGTATGGACCGCGGCGGCTGGGGAAAGGGACTCGGCGGCGAGAGAGAAAGGTCGAGCAGAGCCACGTAACGGGTTTGGCATCCCCCAAAAAAGGAGATTTACAAGGTAGTACAAATAAAACAACCCGACCGCACAGGAGGCAGCTGTAATTCCACGGAGGGGATCTGGCGGTTTTGTTTAAGGACCCGCTTAGTCACAAATCTCAATAATAAAAAAGGCAGGAGGGGAAAGCGGAGGGGGGATAAGGGGGGGGCGCGGGGAGGGAGGTGTGAATTCCGTTTTTATTATTCAGACGCGCGATGAATTCCTATCATCGGAGCAGACAGACTGTGAGGAATAATAACAGGAACCGTAAACTTCGGAAGTTAACAGGGAAAACCGCGTGGCTCTCTCCGCGTTAAGGCGCCGCGCGAACACCTGTCTGCGAGGGCCGGGGGACAGCGAGGGTTTTCACGACCTCATTACTCAAACCCTGAGTCACCGTTAACGAGGGAAAATAAACCGGCAGCGCCAGCACCCCGTACGACACATCTTTTGTGCCTCGTCGCACCGGCGAGGAGCGTTTCGGAGAGCCGGGAGATGGGAAGCGGGAGGCGATAGGGGGAGGACAGCGCTTTTTTTTTTTTTTTTCCCATTTTTCCCCTCGGCTTTTGTTTTCTCCCCCTTTTCTTATCTCCATCCACCTCCTGCCTCTCCTCTCCCCTTCATCCAGGCAACGCTAGGGGACTCCAGCATCCTCCCCAAAGCCTCCCCGCACGAACACCACGGCGTGGAATTGTTATTGCAGGGATGACACAAGAACCCAGACATAACGTTTAGCTCCCGGGGTTGATTATAACGAAATAGGCAGCATTAAAAAAATAGTAATAATAATAAAAAAAAAAAAAATGAAAGAAAGAGAAGAAGCTAAAAAAAAAAAAAAAAAAAGAGGCCTTCACCGGTCCAAATCCGAGGCAATTTGATGTGAATTGCAGGGAACGAGATATAGAGCCCCCATGATGTCATTTATAGAGTCTGGCCTTTTCTGACTCTGGCGTGGCTTCCAGAGCAGCAAGAGTTTTTAACTCCAAAAAGAATTATGGAGCGCTTGGCACGCTGCCGGCGAGCGGGTGGGAGAGACGCTGCCGGCCCGCGCTCCGCGGGAAAGCGGGAGATACGGAGCGCGGATATACAACGCTGCGCCTCGCGGTGAGAGAGGCAGCGCCGCCATCCCACCGCCGTCGCCCTCGCGTCGCTTACGCCAATCAAATAATTAAAGGTTGAGGTGCCAATTTGCAGGGGGAACCCGGGCGACACTCCTCAACAAAGGATTCTGCGGGGGCCGCGTCGGAAGGCACAGCGCCAAGGTCGCTCCTGCCCCGCTGCGGGGTGACGGAGCAGAGGCCAAGACGAAGAATCCCTTCGTGTACGTCTTAACACGGGTTTCATCTGCTCAGACCTACCCAAAGGGTCGGACGGAGCAGGAAAAGTCCTCACTCACCGAGATAGCCCTGTGTTTTCTTCTGTAGTGCAGTGACGGGGCAGTCCTTGTGAGCCAGCAGGAGCTGTTTAAGTTGAGCGACTTCGTTCCTCAGTAGCGTAACTTCGTTCTGCGATTGAAACACAAAGACACGGGGGGTCCGCGTCACTCACGCTCCCCACGGCAGCCTCCAGCAACGGCGGGACGTTCATTTTCCGCGCCCTGCCGGCTTTATAATTTGTCGTCTTAATTTGAGGACGCCTCCAGCCCAGGAACGGCAAATCAAAGTTTCGGGGTTTGGGGAATTTAGCGGGATTTGCAGCCTTTCCCACCAGCAGCACCCCCCCCAGCTGTCGTTCATCACCTCATCCTGGACATACATTTGCCTGAGCGCCAACGCCGACCGCTTGAGTCGGACGCTGCAGCGCGCTGTCGGCTCCCAGGGAAAACCGAACGGAGGGAGAAGCTGAGCGTACAACCAGCGCAGCTCACGCCGGGCCGTGGGGAACATCAGAGCCCCTCCAAGCTCCCGGTACCTCTGTGAGCTGCTCCGGTAAACTGCGTCTACCTCCCTGAAAACTTATTCCTCTACTGAAATGTTTGGAGAAGCAGCTGAAACTCAAGTCAATTGTATTTCAAAAACCGCCCAAGGAAACAGTTTCTATAATTATCTTGGGAAGAGAATAAAAATACCGCCATCAGTGCTATTGAAAAAAATCCCACCGCGTGAGTCACCAGACGGCAGCGACAGAACGAGCCCAGAACGGACACGAGTTCGGTCTTTGCAGACCCTTCGAACCTCCGCCAGCGCTGAGAGCGTTAACGAGGGGGTAACGGCAATGGAAGTCACGTCTGTATTTTCAGACGTGCTGCGCTTCTGCTACGCACACCGGCGAGCTGGGGAAACCCACCTCTCCGGAAAAAAACAGTACCACCATGCAGGGAAAGGGACTGGGACCATTCCTGCTCATCCCAGCGCCAGGTCCACCATGCAGGGAAGGGAACTGG
Source organism: Vanellus vanellus (assembly GCF_965231255.1). Lineage (NCBI taxonomy): Eukaryota > Metazoa > Chordata > Aves > Charadriiformes > Charadriidae > Vanellus > Vanellus vanellus. Next base: position 669,858 of record NC_138933.1, read on the forward strand.
GACCATTGCTGCTGCCCCAGCACCATGTCCACCATGCAGGGAAGGGAACTGGGACCGTTCTTGCTGCCCCAGCACCACGTCTACCATGCAGGGAAGGGAACTGGGACCGTTCCTGCTCATCCCAGCGCCAGGTCCACCATGCAGAGAAGGGAACTGGGACCGTTCCTGCCACCCCTGTGCCAGGTCTGCCATGCAGGGAAGGGAACTGGGACCGCTCCTGCCACCCCAGTGCCAGGTCCACCATGCAGGGAAGGGAACTGGGACCGTTCCTGCCCATCCCAGCGCCAGGTCCACCATGCAGAGAAGGGAACTGGGACCGTTCCTGCTCATCCCAGCGCCAGGTCTACCATGCAGGGAAGGGAACTGGGACCATTCCTGCCACCCCAGCGCCAGCAGAGAGCTCTCCCTCGCATAGGGGAGGTTTCCACTCTCCAAATACAGCTGCTTCCAGCAGCCTCCGCGCTGGAGGTTGGCGTTGGTCCTACAGCCTCGACGGGCAGAGGCAGAGCCCTTTGGAGGGGGACAGGGATAGACAGGAGAGCACTGAAGCGCTCTTCCCTCATCCTCTGCTCAAAAGCATCCCAAGGAGATGGCAAAGCAGTGAAATCCAGGCACAGAGGTGGCAATCCTGCTGCAGAGAGCAGCACCCAAACGCACGTTGTCTCTGCAGCGCGGGGAAGACGTTCCCTCCGGAGCGACGGTCTGAACGCTCGGCAAAGGGGCTGCGCTCAGCCTCCGCGGTTACATACTCACGCTCAGCTGGATGTTCTGGGTGGTGAGCTCCTCGGCTTTCTTCTCCAAGGAAGACACCCAGAGCTTGCGTTTCTGACGGCAGCGGGATGCGGCAGCTCGGTTCCGCTCCAGGAATCGCTGCCGGCGCTCGTCCGGGTCTTCGTCAACCGTGCGTCTCCGTCGCCCGCCGGTGCTGGGGGTGGGCTGGGCAGGGGAAACCTGGAGATGGGGCACAGCGAGAGAGAGAGAGAGACTGAAAAGAAGGACTGGTGCAGGCAGGCAGGCACACATCGCCATAACCAAGGTTTGGCAGAGGTTTGCAACTGGGGCGAAGAGGGATTTGCTTTTGCAGAGCAGGCAGAACGGTACAGGGTGAGGGCAGGGGGGGGAGCAAGGGCAGCCCCGGCTGCGATGGGGGAGCTGGGGACAAGCTAAAGGGGTACAGGAGAGCTGGGGAGGGACTTTTCACAAGGGCATGTAGTGATGGGACAAGGGGGAATGGCTTCAAACTGGAAGAAGAGAGATTTAGATTAGATATGAGGCAGAAATTGTTGCCTGTGAGGGTGGCATGCAGGTTGCCCCGAGAAGCTGTGGCTGCCCCATCCCTGGAGGTGTTCAAGGCCGGGTTGGACGGGGCTGGGAGCGACCTGGGCTGGGGGAAGGTGTCCCTGCCCAGCGCAGGGGGGGGAACGAGATGATTTTCAAGGTCCCTCCCAACCAAAACTATTCTGTGAGTCTATGATGCTACGACAAAGCCCCTCTCGCATGCGTTTCTGGCAGCCCGGTGCCCTGCAAAGCAAGGTGCGAATCCACACGAACTCCCCGAGATCCTGAACCCGGTGAACGTGCGGGGAATTAGTTAAACCCCAAACTCCTACAGTCAGCTAAGGCACGGGACCCACAGCAGAAGTTTCCTCCCCTCCACGCCGAGGAGCCAACGTGGTAAAGGACCACGGGCAACGCAGAAGAAACAGCCTTCCTTTTAACTTCACTTAAGAGACTTTAAAAAAGCGCTTCCCGCTGCAACGATTTGGGGGAGTCCCCCACGGCCAGTGAGTGCGTAGCAGCTGACGGAGGATAACTTCCATCTGCAGGGCCGGGAGCGCTCAACCCCACTCTGACGCGCGTAACCACGCGCACTCAAAGCGCCGTCTCCATTTGGGTTCGGTAACTCAGTCGCGGAGCACAAACAAATTACAGTTTTTGAGCGGGCAATTTGCTTTAAAAATTAATTTGGGTTCAATTTTCCCTGAATGCCTTCAGCCAAACAAGCTGTCAAGAGGCAACCGGTACGAAAAAGATTGCGTAACGCTGCGCGTTTCCCGGTTTTATTTCGGGAGAACAAAGGAAAAGTCAGCAAGGGCAAACAGTCCTGCAAGACAGAGCCTCGCCGGCGCTTCTGCGAGGGCTCTGTAATTACACCGCCACAATCGGGGAGTGCAGTTACACTTCGGCACTCGCTGTCAGGCAGCATATGGATATTAAAACTTTTGGAAGCCGATCTAACTGACGGAGCAGGTGGCGATCCTGATGGAAGGCTGGCATTTGGTTAGCTGGCAGGAGCCACTGGAGCTGATTGCCTAAGAGGGGAGCGTTTAACCCCAGTAATCGAGTGGGGAAAAGAGAGCGAAATACTCTTTCGAAACTCCAGACCTCGTCAAGCAAATTAACACGTTGCCGAAGTTTTCTGCCGGGCGGCGTTTGAGAGCATTAGTGCTGAAGCGGCAGTGGAAAAACAAGGTTTTTAACCCGTTCTGCAAGATTTTCCTCCTCTTTTCCCGGAGGGAAGGAGGAGGAACCCGCAGCGTCCCCAGCCCAACCTTGTGGGCTACGCGGCAGCAGACCTGTGGCTGAGCCGGGGAAGGGGCGTCAGGGTGCTGGACGAGTATCTGACTCTGCTCCGGCCGCGCGGTCACCATCGTGCTGGCTGAGCCCACCACCAGGTTGCTGCCATTCAGCGAGGAAGACGCCGTCAAGCTGGCCTTCAGCCTCTGTTAAAGGAGGAAACAAAACAAGGACATCAGTGGACCTGTTCTCCACGTTAAGGCTTTAACCAGCTCCTCTGTCATCCAAGGCGCCGGGCCGCCAGGGAACGGGCTCTTCAGAGGCTGCGGCTGATTCAAATCCAAGCGAAAGCCATCACCATCTGGTCTACCCAAAGACAGACAACGGCTTCCAACTCAGGCCCAAGCGGACAGGTGTCCGCCTCCCAAAATTGCTCCTGGAACTGGCACCGATCTGCTCGCCGGCTGGCAGAGCACGGACCGACTGGGCCGCAGAGCCCCACCGTCCTCGAGTACCCACAAGAGGGGTCCTTCTGGGGTGGAGAAAGACCTACACGTGATTGGGACCACGTCTTGCAAGTTCCTTCTCCTGACAGGCCAGCGGGGCCTCTGAAACTTGCCTCGGACAGAGTTTAAGACCTCCCATCCCACTCGTAGCCCACGAAACCCGCAGACACCACACCACGCTGCGACGACGCACCAGCAGCACCACTGTAAGAGGGTTTCCAAAACCCTCAACCCCATCCCAGCCAAAAAAATCCCAGGAGTTTTCGCTGCTCTTAGGTTTGCTTCCCCCCCCCTCCGCGTGCATCTAGTTTGAGACACGAAGAGCCAGGACGGGAAAAATCCTCCCGTCAACTTCTAGTTAAAGAGGGCTAGGTGAAAACCATCACCGGGGCTTTTGGATTCCAGCGCAACAACTCCACTCTTGGCTCTGCCTTCCTCAAGCCCACCTCCAACCCATCTGTCACCTTGGAACTAGAAGCACCGGCTCGACAAAACCGTCGCGGTTAGGACGGGGGCTGCGGTTTGTCTTGACAATAGCCCGCCCGCTCCGCTTGCCAGAGCCGCAGCGCTGATGACTCTCGTACTCCGGGGTGGCATTCGCAACACCTGCTATCGGTGCAGGGAAGCGCGGCGCAGGATTTCGGGAGAAGCAGCGGCTTTTCGCGAAGGCTGCAGGGAAAAAACCTCCGGACGGAGCTCCTTCTGGAGGTGCTCGTGAAGACTCAGGGACAACGTTATGGATGTGACGCCCTCCCCGGCATCTATTTGGACACTTACCATTTTGGCTTCTGAGTGCACTGGAAGTCCTGATGGTGAAATGGACCCGCTGCTGTTGATGGGCGGCCCGGGAATACCAGGAATGTTCGGCACCATGGACATCGGGCGAGCCAGCTATCGGGGAAGAAGCAACGTGTGGGTTTTGGAAGCCGAGGTGCTTTTCGCAAGCGCACTCTGCGAAGCGACTCTGTAATAATTCCCCGACCGAGCGCATTTTATAAATCTTGACAAACGTTCAGCATTTAACTACGGCCATCCATCATGCCTGCTGGCACCGAAGGCCAGCAGCCACTCCTTTGGTGGCCACGGTGGCTGTCTGGGACCCACCTAGCCGTACCAGCCCAGCGCTGAGGACAGGGAGGAGGGCAGCCCCACAGCCTCCCTCCTTCCCTTCCCTCCCGGAGGACTTTTCCCCACCAGTACAGGATGGAGAGGGAAGGTAGGAGATCCCCTCTGGTTCTCCGCCCAGCTCTGTCACAAAAAGCTGCTGCAACACCGAGGGGAAGTCACAGCATGCCCTCCTAAACACGGAGGGCTTTCTGCCTCACCAAAAAGGGGACAACCCCCCCCAAATTTGCGCTTGCTTGCCGCTCAGGTACGCTGTTGCAAAGCACTATACACACAAGCTGTGTTTCAAACCAGCGGGAAGGTGTTGAGGATGTTTCCCTGCCCGCAGGCTCCACCGAGCTGCCCGCGCATCTGTCTACTTTGCCGTCAACACTCCCGTCACCTGAGGCAGAAGGTTTTGGCCATTACTCACTCAAAACCCAAAAGACGTGCCCAGCAGGACAGACGGGATTCACGCAGGTTGCCTGGTGGGAAGCCCAAGCGTTCGCAAGACGTACGAGCCACCCACCGGGCAAATCTGCTCGCGAGTTCCGCACCGCGGAAAAAATTACTCCGCGTGCAAAAAAAAAAAAAAAAAAAAAAACCCACAAAAAGACACAACCCGCCAGGGCTGATATTCAAACAGCTCTTTAGCACGCTGGCGAGGTTAGGGTGGCTTTCCTGGCCTGCGAAGACCAACATGTTCTCTGCAAGCTCGAACGGTTTCAATTGAGGCACGCTGTTCCAAATGGAAGCAGCTAATCAGGGATCCTACAGTTCCCAGCCCGGGATCAATGGCATGAGCCATCTGTCCAGGCAAGGCTTTGTTTTTTTCCAGACTTATTGCCCTCTAGTGTGATCGACATGTTATTACTACCTTGCCAAAGCTGGGCCCCCTCCTCCTCCTCCTCTTCCAGTCATATCTCGCACAGAGGGGGAGATATATTTTAATTTTGACAAAATGGAAATGTCTGCCTGGATTTGGCAGGGGAAAAACATCGTCCCCGTCCTCCGCCACGCAGAGCCACGTCGGAATTTTGTCTCACCGATATAACAGAAGGCATCTGTACGGGAGGGCCTGGGAGGACCGGCATGGTCTGTCCGTTCGCAAGCTGCACCACGAGCGGAAGGGAACCTGTGGGAGACCTGGAGAAACAACAATTCAAGTTCTCGTGGATTATTTAAAGTTCACGCTGCCCCGGCAGCCCCGTGAGCTTCAAGGGCAGAAGCACGAATTAAACTCTGCTTAGTGGATTTGGGCTCGTTTTCCCCTTTCTGAGCGGCGCGTTCTGCAGGGGTGGGTGCAAAGCTCAGCTGAGCGCGTGTGGGCTCCCGCAGCCGCACCGGCCAACGTCACGCCGAGGTGACCCAGGCTGCCGTTCCTCCGTGACAATGCGCCCTGGATAACCCCTGGGCATATGCCGGCCGGCCAAAAAGCCACGACGCCCACCTGAACAGATAGAAAAGCACATCCAGGGGCTGCTGCAACTCCTCCTCGGGGAGTTTAGAAGTGCCCTCCCGGGCTGAGCGTGGCACGGGGCAGACGGGGGTCCGTGGGCAGCCGCTCCTGCCCATGTCTGAGCCTGCGAGCCACCTCTGCCGAGCTCCCGGGAGAGGGTTTGGAAGGATTTAGCTTTCCATTAACAAGCGCTTCCGACTCTTGACTCCGGAGAAAACCTCCTAAATACGGAGGCGACGCAGGGCTGGCTCGTGTCTGCCCAGACAACGGTGCTGGGAGACGGGAACGGCCCCACTCGCCGCAGGCTGGGGGAGGAGGCGCCCGCGCCGCAGCCTACATTGTGACAAATTAAAAAGACCAAGAACTTTTTCCGTTGCAGATCAGTTTGCAGCGAAAGGCGGCATTTCTGCGTGCGGTGACAAACAGGCACAACTCTGCCTCCATCTCGGAGTGTCACAAACCCCATCGTGCTCCGGCCCTGACCCTCCGGACTCAGCCTTTGTAGGAGACCGGAGGAGAAGATGGAGCTGATCTGCTCCGGCTGATGGGGAGAGGAAGAAAACCATCCCCACCAGCAAGGGCTGATCTCCCGCTCCTCCTCAGCTCACGACAGGGCAGGAGGGAGCCAAACGGAGGCAGAGAAGAGCTGGGAAGAGAAGACAAGCCGGGAAGGGAAGAGCAGAGCTGTCAGGAGACTGACTTTGGGGGAGGGAGAAAAAAAAATAATCATTCGCTGTTGCCTCTATTGTCCCAAATCTGTGTTCTCTGCCGAACCCGGGGAAGGGGACGGAGGAGGTTGGGCTGCCTGGGATCCTCGGAGGAAGCCGTGGTGGGCACGGAGTAACGTCAGGGTGGGGGGGAAGCAGGGGACGCGGGTCAGAGCCAGGGGGAGTTCATCGCGCCAATAAGTCAGGCTGGAATTTTTAAGGCTGCCTTGGGAACGCGAAGGCTCGACTCTCATTCATTTCTATTGGGCATCCCAAATCCTCCAGGCTGCTTTGAAAATCCCAGCCTAACAAGCCGAGTTACAGGGAGGTCACAGCCTCCCCTTCATCTCTGTCACGCTGACAACCCCACCACCTCCGCCCTGGTCCTAACGAACAGACCCTCGTTAAAGCTGCAGCCCCACCTCGCCGTAGAGCGCCTTTAACTCTCACGCCCTGGAAGGAATCTACCCCCGTGGGCTGCGAAGGGCACATAAAATCATATTAAAGCGGAGTTTACTCCAGTTCTGCTTTTTTCCTGCCTCGAAGCGCGAGAGGACTCGGTTCCGAACAGACCCGCGAGGGGTTACAGAAAGAATATAATGCCCTTTCAAAACCCCAGGACAATCACTTAACCCCTTAATGCCTCCAGAGCAGGATTTAAAACTTTCCGTCAGGATGGTTGGATTGATGGTGCCAGAGGGTCAAAGCAAAAAAACACACGCAAAAATATGAACTGACAGCCTCAAAAAAAAAAACCCAAATGGGCTGCTTAATGTAAGGAGCCGGCCACAAACAAGGGTAATTAGAAAGAGGCCAGGACCACAGCAAAAAAGCAGCATCCTGACCCCAAAGAACAGCAGTGAGGCTAACCCGACGTCTCCTGAGGGCTCATTGTAATGTGTTTCCTGCATCCTTCAGGCTCCTTCCTTTTATGCGAGGGGGTCGGAGCTACCTACCAGCGTGGCTCATAATCTCCGGAGCCCGCGATCCGGATTGTTAAAGGGGTAAAAAAGGAGGAGGTCATTAGACGCACTGAAACAAACAGCTCCCGAGGCAGGAGCTGACCATGAAGGAGGCCAGCGGGTTGCAGAAGAGGTTACACTTTGGAGGCAGCAGCTGTCTGAGAAAATCCCACAGCCATTAAAGATCCAGACGATTTCCTACCACCGGTTCAGCCGAACTCTCTCCACCGCATCAGGCTGCAAAAGCGACTCGGGAGTCCCCAGTAGGGCCACGCTCCCGTCGTAGACAGCGAGTGTCGTGTCAACGTGTTTGGGGATTGGGTTTAATTTCTCCCCGCGGTGAGTTTCGCCTCGTTTCGTTACACCAGGACAATTAGTTCCCGCTTTCTGCACTTACACTCCATTCTGCTTTCGCAGACAAGCGCTGCAACGAGGCCCTTATGCCCAAGCAGCCACAGCGGGGATCGCGGCACCTCAGTCGTTCCGACAATCAAGGAACTTATTTAGGTACCTAATTACTGCCCAGGAAGCCTGACGGTATGGGAGAAAAACCTCAGCGCGCGTGTCCCTCCTCCGTACTTACCCAAGCTGTCTGTTGGAGGGGGGAGCCTGGGTGATGACCGAGGTTGGGGACGGCAACGTAGGATGCAGCGGATCGTAACCCAAGTGTAGGGGCAGCGAGCCCGGACGCACGATGGTTGGAGTAGGCGTAGAAATGATGACAGGTTTGGAGGCGATCTCCTGGAGAGGATCAACAGTCAAAAAGGAGACACGCTGTTACTTATTAGCTTAGTAATTTTTCACTCCGAGGGTGGTGAGGCACTGGAAGAGGTTGGCCAGAGAAGGTTGGCTGTGGCTGCCCCATCCCTGGAGGTGGTCAAGGCCAGGTTGGACGGGGCTTGGAGCAACCTGGGTTGGTGGGAGGTGTCCCTGCCCAGGGCAGGGGGGGTTGGAACGAGATGATTTTCAAGGTCCCTTCCAACCCAAACCATTCTGTGATCCTATAACCTGGCCGTCTCTTCCTTCCGAGGGTTTAAAAGCGATTTAGTGAGAATTGAGGCACCTTCAGCGCAGAAACTGAGGCACGGAGGGGAGCGAGTCACCCAACGCCACCCTGACCTGATGTCAGCGCAGGGAACGGGACACACAAATTCAGACTCTTGCCACCTGCAGCAGCCCCGGGGAACCCATCCCCCTCTCCGAATTACCGCTCCAGCCCCAGCTAATGTCTCCGGAGCGGGATGTTATTCAGACAGAGACCGCGTCACCCGGACTAAGCCGCTCTGGATCGCCAGCCAGACCCGCCAGTGCAGAAGGAGCCGTTTTCGGAGAAGACGTGTTACTTGTTCGGCACTTTCGCCCCACCAGAAAAGCATCCCCGGGGCGAAGAGCAAAGCTTTCTGCATCAGCCAAACCCACGTGGAGACTTAAGGGCGGCAGATGTGTATTTTAGCGATGACGCTTTTCTTTTTCTTTCTAAAATGAGGGGAACCTCACGAGCCCACATCAGGCTTTGGCACCCAAGCGGAGAAAAAACTCGTTCTCATCCAGAGAAGGTGACACCACCGCCTCCTCCGCTTGACACGGGTGGGGAGACGTACCTTCTCCTTGTTCTGCGGCGACCGCGGGTTCGACGCAGGGCTGTCCGGCGGAGAAGAATCCACCTCCACCGGTTCTTCCTCCTTTATCTTGACGTCCGGGGTGGAGGGCAGAGACATGTCCAGGGCTCCGGCACTCTACAGGAAAACCAGTCACGGATTGAAAGGACAATTAGCTCATATTGTTTGCGAAACATTCGGCTGCTCCCAGAGGAAGAGCTACAGCTCTGAGCTCTTGCCAAATTATTATTATTTATTTGTACTGAAGTAGCATCTGGGAGCCCGAGGCGGAGAGCGGTGCCGTGTCGCGCCGGCCCCGGCCAAGCAGAGACGGTGGCCTACGAAAGACGGTCTCTGCCCCAGATGGCACCATTTTGTGGTCTCCCAGTAACATACACACAATTCTTTCCACGGGTTAGCTTTTTTTGGGTCGGTTTTTTTTTTTTTTTTTCATAAAAGGGCTCTGCGAAGGAGAACAGGTAACAAAGCCAAACGCCTGCGAGTTACAGAAGGCACTTTCATTCGCAGCAGAGCTGTAAAGCATTGTATAAATCAGCCTGAATTATTTTATTGCCCGATTATCAAAAGCAAACAAAGAGCCATGCAAGTTATTAAATATCTATGAGCGCCCCATTAAAATAAAACCCAACCATATGCCTGGCCCTGGCAGCTTGCCACCACCCCGGGTTTCCCGCAGCGCCACGTGCCCCGTTTTAACCAGTTAATGACTTTCTGGGGATGGGGAAAAGGACAGGGTGACGATAAGGGAGGGGGGAGAGGGGGGATGGACTAAACCGAGTGGTCACCTCTCTCCTCTCCGGACCTGGAGGAAGAGAAAGACCCGGGAGAAGACGGCGTAGGCGAGGAGCGGGCAACGGAGCGAGACTCCGACTGCAGGATGCTGCATTCAAATTGGGCTCCGACAGACCTCGCAAATCACCCGCTCCCTCCCTCCCTCCCTCCCTCCGTCCGTCTGTCCGTCCAAGGCAGGAGAAACTCGCCCTAAATCAGTCCTGACGGCTGTTTTGTCCAACCTGCTCTCCCTCCCTGCACAATCAATCCCAGCGCTTTCCTTCCCTCGCCCGACCGCCGAGGGTTTGTCCCAGCCTCTAACCTAAACCTCCTCCTTTGCTGCAATTTTTAAGTCCTCCCAAGGGAAGGAAAACTGCGGCAAGAGGGTAAATCTGGAGCATCCGCGGATGCTCCGGAGCAGGGCGAGGCTCCAACGCCTCCGCCCTGCACCGATTTACGCGGGGGCTCCGCTCTGCACTGATTTACGCTGGGGCTTCGCTCACCGTCCATGCGGTAACCATCTACCTGCCCTCTTACGCAGAGATACTGCAGTGGGAATCGCAAAGGAGAAGGGATTAACATGCAGGAAAGTTTCAAACCACTTAAAGTGCCTCCAGGGAAGCTCCCGCTGCGCCTCTGGTTTTAATTAACATGCTGGTGCGGAGACCACCCTGGGAACTGGAGGACAAAATGCACCAGAAGCAAATGGGGCCAAATGGTGGAAAAAAAAAAATCTCAGAAACGCAGCGGGGCAGCTCCGGGAAGGTTGGGCGAGCGACGAGCCACGTGGGCCAGCGACTTCGCCCGTGCCGAGGTTTTCTAGGAGGGATAACGCTCGCCCTAACACCTGAAATCACACACAAGCGCCCCCCTGAGGGCGTCACGCTGCCCCGTTCGCCCGGCTTGCCGGTAGAAATAATTCGCCTGCAGTCATCCTAAAGCAAAAAAAAAAAAAAAAAAAAAAAAAAAAATAGGGGAAATATCTCACAGCCTAAGGATCTGCGCGGCGGCTATTCGGGAGCACAGCCCAGGAGATGGGTGGTCTGCTATGTAAAACGGCCGGCTAGACTGTGGGCTGCTCGACCGCAAACGAAAAGCCACCTTCTCCCAGCGCTGGGGGTCCGGGCTGCGGAGAACAAAAGGCAGGGAGGGAATTGAGAGCGTAAACCGCCACGCAGCCCTGCGGCATACCAATGAGAGAGATCAATTTATGCTTTAAAGAGCCCTGTTATTAGGAGAGCGGGTGAAAGACAGTTTTCAGTTTTAATTCCGAATTCCTCCGTTCCCCATCTCGGCGAAGATTTACGCGGCTCTGCTCCCGCAGTTTATTTCCGAGCAGCGCCGCTGACTGTGAGCGTATGTACGGACATATATCAATTTAGTAAATGTATGTGCCAGTCTAAGAGCCCAATACGCATCTGCTGCTCCTCATATCCTGGAAAAGGGTGGGAAAGGGGGGGACGGGGAGGGGGGGAAATGTCTTTAATTAGCTGCTATCCGACGAGATCCCGTCGTCCTTCAGACCCTCGCGCTCCTGAGGTTGGCAGGGGCAGCCTGAATCGATACCGCTTGCATACGAGGGAGCTCTTTGTTAGAAAAAGCCTCCTCCTCCCCTCTCTATTTGCACGGGCGGTGACACCGTTCGAATGCTGAAGGCGCACGGCCGAGCGCGGTCCCCTCCCTGCACTTAAAAGTCATCACGGTTAAGGATCTTGATCCCCAGGGAGGCTCTGAGGGTGTTTTTCGCTCAGATCCTGAGCGCTTAAAGCATCCTGCTCTTTTCCTGCATCCCCTTCCCAAGATGCGAAGCATTTCGGGTTCTGCCTTTTTTTTTGTTCCCCCCTTTCCCCCCCCTTTTTTTTTTTTTCTTTTTTTTTTTTTTTTTTTTGAAGTGCAAAGCCAAAGGAATAATAAACCATTAAAATCCGCTCTCACCAGGCCTCGGGTTGCGGGACAGCCAGCCAAAGGCACCCGAGTTAGAAAAACAAAAGTCCCGTGTAAACCGGCGTATTAAATCCCACGGCGCACTCAGCTACCCTGTAACGTACCCCTCGCACCGCAACAGCACCGGCCCCCCTCTGGCCCCCCCAATATGCGCCCGGCTCAGTTTTACGGCGACGGTGGCCTTTGCCTCTTGCCTTTTTCTCGTCATCCTCCGCGGCTTTCTTGAACTCGTGCTCAAAGGAGCTGGCCAGTTCATTGAAGAGTCCCACTTCTTCGCAGTTTTTCAAGAAGCGAGTCGGGGTCGGAGTCTGATCTGTTTGGGCGGTAACACCGAGCACTGGTCAGAGAGAGGCCACAAAATTCATTTTAACCACCTGAATCCCCTCTGAGGACCCCTAGCAGAGGCGGCCCCGCTGGTTTGCGAAGGTCTGGGTGCTTTCCCGCTACGGCGCGCACAGTGTTTGCAAAGCAAGTGACAATTCGGAAAGGGGGAAAATCATTTCTTGTTGATTTTTTTGTTTCTGTTTTTAAAACAAATAACCACTGCAGCGAGAGGCGTGCAGTGATTTCTGTGAAATTCCCCCTTTTGGGTCGCGTCCTGTCCCTTCCCACCCCGGGGGTTTTGCCCGTCCTTATCCGAATTGCTGCCGCAAGGCAGGAAAACAGCGGGGTTTGATCTCCCCGAAACAGCAGATCTTTAAAATACGGCGCGATGAGAGGGGAAAGAGCCACTCGGAGCAGCTCCACTGCTGATGTGGAATAGAGCCGGGCAGAGCCGCTTCCCTCCCTGCGCTGGCTCCGTACGTTAACGTGCATGGTAGGACAGACGGCTACGTGGGAGTGCTAATAATTACCACCGCTGTCCAAAGCAATGCCTCCGGGGACCCGTTTTCCACCGTATTAACGCGTTGAGTCATGATCTCTCTGGCCATCGCCCAGGGCTGTAAAGCAGAAAGAAATCTCCCCGCTCCCGGCGCGCCTCGTTTTTCCTGCGTGACATTAGGTCAGGAGCTCAGGTACTAGCGGGAGCCCAGCACGAGCCCGCTACGCCGAAAGAATCCATCTGGCAGAAAAACTACAGATTTTTTTCTTTTTTTTTAATTTTTTTTACGCAGGAAGGGGGATCCCCGGGATAGTTTCGCCTGACCTCCCGCGTCAGACATGGGCCGTTCGGCACGGACGCTCCCCGTTCCGGCGCAGTAGCTGCGCTGGAGATGGAGCGTCTACGGAAAACGTCCCGTTTAGACTGCAAGCGACTCCGGCGACGACTTCGCCGCGCTGTCGCAGAACTACGCTTTATTTCCGGGCTGACTTTAAACCCCGTCGGGGTTTTGTTAATAAAGCAAAGGCCTCCTCCGAGCGCACTTCGGTTCCCCCCCAAATCTCTCTTCATTAAACCAAGGAACTTTGTCAACTAAAGATCTCAGCAGGAGGCTGTTTTTCCAGCGCTTTTACGGCTCTCGGGGCTCTTTTCGGACCATTCCCCATTTAGCCATGTCCTTCCGAGCCGCGCACGTCAGCCCGGGGCCCGAATCTCACCGCTGCCACGAAGCGAAGCCATTTTAACCTCTCTCGTCCTATCCTTCCCCAATTCGTACCTCCAGGAATTGCCGCGGCTCTTCCGCCCACGGCATCACCCCAGAAGCGCACGTTCCCGTTTAAACACATCTCGCTGCCGCCAGCGATAACCGGCAGAGAGAGAACAATTCTTTACGGCTCTCTTTAAGCTTAACCACAGAGTTACGGCAAGAGACGTACGCTGAATCCTCATTAACGCACGGGGCTGCTGCCCCGGGCTCGGCACAAAGGCGAGAGGGAGGGAAGAGAAGAAGAAAAAGCCAGAGACAAAATGGTGGCTTAAAAAAAAAATAATTTAAAAAAAAAAAAAAAAATAAAGGCTATTAGGAACGTAGGGCAATAACGCCCCGGATCGCACAGCTCAAAGGCGCTTTACAGCCCTCGCAAAGCCGCCGGCAGCTCTGTCTGCCGTCAGGATCGCAGCCAGGGAAAGCCTGTGTTGAACAGACTGGGCTCGCACTGGCCACAGCTACAAAAATTTGGTGGTTTGGGTTTTTTTTTTTTCCCCATTTCGTGGCTTACCCCGCAGCAGCCCAGAGGAGGCGGGAGAGGGGGCCAGACCCACCCTCACCGCTGCTCCTTGCGTTCGGACCAAAGGGTTTCATCCCAACCAGGGGTGTTTTTACCAGTGGGAATTTGTGCACGGGAGGAACGCGCACCTCTGGGAGCAGCAGAGATGAGGACTTTCCACGTTTCAGCCCTGTTCGAGCAGGTGGGACTTCAGCTGCGGACAGGACCGTACCCCATTTCTGCCTCCCCCCATCCCCACCCGGCCAATTAACACGGGGTTTATCACGCCAAAGCGAACTCTCCCGCTCCGCACCCCCGTTCCAAAAGGGGGTGAACCGAAGGGGAAAAAAAAAAAACAAAACAAAACAACCTTTGGGAATCTCGAGGTTTCATTCAGCCCCTGCCCCGAATTCTTCGCCAGCCGCTCCCGTTAGCCCAATCCCACTCCAAATGAGTTCTCCCTCCGGAGGCCCGTTTCATCTCTGCGCATTCGTCCTCCGCCCCCCCCCGGGGAGAGCTTTCTGCCCTCCCAGCAAAGGCTGCGCGAGCTCTCTCGCAGCTCTACCCACAGCTCCTAATTAACCTGAAGGCTTTAAGAACCCAACCGAATTGCTATTTCCTACGTCGAGGCCGAATTCGGGCCGGAGATGAACGCGGGGAAAGAGCGCCGGAGGCTTCTTGTCCCTTCACGCACCCTCCGGGCTTCAGATAACATTTCCTCCCCTTTTCTTATTCTTTTCCTCCAGCGGGAACACAAAGCTCACACCCTTTTAAGAACGAAAGGGGATGGCCGAGGTGGTATTTGTAACCGGCCGTGATCGGCTGCCAGACAACAATACACGTGGGGTTGTCTTTTCCCCCCCCAAATCTTATAAATGGTGCATTGACCGCGCGCTGCCGGAGCGCCTCGTTTGGGGCTCTCTGCAAACGCGTTCTCAGCAGTAGCCACTGCCCACGACGGCGTTTTAATTTATTAACTGCTGGCCTAAAAGCCGGGGAAAATTGACACCCGGGCCGAGGAGAGGAAGCGGGGTTCGTCAGATCCCCTTCATCGTCCTCAAAGCACACGCAGAAACGCAAAAAGCCCTTTTGCCCATAAATCTTCCAGCCTTAATAAAAAGGGTGAGAGCTAAACCACTGCCCACCCCTCCAACCCCCCCCCCCCCCCCCAAAAAAAAACCCTCACAAAACCTGATACTCCCATAAAAAAAAAAAAAAAAGAGAAGAAAAAAAAAAAAAAAGAAACTTGGAAGCCTCTGGCTTTCCTTTCCTCCTGATTAAATGCAGATCACAAGAGGTTTTTATGGGAGGTAGAGACGTTTTTCAGTGCATCTGGTCCCTGGTATTAATCTTGCAGTCGTGCTATATTAATGTGCGCCGTTTTCCGAGCTGGCCTGGATTGAACGCCACATACCTGCGATGATGACTGAGTCGGTTCGAGCGGGGCCGAATTTCAATGTCATCTCATGCTTGTGTTTATGAACCGCCAGGTGGTCCTCGTTTGTAAACCTCTGAAATGAAACAATTTAGAAAACGGTGAATAAATGCATTTTGCGTTTTACGGGGACATCCTGCAGCAGGGTTGGGGTGGTTGGTTTTTTTTTTTTTTTTTTTTTTTTTTTTTTTTTTTTTGGGGGGGGGGAGCCGGCGGGAGAGAAACCGTAACGCAGTCGCTGCCGAGCGTTAAGCAAAACCACGTAGATTTGTTTGAGAAGTGATGTGTGAACATATTGCACAAAATAAATTAAAAAAACCCCAAACAAACAAACAACCCACCCACCCCCCCAAAAAAAAACCATTATAGGAGGCTTCTAGGGAACGGGGGGACAAATATTTTTAATAAAGCTTTTTTTTTTTTTTCTGGCGGCGGGGGCCACGCGGCGGTTTGCAAGCAATATAGGAAACGCGAATCTGCCCCTCTGGGTGTGACGCGCCGCTTTATTGCCGGTTAATGGAGGGAGGGATGAATTAGGCGTTATTAGGGGGTCAGGCAACTTTTTTTTTCCGGATGGTGTGGGACAGCGTTGGCATCCGCTCGCCCATTCCGGATGGGGTTTTATGGAGCGGGACGGAGGCGGCTGCCCGAAGCACGGTCGAGGTGGGGAAGGAGAGAGGGGGGCACAGATTTCACGTGCCGTAAAGAAAATGCTGCCTGAAATCCCCTCCACCCACGGGAGATAAAATCCCGCCAGGGATGGCTTTAGGGATGCTCTGGGTTGGGGATGGGGGGGGGGGTGTGCTGGTGGCCACCCCAGGAGAGCCGAGAGACAAAAGGGGAACGGCTGCATCAGCCCCACGTATTGAGATGGAGGAAAAAAGGAGGAATAGGGGGGGGGGGGGGAAAGAAAAAAGGCAGGGACGGGGTTAAAACAAATAACCATAAAGACCCAAGGATGGATCGCGCCTCTCCTAATAGACTGCGACAAACCGGAGGGCTGAGGGCACGGCCCGGGCCACACTGCGGGGTTTTTACGCACCCAGGAGCCGCGCCAGCGGCGGGCTGGTTTCTAGAAAGAAATTCTTTGCCGCAGCGCAGAATTTCTGCCCTTTTCCCCCCTTTCCTTTTTTTTTTTAAATCTTTTTCTTTGCCCCCCCCCCCCTCCTTTCTCTCTTTAAACCAACCCACCCAAAGCCACCTGTTTCTGCGAATTAGCTCGAGCGTGACACCCCGGGTGCGCTCGCTCTTTCCGATGCTTATTTATGACTCAATTTTTCTTTTCTTTTTTTTTTTTTTTTTTTTTTTTAAAAAAAAAAATTGAGCAAAGCTGTGTTTTCCAGGCTGGCGCCTTCCCGGGAGCCGCGCGGTGGCGGTGGAAGGCGGAGGGGGGGGGGACACATTAGGAGAGGGAAGAGACAGCACTGCCGAGACAACGGGCGCATCCGCACGCGTCCCATCCATCTTCCCCTCCGGCGCAATAACAAGCGCGTTGCGCGAAGCATCCTTCAAACGCGTCGTATCAGAAGGAGCTTTCGATGGCGACTCCTAACTTGGGCTGAAATGAAAAGAAATTAAGAGCTGGTGGGTCTTAACACACTCGTGGGGAAAAACCAAAGAGGTTTTTGCCCGCGGAAGCGCCGGCATCCAAACCGGTCCGTAATGAAACCTTAAATAACGTTTCTCGACGGTTTTGCTAAAGACACGCGTGTTTTGGGTTTCTTTCCTCCCCGCAGCTTCCGAAAACCTTCAAGCCCCGCTCTTTCCTGAAGGTGACTCCTTCCCAACAGCGTTACCAAATCTCGGCGATGCCAAAACGCCGCCGAACAAAGGAGAAGCGAGCGAAACGCTGCCGCTTTCCCAGGGAGAGCGAATTCGCAGCATCGTTTTGTATCGCGCCATAAAACGCTCCTGGCAGCCGCGGAGGGGGGGGGGGGGGGTACAGCCACGACACGGGGACCCAGGGAGAAAGGGTGGGCACCGACGCTTTGTCACGTTCCTGGCCCCAAAAATAACACCCTGGTTTTTAACATAGGGGGCTGCCGACCCCGCTGGCTCCTTGCGACGCGGCGATGAGCCGTTAGCGGAGGAAAATAGGTGGGTTACGGTAAGAAGGGAAAAAATAAATCTTTTTTTTTTTTTTTTTTTTTCTGTGAGGACAGAGGAGCAGCCGGTTTCAGATGAATATTTAGCAGCCAGGCGGCCGCTGCGCCAGCGGCGCCTCCAAATACGGAACACGCAGAGACTGGGGGTAGGGGGTGGGGGGGGGGGTTAGAAAAAAGGAAAAGGAAGAAAATTCCCAATTCTCCGACTTTGTGCTGGGGAAAGAGATGGGAGATTTGTAGGTCAATGAGGGAAGCGGCAGCGAGAGGACGAGGTGGGGAACGGGGTCACATTTCTATCCACGAGGGGCACGTTTCAGCCCAGCCTCGGTACCTCTGCATTTATTTTAATCTTTCATTTTGCTCCATTGCAGGATTATTTTATTTTTTTTTTACTTTTTTTTTTTTTTTCTTTTTTTCTAGGGCACTTTTCCTGCTTTCGGTGTGCGTTACAGCTCTATTTAACATCTTTATGTGGTCTCAGCAGCTCGGGAGCTCTCTCTTTCTCCGCGCAGAAATGCTCACAGACACAATATATCTTTCCACATACATTTCCAAACGCCGAAACCTAGAGGCTGAGTCTGGCACTTCAGTTCTAAATCATGTCATTTTACACAGAGAAGAAAAGCGGGGAGGGGGGAGAAAGGGGGAAGAGTACGGGGGAAGGGAAAAGGAAAAAAAAAAAAAAAAATCGAATGAGTTAAAGCCACAGCACTGGCTTTAATATTTAATCTCCTTCCATCAGCAGCTGACATATAGCAGTGTTATTTCAGCCTGCTATTTTGCGGGTGTCTGAATTAAAAAGAAGATGTAGCCCGGTAAATTCGTTGGGGTGAGGGACGGGCGTTGGGATAACGCCACCGCCGTCCCCGCGCTGCCAACGGAACCCAAAAGCAGCACCAACCCGTCAGGCTGCGACGGAGAAGGGATGCGGAAAATAAAGAGTTTAAACAGTGCGGGCAGCCCCGATTTCTGCTTTTCTCCCCCTCCTCCCCCCTGGCAGTGGCCCTCGGGCTGCCTTCGGTGTTGGGGATGCAGGAGGCGGATGGCGTTTGGGGTTTGGGCGAACACGGGGTTGGGTTTACTCACCCCAGAGCCGGTAACAGCTTTTTGAAGAAAAGAGATTTGAGGCAGGCAGAGACCGGCCAGTCCTGCATCCTTTCCTCAACAGGCTGTGACAGCTCCGTGAATAAATGTGCCCATTTAAAAATCTTTATTTAATAGGACACAACACTTCCAGCTGGACCAACGCGCCGTCTCCATCAGAGCGAGCGCCAGAGAATAAACGCAGCGGGCTGACGCCTGGATCTTTAGTCAGAGAGAGATTTTTCCATCGGTTTAACGAGCACAACACGAGAAACGAGGGGTTGCTGGGGGTTTTTTTTCCTTGCTTTTGTAAAACCTACGACTGGGGTGGATGTGGAAGGAAGGTCAGACCAGCGCCGAACCCACCGTATCCCACCCCGGGGCCGGCGCAGGAGCCCGGGCGCCCGTGGGCTCTGCCGGCAGCTCCGGCGCAGGAGCCGCACGGCTGTTTTTTAACCTTGACGGTGATTTTCAGAGAACGCAAACACGGGCTGCGCACCGAGCCAGTCGCCCGGCCAAAATTCATGTTTTAATACAGACGGGGGCCGCAGGCTGCAACGGCACAAACCGTTCCACGGGCGCACGCTCGTCAACGGGAGGTTTTCACCTTGCCGAAAGCACGAGCTCTGCTACAGCCTCACCGGACCCGAAAAGGGGTGAGGAGCCAAACCTGCCTCCACCAAGGCTCATCACACGGCTGAATTAATCAGCCGTCGGTAATAGAGGGAAGCCAAAATGCCGCTCCAACCTTAACGCCAGCCCAGCGGTGCGTTAATCCGCCCACGGACACCACGGCGGTGAAACACCTGGATAGAAAGGGAAACAAAAGAAAACGGCACGTGTCTCGCCACGGCGGCGCTGGAGGTAAACGAGCGCACTAAGCGCTGCGGGGTGGAAAAGCTGAGCTCAAAACCATCAAACGGTTTTGGGTTGGAAAGGACCTTAAAGGCTCATGCAGTTCCAATCCCCCACACCATGGGCAGGGACACCTCCCACCAGACCGGGTTGAAGTCACCGATTTTAAGAGGAGCCCCAACAGATTCTGCTTCCACCGCCAGTCGGGTCGTTGCGATGCCCTACAGCGAGCGATCGCGGCCCCATCGCTCCCAGCGATGTCCAGGGGTCTGCCTTGCTCTCCCCGGCACCTCCTCGAGCGAGGGGCACCTTCCTCCTTCGTTTGGGGACCGTCCCGGTGGGACGAGGACACCCAGACGAGGCAGGAGAAAGCGGCGTGCGGAGAGCAATGCCAACGCCACGGGGAGATGTCGGACCTCCCGCGCGCATCCCAGCCCACCCAGCGCATCCTGCCCGGCCGCGGCAGACCCTGTCGCCTACGCCCCCATCCATCCATCTCGCCATGACGGGGCTCAGATGGATTTCCAGCGGCGCGGCGGGCTGGGTAGATACTCCCCCGTTCACTCGACGCAACGGCGGGGGTAACTAATGCGGGGTGAGGGGTGTCCCCGGGGAGCGGGTGCCCAAAGGTGAGCTGTTAGAGCTGTGAGTGATGGGGACACCCCCCCGCCTCCCCCTCCCAGTTCTGGCGCGGATCTGGGCTCCATCTCACCCATTTCCCATCTGAGCAATGACAACGATAATTCCCTGCCTTGCAGAGAGGCTGTAAGGATTAATTCGCTAATGTGCATAAAGTGCCCCGATACCGGAGTGATTCATAGATTTTAAAGGCCGGGGGGACCATTACAATTATCTGCCCGGGACCACGTGAATCCCCAGATGGGCCCATTTCCATAGGAAAGGAGGTGTCGGGAGAGGACGAGGAGGTAACGCCGCAAAGACTTGTTGGTTCGAAAGAACGCGCCAATAACCCAGCCAAGTCGCTTCGTTTTTTTTTTTTTTTTTTTACACTTACAAAGAGACGATGCGCCAAGATTTGGGAACCCGTTTCCTCTTGGAGGGTTCCCCGTTAACACGCTGCTCACCGGGCCAGGTTTCAGAAGAGCTCGGAGCCCAGTGGCCACCAGCGGAAAGCTCGTGGCTACGTTTTACCAAAGCGGCCAAGGCACCCAGTCCGTGTAAGCTCGAAGGCGGCCGCGGCAGCTACGGTTCCCGAGCGCTTCTGGAAAGCTGATTTCAGTGGCAGCATCCTTCCGCTAGAGGAGGGAAGAGACAGCACCTCCGCGAGCCTGAAGGAGGATAAATGAGAAGAGCGAAGGTTTACGAGCGATGGGCTCAAGAACAAAAAAGCATCAAGTATCGCGCGTGTTCGGAGAGCGCTCTGCCGCTCCTGCCCGAGCACAAAGCCTTTTGCGGGGGGGTGGCGGCTGCTCGGTGGGCTGCGAGCGCAGCACCGGGCTTTATACCGAGAACGCCGCGCAGCCCCGGTCATTTCCCCCCCCCTAAGCCCACGCAGGGGAGGAAAGAATCCCAAAAAAGGGGGCGAGATGTAACGGCGGCAGCATCAGCAGCGCATCGTGTGTCCCCCCCTTTGCGCTTTGCTTTGTCGCGGGGCCGTTTCTGGCACCGCAGCGGGATGTGCGTCTACGAAACGTGCCCGTCGCCCTGCCCGAGGCGGTAGGAAAAGCGTATTTCTGCTCGTTCAGGTCCTGTGAAAAATCAGAAAGGCCCCAGCCAGCCCGGTCACCTCGCGGAGGAGCGGGTTGGGACGCGTTTCGTGCCACGTCCCCCCTGCAGCTCTCCCTCTCCCCGCTAGACCTGCATCCACGTTAAACCTTGAAATGTTATTTTTGGCTCAGGCGGCTTCCAGGGACCCATGCGGCTGCGCCTTTTACTTTAAAAACCCGCTTACATCCTGCCCTGTGATTAATTCGCGTTCCTTTCCTTGTCTAAAAAAAAAAAAAAAAAAAAAAAGAAAGAAAGAAAAAAAAAAAAAGAAATACCAAGAATACTAATCAGAAACTTCAGCCCGTTGGCGGGCAGCATTCAGTGCCGGTGTTGGGAAGCCACGACCAAACAGCCAAAAAAGCCCTTTAACAACCGCTTTGTTTGGGACGAACATTGTGCAAACCACAAAAATTTGTCTTTTTTCTTTAATTGTTTTGTTTTTTTTTTTTTTTTTTTTTTTTGGCTTAGAGAGAACCATCTGCTTTCAGATTTGGGGTTTGGGGGGGCTGTTGATTTTGGTGGGTTTTTTTTTGTTTTTTTTTTCCTGGGGGATTTGTGCTTTGTTTTGCAGTTAGTTATCGCAGCCGGGCGCCGCACAGCAGCATCTTCTCTTGTGTCATATAATCTGACCTCTAAACGCAGACGGCTCCGCATTAGGCTTCTCCTCGTCTCCAGCCGGTGGAGGGAGAGCAGCAGAAGGTTAAAGACGCCGACGCGCGACACGGGACGCTCTGGTTTCCCCCAGCTCAGCACCTGGGGGAGGGGGGGGGTGTGAGAGACCAGCTATGGGGTTATTTTTATAAGGCGGCGAGGACCAGGCTGGAGAAAGCGGATTTTTAGGGGCAGTTCGGTATTCGGCTCCTACTGCCTCACCGGTAATTAGTGCCGAGATGCTCAGGTTGCTCCACAAACTTCCCTGCAATTTAAACAAAGAGTTAACGAGGTTCTGGAGCCCGTCCCCATCGTCCCCATCCTCGTTCCTCTTCCTCCTTGGCCAGAAGGGCAGAGCATTTAACTGGGAGTAGGTAAATAATTTAATTTACATTTCTATAGCTTCACTTATCCCAAAGGGCTTCTCATACACATGCCCCTCCACCGAAATGCAGGTGTTTCGGCAGGGGGGAAGGCAGCAACCATCTGGCCTACAGCGCACCACGTAGCGGTGAGGAGGGAAGCGTTCGGCCAAGGACATACGGGGCAAACTCTTTAATAAACTCTGTATTCAACTCTTCTGGTTGTTTGTTGGTTTTTGTTTTTGTTTTTTTTTAACGTTAATAAAGTCTCATATGGCAGACACAGCCTCTCCTTCCTCTTCCCTTCTAGTGGGAGGTGTCCCTGCCCGGGGCAGGGGGTGGAATTCGATGATCTTCAAGGTCCCTTCCAACCCAAACCATTCTACGATTCGCCCCCAGTGCGCCCCAGTTGAGCAGCAGCACGTACGGGCACAGATAAAACCAACTGGCAACCCTCCGGAGCGGCCAGCAGCCAACCTGCTGGGCTAGGAAGGCATTCATCCCAGCAGGATGAGATCCCGGCACGACCAGCGGGTGCTTTGGCTACCAACCCCAACCCTCTGGCTACCGAGGGATTTCTCTACAGCGCACCGACGGATCACGAACCAACCTTCTCTCCTTTTACAAAACGGGGCGTATGTAGGAAAACAGCAGATGGCTGAGGCGGTTTATGGAGCACCTGGGAGGAAAGCGGTATTCCAAGTACACCCAGTCCCAGAGACGAGGGGCCCTCAGCGCCACGTAGGCACCGCTCCTCCAGGACAGCCACCGGAGTTACCTCTTGGCTGAGCCACAAAGTAAAAGGACTGAACAGAAAATTGGTTCTGTTTTCTCTCAAACCAGGACAAGAGCCCAAAACCTCCGGGTGCAAACCTAAGCTGGGAAGATCAGGCTCCTAAATCTCCACCAGCTCCGCAAGGGCAGGCAGGATTTTTTAAGACACCCATCGCCTCCTCCTCCGCTCTGAGCGATGCTCAAGGGGGAACGGAGGCTTTGAGGAGTCGGTCCGCTCCTCCCGGGCTCTCTCTCCGCCGGCACCGTGGGCTGCTCCATCCCCTCGGCGGCCAGACGCAGAGGAGGGATGCGAGGACCTGCCCCGCAGCCGCACAAAGCCCGCGGCGCTTGGCTAGAACCTGGAAACGCAATAATTATTTACTTCCACACGGTGGAGCATTTTTAGCCTCATTTCGATAAAAACGAGGGTTATTAAAAATACACGTATTAATTACCGCTGCCACATAACTTAAGAGGAGAGGCACAGCGGTAATTAAGGGAGGTGAGCGAGGGGGTGGAGCTGCGGAGACTCCACAGCTTGTGCCTATGGATCCGCGCCTGCCCCATGGGAACCCCCCCGATAGCTCCAGCGTGGATGTGAATCATTATTACGTCCCCGGCTCGAATCCCAGCAGCACCGCAGGTTTTCAGTGTGACCTTGGGCAAGCCATCAATTCTTTCCCCTACCTACCAGACAGAGCGAAATAAAAAGGGAAAAGGCACCATACTTCACGAGGGCGTTAGGAGAGGATGGCGACCGCGCGCGCGAGTACCGGGAGCCGTGCGAGAAGCACTGCAGAACACAAAAAAATACATATATATATATATATTAACAAAGGCAATCACAGCTGTGTTTCCCTAAGTGTATTCCAAGCGCGGGCGCTCGGTGATTCATTAGGAGCTGAGCATCTCTTCCCGGCGCGAGAGGTGGGGAATAGAGACCAAGGGAGACAGGCAGCGGCACGGCGGCGGGCGGCGAGCTCGGGGCTAAGCGAAATTCCTGCCCTGCCCTACCGCAGAGCGCGGCGCGGGCCGAGCGGTTTGGGAAGTTTATGCGGCACCGAGGGAGGAAAAGGGTGAATTACGCAGCCGCGTTGTTGTGTTATCCGTGGGGCCCTGCCCTCGGAGAAAGAACCGTGAGCCCCCGGGGCCGGTGGTAGAGAAAAAAGGGGGGAAAAAAAAGAGGAAAAAAAAACCCCAAACCCCAAAATCCCCTCCCCAAGACTTCAGATCTACCACAGAAACCCAATCCGGGCTCCCGCCTTCCCCTGCGAGCCTCTGCTGTTTGCCAAATGAGTCACCCTTCCTGCCTCGAACGCTCGACAGCTCCTGAATGAACAATCTGGGAGCAAAGACTCTTTTTCTCAGCAAACAAACAGCATCGGCAGCAAGCCCCGCGCGACACACGCACGCGAGAGAATTTATAGAGTGGAAAGAGAAGAATAACAGGAAACTCCTTCGGCTGCGTACCCCAAGAAACAAGAACGTACGTGTAAAAATAATTAAATCCGAATGGGAGTCGATTAATTCGTCTGCAGGGCTGAGGATTTGTGCTTGGGGAGGCTGCGCGGAGGATCTTAAAATGCTCCGGACGTCGGCCAAACCTGTCGGTACCGCTGGGGCGAGGAGAGGCTTACGGCAGCAGGTGCCGGAGCGCACGCGGCTGCGGAGGGGAACGCACCACTCCGGCTTCCTCGCTCCCCGCCAAGCCCCACATCGCAGCCCGCGTTGTCCCCACACCCCAGCGGGGCCGCCGTCGCGCTCCCCCAGCCGTCGGCACCGGGGAAGCGAGCGTAGAAACGGAGGTAAAGGGAAACCGTGTGGTTCGAGCCAGCAGAACTGAGCCAAAAATATCAGGATTGGGGTGTTTCGCTTTGGAGCTGAGATACCCACGGCGAGGGTCTGCGGTGGGGTCCTCGAGCAGCGGGACGGCGCTGCGGAGAGATGCCGTGCCCGGGCGCGGGATGGTGACATCTCCCTTTCCGTACTTACCCTGGGAAGAGCATAAGGAGGGGGGGAAAAGCTGTGTTGGGAAAGCGGGATTCCAGCAGCGGACTCTGCTCCGGCCAGCCAGTCCCTCAGCTCCAATCCAACCCCCTTACCGGCATTTCCAAAAAAAATTCTTAAGGGTGGAGGGAGAGGAGGTGAAACGTGGTCTCATTCCGAGAGGTTTGGTGGTTGTCCTCTCGGAAGATGCCTTGCACCAGGCTACCGCGGATCCTCTCCGCTGCACTATTGTTTCAGGGCTACGAGAAAAAGCGATCCTAAATAAAGTAAAAAAAAAAGTTAGCTCCAATGGGAAAAAAAAAAAAACAAGCGCTCACCGTGCCAAACGTGCCGCCGCTCGAAAAAGTCGACGTGACTCAGCCTTGACCTTTGAACAACACTCCAATTTGAAAAAGGACGCCACGGTCCCCCCATTCAGTTTTTTAACGCACTGGAAGGCCGATTTCCTTCAATTCATTCGCGATATTGGGTGGGCGCCCACCCATTCACGGTGCGCGAGCCTTTACCGCCCGAAAACAAACAAAAAAAAAAAAGGGGTGTTTTTTGTGGATCTGAGCTCGGACTTCTGGGGAAGCTCCAACAGCAACGGACTGGGGAGGGCATCGTGTTAAACGAAGACGGAATTCAAGTGGCTCAGAGGCTTGGGGGGGTGGGGGGTTTCCCCTTTAACATCGGCGTTTGGTAGTTAGAGGGAATGAGCCATATGGAAGTGTAGACCCACATAACCGAGGGTGCGTGGGCACGGCTTAAATACACTGATGCAGCCTAAAAACAGGGAGGGTAATTATTGAGGGTGGTAAGTGAGATATCGTCAAGAGGAGAGGGACAAGACGCCGGAGGCACAATAGGATTTATGGATCCTCGGCCACCTTGAGAAGCGGCTGGGGCGTTTTGGCAACCAGACGTAGAAATAAAGAGGGGGTCTGGTCCCCTTTGTCTATACCGAGAGGTACGAACGTGCGGTGGAGATGTTTTCGGTCAGTTCTGATCGCCACACACATCCCCAGACAAGATGCGGAAGGAGAAACCGAGGAATTCCCCCAAACCCTGCAGCGATTCCCGCCAGGCCGGTCCTGCCCTCCATCCCTTTCCATCCATCCTTCTTTATGGAGCTCCCAAATCGCACCCTAGGGCCCAATTTCCCCCTCCCCCCCCCCCGCGACTAACCCATTCCGTAGCTCCCTTCATCTTCTTTATTTCAAGGAGCCCTTCAAGCACAAACAGCTTTCCGCCAACCACCTCCTCACCGCCGCGTATGAAAGCGCAGCCGTCCTTTGTGCCCCTCCGCACCCTTCTCCCGCAGATTTTTGGCCAACCCACGGAGCCCCCCCCCCTTTTACTCTTTTTTTTCCTCCCCCGCTTTCCACGCACGGACGTAAAACGAAGCCCTGTATTTTATGAAGGGCCGTGATTGCCCATGATAAGTTGTCGGATGTCAGTGCGCGGCGGTAATTAAGCTTTTAAAAGGAGATAGGCAGCAGCAGGGGGAAAAAAAAAAAATAAAATAAAATCAAAATTCCGGGCGTTTGACTATTTTTGCCTCTTGGAAGAGCCACCTGTTTTATCGTAACAGGTAGATTTATGGGCATATTACCGCGGCGCTGCTGCTCCCACCCTGATGAGGTTCTCAGTGACCCTCTTCTCTCCGGAGATTTATGATTTCTCAGAGCAGACTATCGCAGAGAGGTCTGACTCCAACCTCTTCGCCCGACTCCATCCCGCACCCACATCCTTTTCTTTTTCCCCTTCCCTCCCCCCCACCCCCCAAATCACCTGCCATCATTATACAACTGCACCGTCCTTCAAACGGCGCCAAATTTTGCCCCAAGTTACGGGGGCTCAGGACGGGCAGGTTTCAGCCGTCCGCACGAGAGGATGGCGTTCGAGGAACGCACTGACGCTCTCCCAGCTCTCTGCCGCTCCTCTGCGTATTCACTGACCCAACAAAATCCCCGGAAAAAAGCCTTTCCGCGCCCGAAGCGCACTCCCCAGCCGCAATTCGCAGCAGCCCGGGGCTCTTTCTCCCTTCTAATTACCTCCTTAGCCGCTCCTGCCTAATGGTAAACCCTTTTACCATCGCTTCCCACCTGCAGCCCTTAATAAAAATTAAGTGGATAAACTCTTTAAGTGCAAGAGGTATAAAAAAAAAAAAAAAAAAAATCAGATGAGGTAGAGCCAAGCATAACGCAAGCAGCTTTCCCATAAGCTTCCCCCCACCCCCACCCCGTTTCTTTGATGTACGGCCCTCTGCGGCGGCCCCGTCCGCGCTCCCCCCATCCCCGCAAGCCCCGCGATCGCCCCCGCCGCGGTGCCAAGCGGGTGATGATTCAGCGATGTAGAAATATACAGCTGAGGTCACCGAAATCGCTTCACTCGCATCCTTAGGGTCTCAACAATTTTTTTTCCCGCCTACGTTATGGGCTGCAGATCATAAAATTCCGCACGTGGCCAAAGCAAAACGCGTTTAAATTTTCCTGCTAAAGCTTACAATTGTTTGAGGTTTATAGCGAACATCACACGAGCCTCTTAAAAGGGAGACGAGCTAACGCGGCGATCACAAATTGCCCCCAAAACAAAAGCCTGGATTAATACCCCGGCGAGGAGGTGGGATTAGCAGCTATTACAAGCGCAGGAGACAGAACTGCGGTGTCGACGGCGGCAGCGCCGCCGCGCGACGCAGGGCTGGCACCGGTACCCTCAGCACCGCCGGTAGCCGGTAACACCGCGCGCAGCGGCTTTGGAGACAGCCGGGGTGGCAGAAGCGGTGGGGAAGGCAGGAGGCTGGCAACACAATTAAAAAAAAAAAAGAAAAAACAAAAAACAACAACAAAAAAAGAAAAGAGCAAAGAAAAGAATCAGTGAGATACACATGAGCAAGACGCCAGCGGAACGATCTGCTCCTCGCGTTTAAATCTAGCGTGGGTTGCTTAAAATCCGGTCCTTTGAATATTTATTCTTATAAATGAGCTTTTTTAAGCCCCCACCGCTCGTCTCCCCGCCTGAAGCTCACGTTAAGGGGGTTTAAGCGGATAAACGTGACGGGCGATGCTTTGAATTCCTGCCCATTATCCCAGTGACCGTAAAACCCTTCCCTGGCTGCCCCCAAAATAATAAACCCCACTCCTCCGCCTACAAGCAGCGACCGCCACAGCTACTCGAGACACATTCACCCTTTATAAATAACCCCAAGAAGTTAAGAAACCAACAAAAAAAAAAAATCAAAAAACCAAAAAACCTTTAACTGCCCCAAAGACTCAACATTTTTGCAAGAACTTCGTTTTACGAAATGCTTTAATTTAGCGGGCTTTGCTGCCGAGATTAATTTACGGCTTGTTGTGCACGGCCGCAAAACTCTCCCACCCCGTCCCCTATACGCACACAATCCTTTATTGTCTAGATGTTTACTCTCAAGGGGGAATTTTTAGGACTTTCGTGGTTTTATTGTTTTAATCCGGCGTATAAAAAGAAAAAAAATTCTTTGAGCAAACCAGTTGGTAGGAGGGCTTGGGAAGCGGCGGTGCAGTTTCGCAGCTCGCATCATTAAGCAGGTGTTAAATAAACGCGACGCCGCGCTCCTCCCGAGGTTTACCGCGGCGGGAGATTTGCCGGGCGGCGTTTTTCAGAACGGCGGGGATGTTCCCGAGCCGACAGCTCAGCCTTTTTTCTTTTTTGCACCGACCCTTGGCTTTGGTTTACCTGCTTTAGCCTAAATTCCTCCAGACGGTCCCACCGACCCGGGGAAAGGGTGAACGGTGGCGAAGGGAAATAAAAAAAATCCCCCTCTTTCCACCTTCTGCGCAACAAAGGGGATTTCTGCACATCGGCCATGTGCCCTCTTCTTTACGCACCGCGAAGAAAAAGGCCAAAAGGTGCTTTTTTTTCTTTTCTTCCCCCCCCCCATCCCCTCCCTCCTTTCCGACACGGCACACGCCAGCGCTTCAGTGCGGCCGCGGCGCCGCGAGCCCCAGCGGTGGGTGGGATAACGCAGCCCTCAGCCCAACGCGTCCATCGCTCCTTCGCAAACCTCACGTCTCCTCCCGCGTCAAAAGAGCCCCTCGAAATAAAGGGTTTTATTGTGAACTTTTACACCTCAACCCGAGAACCGGCTCTTTAAAGGAAGGTTCTCATGCAAAGCGGCAACCACCGAGGGGAGAGAAGCGTTACCCAAAAAACCCCTAAAGCTTAAAGAGTAAAAACAAAAAAAAAAAAAAAGCATGACTATAAATCACTTCTATGAATAGCTCCGCTTTCATTCTCAGCTCTGACACGAAATCTCTAGAAAGGACCTGAGATATTACGGCATAAAGGTGGGTTTGTGGTTTTTTTTCCACCCCACTCTCCAGCACGGAGACGATGGGGTTTGTTGTGTTGTTTTTTTTTTTTCTCCTCCCCGCCGAGCGAGCGCAGAAGGACACGGCATCTCCTGTTTGTCCGTACTCCGGCACCATCGCCGGCGGAGAGCCGCATCCGTGGCCCGACCGTGCTGCTCTGCGCCAGCGGAGATGCCGGCCCGGCTGCCGCAGAGGGGCGGAGCGGTTTCCACCAGCCAACAATGCCCGGAGAGCATCCTTGGGAATAAGGGGAAAAAAAAAGAAAAAAAAAAAGAAAAAAAAAAAAAAAAAAAAGAGAGAGGATTTGAGCTGGTTTCCAATTAGCAAAAGCCGTCTCTAACCGCCTCCTCGTGTCTTCGCAAAGCTCCGTTGTGTCTTCTCAGGGTCAGAGAACTCACGAAAGGGGGGAAAAGGGCTCATGAAAACAAAAAAAATCCCCCCCCCCCGGTTATTTAGATATTGAAATAAAAGCAGGTCGTGGGGTTGTTGGGTTACTAATAAATGCGTATAGGGACCACGAAGCCAAAGGAAAACATGTGTCTTTCTCCTCCTGACCCTCCTCAGCATCGTTTTTTGGGGGGAAGGAGATGGAATTCCCAGGCAGAGTCCCCCCTTCTTGTTTGTTTGTTTGGTTTTTTTTGTCCTTACGCGACAATTTAGCAGGATTTTATGCAAGAAGTTGACAGAAAACGCTGCATACTCGTGCGCCGTTTTGGAAATTAAACGTATCCCTGACGGCAGGATAACGAGGCCTTTGTCAAAGGGACATGCTGCATCCGCGCTTGGGGGAGCAAATTACCTGTTCGCGCAGTAAAATGTTCAGGATTTTCACAGAGATTAACAGACAGGCAGCAAGTCAGGCTTCCAACAACAACAATAACGACAAATCACGAAACCAAAAGTCCTCAAAAGATTGTTTTTAACATAAGGAAATATTTGGCTGGCCAAGAAAAAAACCAAAACAAAACAAAAAAAACAAACAAAAAAACCCCACCAGCTCAAAAGCGGCAGGAAAAGCCCAAAAGCGGCAGGAAAAGCCCAAAAGCGGCAGGAAAAGCCCAAAAGCGGCAGGAAAAGCCCAAAAGCGGCAGGAAAAGCCCAAAAGCGGCAGGAAAAGCCTCAACATTGAGCGTAAGGCAGGTTTTCATTGTACCTTAAAATCTCCTTTCCTCCTTCCCACCCAACCTTCCTCCCTCTAAAACCTCCAAACTCCCTTTGCCCTATTTCTCATTCGCTTTAGGAGGGGGACGGTGTACCCAGCAGGGACGAAAAACGGGTTTTGCAGTTCCCGAGATAAGCTCATGTGAGGTTAAACTCAAAATCCGCCGCCGCCACCACCACCGCGGTCAACCGTGGCAGCGCCGACAGGTTCTCGGACCGCGAGAGCACGAAGCCACCGGCAGCGTTCCGCTCCCGTCGAGCTCAAGACCGCAAGAAAGCTTTTACATCAGTCTAATTTCAAGTTAATCAAAGGAGCCGGCTCAATTTACGGCTTCGCGCCGGCAGCTCAAACGCAGTTTGCGTTTCGGAGACGGCTTTGGGTAAGGACCGGGCTGAGATGATCTCGTTCAGAGCAGGAACTCTGCGGTTGTGGAAACGGCCTTAAATCATAAAGGGGAAGGAAAGCGTTCCCCGCAAGCGCGCGGCCGCGTTCCTTTCGGGATATTTTTTGCAGCACTGATCATGTTCCCGAGAAAGGGGAAACCCTCCCTCTGTGTTCCACCCCCCCCCCCCCCCCCCCCCCCCCAAATGTGGAAACCGGCTCACGGGCTGGAAAGAACCAGGATACCACTCGGTTAAAAAAAAAAAAAAAGAAAAAGAAAAAAATAAAAACAAACAAACAAAAAAAACCCCAACCAAACACCCCCCCCTCCCCCCCAAAAAACTAAAATAAATAAAAAATTTTAAATTTTTAGAAGCAAACCAGAAATTTAGATTTTTGGAGAATCAAACCGGAAATTTAGATTTTTGGAGAATCAAACCGGAAATTTAGATTTTTGGAGAATCAAACCGGAAATTTAGATTTTTTTTTTTTAGAAACAAACCAGAAATTTAAATTTTTCGAAACCTTGCAGCATCTGCGAAACTCCAGACCCGATTCCATGGGGCTTCGCTGGCGCGTGCTGCAGGAGGGGGGACGTGGACGGGGGCTCTCCCACACCCCCCACACCCCCTCCGCCGAGAGGAGGCGAGAATGACAATACCCTCTACGAAATAATGACCCACTCCTCCCCAAAATGAAGCGTGCCCACGGAGGGCTGCCCCGCCAAACCTGCGCCCCCCGGCGCCGCGCAGAGGCTGCTTTGCAGGCAGGGGATGCTCTGCGGCGGCAACGACTGCTGCCGGCTCTCCTTCCCGCGCAGGCAGCATCCATCCACCCCAGTAAAGGGGCACTGGTAACCGGGACATACCCAAATTCATATAAAGATATACGCGGATATACATATATGATTGTTTATAAAGGAACACAGCCTGGCCTACGCTCTCTCTATATATATTTATAATTGCTGAGTCGGCAAGTCACCCACGGGAAAGCAGATGGCTCAACAGCGCAGCGTTCCCTGGAAATACGGCTTTGCCGTTCCTCCGCGCCCTTCCTCTGCCCCCAGGAAGGTTAAACCCAGTTTTTAAAGCGGCTTGCGAAGAAAACCGTGCCGCTGCCTTCCAGCTTTTGTCGTGTGTCGTCCCCCCCCCCCCCCCTCCCCAAATCTCACCGGCGGGAGGGGGTTCCCTTTGAAACACAGCCCCGAAACGCACCTTCCCCGGCGGTGGGTGATGCGATTTGTGACCGGTTGGAAGAACCCTTTGGGACAAGAGGTGCTCCAAAAGGGCAATTTCGAGCCATTACGGTCTATTCGATTGCCACGCGAAAAGAGGTTTACCGACCGCCTGCCGCCTTGTATACTCCCGTTTTTACGCCGAAATGAACAAGCACGCTAACGAAGCGGGGGGAGAGCGTGCCCGAGACAGCGAGGCAACGCTCTGCAGCCCCGGCTCGTCCTCCGGTGGTGTTTTCTTTGGGAGGCCCTACATTAAAGCCGGCTTCTGCATATTTTAAGGCGTTATTAGGTATTTTACAGCCTCGGCACAGCACCTCTAAAACGGTAAGAGGGGGAAAAAACCAGGCAGCTAATTCCTCCGAATCCAGAGGTGCCGTTTCTTCCGTTTAATTGCTGCAGCGGCCAACGCGGCTGGGAAATCCTAACGAGGGCTTGTCGCAGAAGAGGCATTCGCCGGGACAGAAAGGTAAAAGCTATCGCCAAACCTCACTGCACCTCCAGAGCAAGAAGCCAAAGTCACAGCCCGGATTTTTCTGCGAAAAGCCGAACCGGAAAGGAACTAACGTGGGTTAAAGTTAACTTCATCTCCTCTACGTACGCGTTAAACCCAATTCGCGCTAGTAAGCAATTACTTCAGGCAAAAAAACAACCCCACAGATATATTTCACCAAGCAGGTCGGGGAGGTTTCTAGAGAAAGCCGCAGCAGAGCCTTATCAAGCATGTCCACTGCGGCTCCCAGAGACTTTCCGCCAGCCAACCCCCCCCCCCCCTCTCCCCGCCGCAACGCGCAGTGCGCGCAGGAGGAGGAGGAGGACACTGCGACAGCTGAAAATACACATAAATGAGAGCTCCCGGATCGATTTTGCTTCAATGCCTGCCCTTTAAAACAGGTCCCCCTCCCCGCACGGCCGCGGGGGTGGCCGTCCCTGCGCGGGAGGGAAGAGCGGCTCTCGCACACTCAGCCCTTCGCACGTGGCTGCCGAAGGGAGAGCAGCTCCGCGCGCTCGTGGCATCGCAGAGTTTCTGCCTACAAACGTTCCCAGTCGCCAGGTTACGCCGCTTTCCCGTCTTCCGATGAAGGGGTTTTATTTTTTAAAAAACTAAAACCAAACAAATCGCCCTACACGAAACATCTCACCCCGAGAGATGGAGGGGAAAATCTCGCAGGGGTTGGGGGGGGGGTGTGTGTGTCTGCGTCTCTGCATCCCGCTCTCAGCATCCCGGATGTCAAAGGCTGTCCCAGAAGGTATTTTGGCAGCGGGGTTAAAGCCCCGGAAGGGTTATTCACCTGCAAAAGGAGCAGCGGAGAGTGAGAAAAGCGGCAGGGAAGCGGAGAGGACACCGGTGGCTCTCCCAGTGGCAGTCCCACCTCCCAGTCGGCCGCACGCCCGTGCAGGGACCGGGTGTCGCAACCATCCCCGCATCCCCGGCACCGCAGCAGCCACCCCGGGGCGTGGGGGGTTATCATTAAACAACGTGCGGAGAAAGGCAGCGAAATACGAGGAATCAGCAAGTGCGAGAAAGGGGGTGAGGGATGAAAACCAAACCCCCGCGCTGGGGGGAGGTGGGGGGTGAGAGATGGCACGAGGTCATCCATCGCCCGTCCCCGGCATTAATGAAAAAAAAGAAAGGACACCGAGGTGGAGGACTACAGTCCGGAGCTGCGACAGCAAACGCATCCCGCTGGCAGCAGGGAGATGCCGGCGCAAAGCCCTTGGAAAAAAAAAAAAAAAGCCTTTTTTTTTTTGCCCCCCACCCGGCCAAGACGGCTCTCCCGGCTGCTGCTCCGCAGGGCGAGGGGATTCCAGGCTCCGTGTGGCCAAACCGCCTGCTCGGCCCCCGGCTTCCCAAATCGCCCCAAAAAGGCCGTCAGCACGTGCCGAGAACCCCAAAGCAACCAACGGGCTAAAAACACGGCTCCTAATTAATCCCTAAATCAGCCAGAGGGGACGCAAAGATGTTTTCCCGCAAAGAACGAACCACCGGTGTGTCACGTTATTAAAAGTTTGAGGGTTTGGGTTTTGTTTTTTTTTTTTTTTCCTTCCTGGAACTGCAGGATTCGCGCAGAGGTCCAGCGAGTCCTTTGGCATCCAGGCTGTTATTTAGAAAAAGGGGAATTTGGAACGCTGTCCGGACCTGTTTCCATCTGACAGACAAGTGTCTGCGGCGGTTCAGTGCCGCGCACACGTGCTGCCAATGCAAAGCAGAGCCGGCGTTCTCGGCACCGGCCGTGAATCCCAGCCGTAGGAATGATAAAAGATTTTAACTTACAGGAAACGCCACTATTAAATAATATTTAAGCCTTAATTATATTTTAAAACAGCCATTTTAGGGGAAAAAAAAAAAAAAAAAAAGAAGTTCTATTATAGTGCTTTTGTAGTTAAAGGTCTGTCAACATTTCCATTTTAAACCTTCATTTCTAGGGGGTTTATAATTCGGTCATAAAAATTCATTCTAGACTGGAACTTGGCATACAGGGGCTCAGCCTAGGAGCAATATTTTTTATTATCCAATTTGGTTTAAATTGGCTTGGCCGTTTTTTAAGTTATAGGAGTGTAAAAAATAAACGTTTACTGGTTTCAGATGCCTTCTCCAGCTTATTATTATTCAAAATTAGCTTTTCTCCTCCCCACCTCCAAAAATACCTTCGGCAAGAGGTAGGAGAGAACGTTTTACCCCGCCGACAATACACGAGTTACAATTCAAATTAATTCGCTCCTTTTGATGCTAACAACCTAAAGAATTACTATAACCCACCACTACTTTTACGCGGACCCATTACATACTGTAACCGCTCAGAGATTTGCGCAGCATCTGCCATTTTGTGCTCGATGCGCAGGTACTGCAGCTGTAAAGGCCTTAATTTGAAATAAATAATTAACTCTGGAAACCTGCATTCCTGTAAAATACCAGAAGACCTTTAACCAAGATGTTTCTCTGCAGATTTTTTTTTTTTTTTTTTTTCCTTTCAGCTGCGGCGGCTTCAAATAAAACGCTGCAGATGTGAAGCGAGCGGGCGTATACAGCCAGGAATTCCTCGCCGCACAGCTTCAGACGTTTCTTTCCATTTAAAAAACCAGAAAAGAAACTCTGAGTTTATGGCTCAGCTCTTCAAATCACTCGGGTGCAGTAGGGACACAACGTAGACGTGACTTCGCATGTTAACTACCGACAAGGGGTAGCTGTGCCCAAGCATAACAAAAAAGCTCGGAGAAGGATTTTATTCTCACTCCGTCTTTAACATCCGCAATTTTTCATTTTAATATTTGGCTGGTAGAGAGCCGGGGATGGAGGGGGAGGGGGGGGGGGGGGGAAAATCAGCCGCAGCTCGACCCCAACGGGGAGAGACCCTTTTGGGCACACGGGAGAAGTCTTTGTGCCTGGGGCCACCTGGCAAAGGGCTCACGGGAGGATGGGAACTGCTTCCCCTGCGATCCGGCCCTTCGCCAGGGTCCTCCCGGTGACACGTGGCCAGCCCCACGGCACTGTGGTGTCCGATGCCCCTGGAGCTGAGCCCCAACGTCCGTCATGACACGTAACCCTGGAAGGGGCGGCTGCCAGTCCTGCTCTTGCCTTGCCGCTCTCACCGGTCCAGCTTCGGCGACCGACGTTATCTTCTGCTCCGCAGAAGCCGCTCTCCCAACGAATAAAGCTCAGATTTCCAAAGACGTAACAGCTCCTGCCTCATTAAACGAGTGGGTGTCAGGAGCCCGAATTCTTTAGGAAAAAACACCCCGCGCCTGCGGCCAAGTCCAGTCCCACTCAGTCCCCGTGCCAGGCCAGTAACAATTTCTACCGGAGGACAGGGTGTCATAACTCTGCTTAATAAGCATTTAAACTCCTGTTTGCTCTAACAGCAGGCAGCCGATGGGGCTGAAGTTCCTCAAAAGATTTGATTTTTAACTCACTGAATTTCTTACGCAGTTCGGCCGCCTTCCCTTCGCAAGCTTCGGGACCAAAATCTCAAGAGACGGACCTGAAGGAGGCTGTTACAGCAACACACAAGTTCTTTCTTTCTGGACACGCTCATATTCAAACTGAACCCATTGGTGGTCCCGCGCCGGGGCCGGCAGCAAACTCCAGCAGGGCTGAGACGTTCCTCTGGATCTCCTCACGTTGAGTAAAAGGGACTCCTGGCGGCGTCGAGAGAGGGAATATCGTCTTACCTTTTGCTTTACGCCATAACTGGAAGGAGACACGGGCGCTAACAACCCAAACCTTTGACGTTACGGCAGAAGAAAGATGGTTTGTTGTAGAGCAAAGGGGCACAGGCGCTTTCTTCCTCTCACCTCTGGGCTGCTCTACACACCTACCGACTCGCTTCACTATATTATTCTGCCTCTTTTAATCACAAGAGGTTGTCTTGAAACATCTGCTTCCACTGAGGACCTTCAGCCACCGACAGACCTGCAGAGACAGGGGCAAGGCTCATTCCTCGTCCCGGTGGAGCTGGTCCCTACCCAAAAATGGGATGAAGATACACTTGCACCCTCAGCAAGTTTGGCGATGGCAGCAAGCTGCGTGGAGTGGTTGACACACTGGAGAGAAGGGATGCCGTCCAGAGGGACCGGGACAGTCTGGAGAAGTGGGCCCATGCCAACCGCATGAAGTTCAACCAGGCCAAGTGCAAGGTCCTACATCTGGGTCGGGGCAATCCCAAGCACAAATCCAGACTGGGGGGAGAACGGATGGAGAGCAGCCCTGAGGAGAAGACCCTGGGGCTGCTGACTCATGAGAAGCTCAACATGAGCCGACAACGTGCGATCGCAGCCCAAAGGCCAATCGTATCCTGAGCTGCATCCCTGGCAGCGTGGCCAGCAGGGCGAGGGGGGGATTGTGCCCCTCTGCTGCGCTCTGCTCTGGGGAGACCCCCCTGCAGTGCTGCCTCCAGCTTGGGGGCATCAGCACAGGAGAGACATGGACCTGGTGGAGTAGGGCCGGAGGAGGCCCCGGAGATGCTGGGAGGGCTGGAGCCCCTCTGCTGGGAGGACAGGCTGGGAGAGGTGGGGGGGTTCAGCCTGGAGAAGAGAAGGCTCCGGGGAGACCTCAGAGCCCCTTCCAGTGCTTAAAGGGGCTCCAGGAGAGTGGGGAGGGACTCTGGATCAGGGAGGGGAGCCGTGGGACATGGGGGAATGGTTTTACACTGAAAGAGGGGAGATTTAGGTGAGATATTAGGAAGAAACTTTTCACTCTGAGGGCGGTGAGCCCCTGGCACAGGTTGCCCCGAGAAGCTGTGGCTGCCCCATCCCTGGAGGTGTTCAAGGCCAGGTTAGACGGGGCTGGGAGCAGCCTGGGCTGGGGGAAGGTGTCCCTGCCCAGGGCAGGGGGGTGGAACTCCATGATCTTCGAGGTCCCTCCCAGCCCAAACCATTCTATGATTCTATGAAATCGCAGCTGAGGCTACCGACCGCGATAACTCCCAGGCTGGAAATCCCACGACCAACCTCTGAGCAGCCAAGGCACTGACTGGGAAACTCGGAAGCTTGAAGCGTGACAAGGAGAGCTCCCCGCTTCCTGGAAAGAGAAGAGGGCCATTTTTCCCCCTCTCTCCAGCAGGACTCTCATAAAAAAGGAATAATCTATATTCGTTTGGATTATACAAGCTACAAAACACACCTTAGCTTCAGTTCCACATTTAACCAATCACAGAAGCCATTTGTTGCCTCGTATATTACAAAGCAATAGAGATTTAAGGGATAATGGTCATGGCGGCAGAGTATACAAAGCAATAAACTGCTTTTGAGGTTGGTTAAATGCCAAGTGATGCTGAGGCCTCAATGCCATAAACATTATTTCTATTATATGACAAGATAAGAGGATACAATAAACCACAAAGAAGAAAAATCATTTTCTGGCCTCGTGAAAACTTCTGGGCTTCGCGTTTCTCGGACACCGCATGAGCATCACCTCAGTGGCACGGGTTTAAGGGGGATAAATTGTTAAATTAAGGGTGGGTTTAAAAAGCAAACGATTGTTTGAGGAAATGGCCTGTGTAACAGTAGCGCCGGAATTAGGACCCGAGTGATGATTTGTGTCACTTATAAAAAGTAAAACGGTGCGGAGTGGGGAGGCAGGGGCGAGGGGAAGGCTTGGTCCCGGTAGAATATATTCAATATTATGGCCCCTCCATTAGTTTGGGCAACAGGAGTGGACAAAATGGTTTTATTAATAAATATGTTCCTCCGTTATGACACTGCATAAAGCCTCCAGCATCCAGCACTCCCTGAGCCTTCAGGAGAGGAGCAGAAGAGGCACGACTGTTGGAGAGGAGGATCTATCCACCAAGCTACGCCTCCCGCTGCCAGCTCGCCTCCCCAAATCACCCATCGGGCACCCTGAGAGAGGTTTAACACAGTTCTACAAAGGAGGACACAGAGCCAAACGCCAGGCGACTTCCCCCTGCCACCACCAGCTCTTGGTAACGAAGCAGAGCCAGCACAAACCTGGTTTCTATGGTTTGGGTTGGGAGGAACCTTGAAGATCATCCAGTTCCCCTCCTTGCCCTGGGCAGGGACACCTCCCCCCAGCCCAGGTTGCTCCCAGCCCTGTCCAACCTGGCCTCGAACACCTCCAGGGATGGGGCAGCCACAGCTTCTCGGGGCAACCTGCGCCAGGAGCTCACCGCCCTCACAGGCAACAATTTCTTCCCAATATCTCACCTAAATCTCCTCTCTTCCAGTTTAAAACTGTTCCTCCTCATCCCATCACTCCCCTCCCTGATCCAGAGTCCCTCCCCAGCTCTCCTGGAGCCCCTTTAGGCACTGGAAGGGGCTCTGAGGTCTTCCCAGAGCCTTCTCTTCTCCAGGCTGAACATCTGAAGCCCTTGCCTTCCTTTCAGACCTTTGCTCCAGATGCCTTAGACAGGACGGCCGAAGTTTTAATTACCTTGTGTTAATGAGTCAGAGCTGTCTCATTACGCAGACTTAGTTAATACCTTTCAACTTTAATGGCAATGCTGAAGTTTACAGCCAACACTCGGTTGCGCTAAGGCGGCCTTTCATCACTCAGTATGTTTTAAATGGGATTAGAAGATTTTAATAATGATTAGCGGCGCACACGCCCCCTCCCCAGATTAGTTTCACTTAAGAGATTCAATGAAAGCCTCACTCGAGGCACCGCTCTATGTCTTTTGAAGACATTTCGGAGGCAGGGGACGCCTCTGCCTCCCTCCTCACCTTTGGGGCAGCCACATCCCCACTGGAGAACAGCTCTTCTCCCTCTCAACAGGGGGAAGGGGGTCGGGGAAAAATTTGTCACCTGTCCTCTTGGAGAAGAAACCAGACCAGTGACCTTGAGAAGAATCTTTTTTAAAAGCAGTATCTGCGGCACATTTAGAAGTCAGCTGTGTCACAGCAGACTCACTGTTGGGAAGCGGCCGTGTACGGAATCCAAAAATAACAACCATTAAAGACCTAGCAACCAAAACATGTTTACATCCCCACCAAAAGCCCACTCACTGCGATGATACGGGGGGTACAGCAAGATCTGCTCGGCTATTTTCGGTGGCTGTTCCCTCTTCCCCCTCCTCACTTCCCTGAAAAGTCAGCTTTACAGCTGCCTTCTACATAGAAAGAGTGAAGGAAAAGGAGGAAAAAAGGGCATACAGCGTAAGAGACGGGGCTGGTACCAGCTACAGAGGGAAAGCAGCAGCAAACGGTTCAAAGAAATCACACCAGAAAGCAAATGTTATCTTTTTTTCCTTTAAACTAAAGGGGGGAAATCACCACCGGCTTCAGAGTAATTGTCTCCAGTTCAAATCAGTTTGGCTCTGCTCTCCCTTCTCCTCCTCCCGTGACCTCCCATGCTACCGCGCGTCTCCACGCAGCGTTTGCAAGAGGCAGATCACTAATTTTAATGAGCGGAAAAGGACCGGGCGATTTATCCCCGTGCCCGCTGCCCCAGCTGACAGCGAAACCCAGAAGCCCACCCCGATTTACTCAGGACCACAGCAGTCTGTTCCCACGGGAGCAGCCCACCAAAATCCCCCCCTTCAAACAGGGGAATGCCCAAAAGAGCAGGAATCTGCAGGAATAAAAACACGCCACTGGATCAGGCGTAGGATCAAAAGTTTAGAAATTAAAGGAACGGAGACACCGGAGCCACCGCAGCAAAAGGACAGAGTCAGGCAGGCGTTATCCCAAAAATGTTGACCCTGATAACCAAAGAGGCTTCAACAGCCACCAACACCCTCCCATTCAAATGGCTTTTTTTCCTAAGCAAAATGTACCCAAAGGTCTTAAAGAATAAGGAAAAAAAAAAAAAAAAAAAGGCTGAATCCTGCAAGGAAGTCTTTCTTTCCAGTGCCAGCCACAGCCGGGCTTGGTTTTGAGCTGGGAAAAAGCTTCCCGTGCTGGGAGCAGTAACACAGCACCGCTTGGGCGGTGTACGCCTGGGTGGGAAACAAGAAAAAAAAAGCAAACAGATTACCTTCCAGAAAGCTGAAAATTGTGGATTGCACAGGCTCTGATGGGAGCTGTGGGCACTCAGCACCTGTGGGAAGGTCAGGATGGTTCTGCAGGAGATCCCACAGAGCTGACTGCCCCTTTTTGTCCCCCGTGTTTGAAGACAAAGGTCTCAATCGTCCGGAATGAGCTGAAGTAGGTACAACCCTTATTAAGGCTTCAACTTTTAACATGAGTCCGCATGAAGAAGTCACTTCTGACAGGACAATCCACGGCGGCTTGTCAAAGGTCGGGGTTTAGCGCCGAAAGGCAGCACAAGGAGGTCGAGCCCCGAAGCCAGCTGCTGGCCACTGCCAGCGCCCCAAACTTCAAATTCAGATTTATTTTTAACATTCAAAGCTAGCAATTGCGCGACCCTGTTCCAGCTCATTGCAACGATCCCATTTTACTCCGCTCGCCCCAGAAAGCGCAGCTCACCAAACATGACTTTTAGCTGATGATCCTCCTACGACGACGGTCTGTACGGCTCTCGGGCACTACAGGCGCGCGGTAGCGGTGAGCAGGGTTTGTAAAGGCTCTTAAAAACCTTCAACATGAAGCTGATGTACAGAATAGAGGACAAAAAAAAACGCACTAGGACTTACTTACAGGGAGAAGCTTGGGGCTCCGTGTATTTACTTAGTCTGAAGGACTGTTAAGGGGTGACTTGATCGGTCAGTAAACGCCTACGGACATCAGAAATTTGATAGGAAGGATCTTCTGTCTAATAAACAAAAATTAACGAGATCCACAGCCTGGAAGCTGCAGCTGAACAGGTTTAGACTGGAAATAAAGCATAATTTTTCCTTACCAGCGAGAGCAATTAACTATTAGAACAACTTAACCAAGGGCTGTGGTGAATTTTCCATCACTGGAAATATTTTAAATCAAGCTTGGATCATCATTATTTAATACACGCTCTGGTTTGAACAGGTATTGAAGGACGTTCTAGGAAACCGTGCACGAGGTCAGGTTAGATCACAATGAATCATACCGGTATGAATTACCCGGATTCTAACATTTCAATATTAACATGAAGAATTGTCAGAATTACCCATAAGCAGCAGTCTGGAACAGCGAAAGGAGGAAGCAACCACCTTTATATGTCATTTGTGGGAGATTGTGGGAGATTAAATTTAAATACATTGTTGTTTGCCTTAATTGCTTGTTTGAATCCGATTTTAAGGTTGTATGATTGAAGTCCTCACATCATTAAGTGCTCAAATACAGCTAATACATTTTATAAATGACTTGCACAATTTCACAGGCAAAGAAGTTCAAGATAAAAAGCAGCCTACAAAAAAAAAAAAAAAGAGAAAAAAAAAAAAAAAAAGAGGAAGATCACCTGCAAGTGGATAGAAAATGCTTCAGATGAGACTTGTGCTAGAATGACCAAAACGCTGTGAAGCCCTAACTGTGTATTTTCAAAGAGCCCCGGTCCCCAAGAGCGGCCAAATGAGATTTTTGACCTATTTCTGCACTCTAAAAATAAATGCGTCCCGGAATCCACACGCAGTCTCAAAGGACGTGCCCTGGGGATGCAGAATTATCTTTAATTTCAATTGAGAGACCCACAAAAGGCACAAAGACATTAAACATGCTGAAGAATCGGGGGAGTACCCTGGGACCGCTTAGAGCTCCCAAACGCTCACAGCCGTAACAGTTTGGCAACCCGACATGCAACGGTCGCCGCCAAGAAAACAAAGTGCGTGCACATCACTTAATATCTAATTAAAAGCCACAATTCCCCCCGCCCCTCCTTCTCCTGCTAAAAGCATCTTAGCGTTTTGAGGGTTCAAACGCTTCGGGAACAGACAAACCCAATTCTCCCTGGACTCCGCAGAGGGCTGTACATCCGCAGAAGCCCCAAGTCTCTAATAGCTCCAATTAAAACAGCCCCAGCAGTAATTGCACAATCCCCTCCACCATTAATAATGGCGTGGGAGTCGCTGAGACGCTGTACCACTGAGCGCTGGAGAGAACCCTAAGCTGGGTTTTGGGAAAGCACTAAAGCTTCATTGCAAAACCCAAGGAAAACGCGATGGAAAGGTGCCTTCCCGGGAGGGGGGAACCTACGAGAAAGGTCGTTATGACTGAAAAAGGGCATGTGACTCATTCAAAGCAATAATCGTTCGCCCTAGGAAAAGCAGCAAAAGTTTTGCAAGGCCGTAACCAACTCCGGCACGCTGTCCACAGAGGGAAAATTAACAATGGGGCTTTTTTTCCTTTTTTTTTTTTTTTTTTTGCAAGCCCAAAAATAGACTACAGCAGTTTGGGGTTCGCGTAACACAAACCATCAACTGTCACATTCTCAGCTGCTTTACGGAACACGCCATAGCAGCTAACTCATCCCCACGGAGAGCGAATACCCGTCCTTTGGTTAAACAGCCTTGAAGGAAGATGAGCAGCGTTATCAGAAAACATTAAGAGGAGATCAGCACGTTTTCTCTGGGCTGTGCGGGTCTCGTGGAAAACACCAGCAGAATAACAATACGCCACAAAGCAAGGCAGATTTCATTACTTTGGAGTGCCCGCACTTGCTCATAACTTGGATTTACACACTGCAAATCCTCTGATCTGATTACCTCCAGTGATCACGTAAAACACCGGCTTTAAACTCTTTGCCTCAGTGATAAAACAGCCACTTTGATTCACAACGACACATTCACAATAAAGTATACTGTAAACGTACCTGTCCACAGCCGGGGGCATTGCACACAAACGGCCTGTCGTCTCCCATATTTCATGCAGCTGAACGAAGCTGAGGAGAAAGGAGAGAAGAGGAAATTGTTAAATAAGCTAAAAAAAATTAAAAATATCAAGAGCAGAAGCTGCCCTTTGCAGGGCTGTAATTAATCAACGCCACACTCGCCGGGAAGGAGGATCTCTGTGCCTTAGACACAACCAGGGAAGAGAAATGAATCCAACCCAAGTTTAAATAAGACTTCGGAGGGCCCAGTCGATTTTTCACGCACGGAGAGAAGACGCGGTGTCGGGGCTGGAAGGGCTCATTGGGCACCGCGGCAGTGAGACAGCGCGGGGCAGCGGGTGGGAAAGGAGCAGGGGTTTTCCACGCCTGGGCTCCCAACCACAGCCCGCCGCCGATTCTCCGGAGGACCATGGAACTTTCTGCCTCTCAGCATCACCGCCTGCAAGACGGGGACATCGCTCATCTCTTGCGAAGGACGGGACGGCGGGCGTCGAGGAAGGGCACAACCTGCTTCGCCCTCCCTCAGTATTCACAAGCACAGACACATAAGCAAAGACAGTGACAATCTACAGGAAAAAAAAAAAAATAAAAGAGCAAGCAAGAAGCGATCAAATAAATCCAAGTCCTCTCCACGTACAAGTTATATTTTCAATGGGAGAGAACTAAAATTTGTCATTTAATTAATTAAGGGATTATAGGAGTGGTGCTCCGTTTTACAAGGCAATAATCTGGCTCCCTAGTGGGTAAACTACAAGGCTGATGGCAGGGGTAGTTTATCACAGATTATAGCCAAGGATAACAAAACACTCAGTCCTATTATGCTACAAGTGGAGCTATTCTTATTAATAAAAAATAAGAGTAAATAAAGTAACCCCCACCACCTCAAATTCAAGAAATAATGGTTCCCTCCACCCACTGGTGTTTTTATAGCAGGATTTTAAAAAGCTATAATAAAGCAAACGCTATCTCTTCAGGGGGTTGACTGCGCGAACACGTTCTGGCTGTTCACGTCGCTTCCAGCATCTCTTACTCCAAGTTCGGCGCTTGGCGTCAGCGATGCATGTCGGCTCGCTACAGCCAAGAGCAGAAATGAAACCCGAACGCGGCCAAAACGCCTTCACGAAGACACAGGCTCTTTTAGTTAGCTTTTTGCATTTCTAACCATTAATACACGCACGCACAGAGCATGGGGTGGAGGAGGGTGGGGAGACTCGTTATTTTTAGGAGCTATATGAGAAAGTGCTCCAAGAATGTGACTTAGCAGCGGAGGGTGAACGCATCTGCTGCAGAAAAACAGTCCCCTTCTGCTTTTATTGAAAAGACACAGAAATCAGTTATTGCTGAATATGAAAAAACGATTATTTTTCTATTCCCACGTGCTAGAGCAGCGTGCAGCTAAAATGGGAGGCTACCAGCGATGGAATTCCCCTCCCTGAGCGCTGGTTCAGCCGCAGCGCACAACAGCAACAACCAAAAACTTGGGAGAAAGCAGCTGCCAATTCTCGTCCCAGGAAAAGGGGAGAGAGGTCCACACCGCCAGACTATGTTTGGATTTATTAAGCAAAACTCCAGGGCCTCCGCAAACACGAACTCACAAAGGATAAATAGCCCTCTCACAAATGGAACGGGCGAGCGGCCAAAACGCTCCCTAGCATAGGACAAGCGGAATACTAAAGGCAACAAAGACAGCCAGGAACATCCACCCACCGCAGCAGCCCCCCGGGAAAGTTCACAGATGCGAAACGGTGCTCACGGAGCTGGAGGGTGGTGCGGCAGGAGAGGAGATGGGAAGATTA
The DNA here is from genome assembly GCF_965231255.1 of Vanellus vanellus. NCBI lineage: Eukaryota > Metazoa > Chordata > Aves > Charadriiformes > Charadriidae > Vanellus > Vanellus vanellus. The sequence continues at coordinate 714,594 of NC_138933.1, forward strand.
AGTCACGGTGAAGAGCCTTAAGGTGAGGTGGGTGCAGGTGACAGCACGGTGAAGCTGAGTGGGGACACGTTAATGAGGTAGGACTCCACGTGCCATCCCTCTGAACGGCCACCAAAGCTCCAAAGCGGGAACTTGAGAAACCAAAATACTGACCCCTTGCTCCTGCCCCCTAAACAAACAGGTGTCTCCCCTCCATCCGCAACCAACTGGTCCTCCTCCAAAAGGAATCACAGAAGGGTTTGGGTCGGGAGGAACCTTGAAGATCATCCAGTCCCAGTCCCGTGGATAGGGACACCTCCCCCCAGCCCAGGTTGCTCCAAGCCCCGTCCAACCTGGCCTTGAACACCTCCAGGGATGGGGCAGCCACAGCTTCTCGGGGCAACCTGCGCCAGGGGCTCACTGCCCTCACAAGCAACAATTTCTTCCTAATATCTCACCTAAATCTCCCCTCTTTCAGTGTAAAACCGTTCCCCCATGTCCCATCGCTCCCCTCCCTGATCCAGAGTCCCTCCCCACTCTCCTGGAGCCCTTTTAGGCACTGGAAGGGGCTCTGAGGTCTCCCCGGAGCCTTCTCTTCTCCAGGCTGAACCTCCCCAACTCTCCTTCAGGCCCTGCAGTAGCTGACTTACATCTGCTGTGTCCTAACAGCGGACACACGAGCTGCTGTCAAGAGCAGTGACCAGTGCCAGGCTTCCTCTGGAAGTTTTAACACACAAAAGCAGCCTCTAGCTAAGAGGGATGAAGAGATCAAACTTTCTTACGATACCAAAGTACTGCTGATATCAACTCCCTGACACTGCAAAGAAGAGAAGCACAAACCTGATTAAACACTTATCACCTGCACTTGAGGTCCGAAAATACTGCGCCTAAACCTTCCAGTTCGCCGCACAAAAAGCTGCGGCTCTGAATGAGCCAAGAGACGGCGCGTAGTCCTTCATCCCCCCACTCCCAGCAGAGGGGCAGCCCAACTCCTACTCTGTCTGTAAGAAAATAAAAGAGAGAAATCAGATCAGAGGCAAAGGAGACACCAACTTGATGACTGCTAGAGTTATTTCACCATCACCTTCGCAGCATGGTGGCTGGGTAAGACTATGGTATCAAGATGTAGACCAAGTAAAAGTCAACAATTGCTTTCTTGGGCAACCTGGACCTCGTTTTTTCCCCTCCCAACAGCCTTACTTTGCGCCCGTCTTCCTTGCTCAGAAGAGACAAGGGTCTGTTAGCACGGCCAAGAGGAGCTGCGCTGCGCCGTCTGTCAAGCTGAAGGTAGACGCAAGAGTCGTTAGCTCCAGATTTCTTAATCCCTACTTAGTCGATAATTCGCGCAGGCTTTGACGAATTAGTTACCTGCCTGCAAAGCAAGGGGCACAACTTCACACTCGTGGGGGCTCACGGGTTCGTGTTTGACCAGCACTTAGACGGTGTAAACAGCACCGGGAACGACCATACCTGCAGCCAGCACGGTAAGCATGTGGCCCTAAGAGAGCCCGAGACTCCTCTCCAAGTCAAGTCCTCGCAGCTGGGGATGCTGGTGAACCCATCTACAAAGGGAGCCTGGGGCATCAGTTTTTACAGTTCAAACTAATCACCAAATTCAGAAGTCCTCTGCCAGTCCAGCACCCCATCCAGCAACCATCGAGTGATTAAGCGGCTCCAAATTAAGAGCCGTGGTACTGAGATGGCAGCAAAGTCACAAAACTTTAAAGGACAGTTGTAATGCGCCTTTGCTGTCACAGTCAGGCTGGCGCTGGAAGCGTTTGAAGGCTGTTTAAATTCCCCCCTCATGCATTTAAACTCGGTTGCGTGGGATGAGGTTGGGGATGTGTTTACTTCATCAACAAACAAATCTTATTGTTAAATATGCAGCAGAATTATTACGGCGGGAGACTGCTGTATCTCACAGGGCAGCCAAGCCTATGCTTTTTTTAATTAACACAGTTCTTACCGCTGTCCCTTAAGCAGCCTGCTGCCTTCACCCATACAAAGAACTTCGGGGTCTCTCTACCTCCTATTTATGCTTCCGATGCATATAAAAAGCTATTTGAGAAATTAAAGAAATGGATCAGCTGTCACTCCCGGGGCTTTGATACCACTAACTGAAAGGGAGAACAGGAAAACAAAACAAAAACCCAATGGCATTTCAGGCTGCCTGCCAGCCACTTCTGATCACAAAACAAGCAGCTCTATTCAAAGAAAAAAAAAAAAAACCCACACAAATCAGGACCAACACACTACAAAAAACCTCAGTTTACTTGATCTCGCAAAGCGTCAGGAGGATTCACTCATTCTTTAAAGAAAGATTTAGCTGCTCGTTCACTACAGAATATGACTGGTATGTACATACATGTGCTCAGATTTATATCACATTTAGTCAGGATAAATTGCTTCAATAAATTCTATTCTTAAGAACAGGCAGAATAAGCAGATGATTGGATACTGGGAACACATTCCCATTCCTCTTCCTGCAGCCGCGGGACAGTATTTCACTGTTTTGATGATTTTTAGCATGTTGAGAACAGCAAGGGGAAGCGGAGAAATGCAGACAGATTACTGAAGCGTTCTTCAAAGTTCTGTCAGCGCAGACCTGACAAGCAGCTGCCGTCTCACCGAAAACAGAAAAGACGTTTTCCAGCGAAATAGACTGCGCTCCCCAAGCCGGTATATGTGTTTTTTTCTCTCTCTCTCTCGCCTTATTAATGCACGTAAATAGCCTATAGGCCGCCTGCAAAAAGAAATAAACCCAAAGCCACGCTTCGCAGCAGTCTGGAGCGTGTGCTGTGCTGATAATCAGGCACCCCGCGGAGTTCGCGCAGCGTATTTAAGGGTACACAGTTTCTGAAGACCGGCTCGTACAGAGCGGCGCTCTCAACGGGAGCGACTCCTTCGGCGCACGCACAGCATGCGGAAAAACCAGAATAAACACGAGCTCTGCATCCAAGAGCGCGTCTGCGCTGCAGTGGATCTCATTCCCACCTTCAACGGCAACTTTAACTCCTCACCAAAGCACCGGCAGCACGGCAAGGGGATGTTTGCCGAGCCGGATAGGCGCAGCCAGGACAAACAGCCACACTTCACTGTTTCTCCAGCGCCACTTATCCCAGCGTGTCAGCGCCCACAGAGCAACGATGACTTTTTCCTGAAGTTAATCTCGTTCCCGATTTGTTGGGGACATCGCCTCTTCCTACTTCTGGCAGGGAGATAAATGAGAAATGTTATGCAGAGCGGGTGGGTGCGTGCCAGGACGCCGGGCTGACCTCGAGCTGACGGAGGAGGCGCGTGTTGCGACAGCATCCGAGAGACCATCTGCAGAGCCACCTTCACCCAAGCCCTATTCCCAGCCCCGGCGCCGCTTTGCGCCGTAATCTCGGGCAACCCACTTGCGATTACTTTGCTTCCGGAGAAAACGAACCCTCTCAAGATTAAACGCACCCCCACGTAGGCTCCATTTGTTCAATCGCTGCGTGAATTGGATTTGTAGGGGATGAAGATATTTAAAGTTTTGATGCCACGAGGAACTCGTGTGCAAAGCCTTTCGTTAATTCAGGCCCTTAGCTGGGAGGGATCGCGCGTGGTTTTCAAGGAAAAAGCAATCAAGTCACAGCTGATGGGTAATGAAGTTCAGTATTTTGCTGTGCGCGCTATGAGGCAGCATGTTCTAAGTGTCCGTTAACAAGAGACTGTTTTAGGCAGCCTGAGGCCTTACTGATAGCAGAGGGGTTTTGTTAAGTTCAGAAGAACTACAAGACATTGTTTTGGAGATGATTATTGGTCTGACGAAGAAGACAATCTACTTTACTTTGAGGCTTTGGAAAGTCTGAGTCAGGAGCGCGAACACGGCGGTGCAGACGCCACATCAATTTTGCGTGCGCGATACACCAAGCACGCCGCAGATTGCTTCATAAATAATTCAGTCGGTCGACCCACCTGAAAAGCGCTGGAAGAATTCCCTTGCGAAGAGTCAAGCGAATTAAAAAAAGAAAACCCTCAAACAAATCAAAATATCAAATTAGCACCTGCAGAACTCAAACCGTACAAAATCCCCTTAGAATCACGGAGGGTCATAAATGAAAAATCTATCAGGGGCTGAACCAGGGCACAAGAACCTGGTCTAGTGGGAGGTGTCCACTACACCGGGGGTTGGAACTAGATGATCTTTAAGGTCCCTTCCAACCTAAACCATTCTATGATCCTATGAAGAGTGACGAAGGTGGCGATTCACCCCTATGACGGACATTAGGAGACCTACAGGCGTCCATACAGCTGCACCGAACAGGAGACTACTACCATAGGAAAGTTCTGCCATTTCCCACCATTATGGCTGAATTTCTGGGTGATCCCTTTTCCCCACTGACATCCACGCACACCCCCCCCCCCCCTTCCTCACCCCAATCCCCTGCCGCCTCCCCGGATAAGGGCATCAGCAGAAGGGTACGTTAAACACTAAGAAAATGGACAATTTTAAACTTGGCAATGAACCCCCGTCTAGGTACGAAGTTCTAGAGAGGTTTAAAGTGATGCCCAGGTTCGTATACAGACAGGATGATGTTGTCATATTTAAAATTAAATGCCTTTTACCCATCTAAACAGGGTCTTGGTACTAGCAAGAGCTGGAGGGGAGAAGGCTGCAGGTACCACCTCCCCTTCCCGTCCTGATGAACCGAGCTGCCCACCAGACCCTCTGTTTCTGATGAACTGGAACACTGGTCTGGGGATAAGCTGGTTTTGCTTACCTCAATAATCAAAATTTCCACTTATTTAAAACTTTAATTCTTCCGGCAGATATTAAAGTCAGCCCATATGCTACTTTCCCCTTGGTATACCAGTCCATAAACTGAAGTGGTCCCAAAGCATGTTAACTAACCCATTAAGAAAAAAACTAAGCCCGTTATCCTCGTCTAGACAGACACCTAGGGGTAATATTTTAAGTCCCTGAAAAGGAATTAGACATATTACATGCATCAACAACAGCAATGAAAGACCAGCCTTCCTGAAAAGGATTTCCCCCAGGATTCACGTTGGCACCTCATGGAACCCATTTTAAAAACTTCCATTTGGAAACAGTTTAGGCAGAGAGACACGAGAAGCAGGATAGACGTTTTCAAAAGCGCGTTTGGCATTTAGGGATCCGTTCATCCACGACACTCTATATCCTTTCAAATGCACTATTTTAGCTTCACAGAGGAGACGAGTTTCCGAGGTCCGCCTGTAGCCACCGGACAAGCCCTGGGTTTGGTTAGCGGCATTAGGAGGGTACAGCAAAGATGATGAGGGGACCGGAGCATCTCTCTGGTGAGGAAAGGCTGAGGGAATTGGGCCTTTTCAGTCTGGAGAAGAGAAGACTGAGGGGGGATCTTATCAATGCTTATCAATCCTTAAAGGGAGGGTGGCGGGGGATGGGAACAGTCTTTTTCCAGTGGTGCCCAGTGACAGGACAAGAAGGAACGGACACAGACTTGACCATAGGCAGTTCCATCTCACCCTGAGGAGGGACTTCTCTCCTGTGGGGGCGGCAGAGCACTGGCACAGCTGCCCAGAGAGGGGGGGAGTCTCCCACTCTGGAGCCATTCCAAACCCGCCTGGAGGTGTCCTGTGCCACTGCTGGAGGTGCCCCTGCTCTGGCGGGGGGTGGGACTGGGGGAGCTCCAGAGGGCCCTTCCCACCCCCACCAGTCTGGGATTAGCCTGATGCCACAGAACGGGCCGCAGTCAGACTCTTAATTATCTTTAGTACTGTTACCCACAGCCACACTTCCACAAGCGCACGTTACTACAAATATCCCACACCCTGGTGGGAAGTACACTCCGCTGCCCTAATGCGCCTCAGGATCCAGGCAGGAACAGCGTGCGGTTTTTGTGTTCGTGAGGCTTTTACTGACCTGGTCCAGCTGAATTCCTGACAAGTGGCTGAGGTCTGGAAGCAGTCTCAAGCCAAGATTTGTAAATCTGAGTCACTCTTCTTCTGGTTTGTGAAAAATCACGAGCAACTGGCTCCTCATCCCCTCCGAGGACGTTGCGGGGTCTCTTACCCTCCCGTGTCTGTGGCCCGACATCCACGTCCGACACCGGGACCTTTACAGCTCCCATCAACTGGAAAGCATTTATTTTTTTTCTCTCAAAATCCCCATTAAAAACCACTTTTCCTTAAACCTCAGCCTTTAAGATGGAAGAAACTCCCAGGTCATTAACTCTGCTGAACATTGGGGGATAGAGTTGGTATGAAAAACGCTCTAAAAATAAGGCTCTATTGTTGTACTTGCATGTGACTATTGTTATTGCAGGAATGCTTCTGCCCGACGCTCTTGCATCTGCGCCTCTCAAGACAAGCTGAAATACTTCAGATCCCAATGAACGCTTGGGCGGACGCAAAAATTGCTCTGCTTGGACTTTGCCAAGCACAGCTCCACGGCACAGCTCCCCTCTCCAGCACGAACGCGCTTACCAGCCTACCAGTACAAGCACACTTATGGTTTATTCCCATAAATCATAAGGATAAACTTTACATTAATATGACCGCAAAATTAAAGCTAGAGGTTGCACCAACCATGAAACAAAAACCAAAAGAGCTGCAGAGCAACCTCCTAAAAATAGGCTTGAAGCAGAACAGAAAACAAAAGCAAAGTGCATGCTCTGCTGACAGAAGTCTCCCCCTGCTCAGATTTACTCGCCTAGGAAGACCCGAGTGAAGAACGAGCTGCAAAATGAGTTAGAAGAAAGAAAATTGCTGGAGATAGGGATGTCAAGAGAAAGGACATCCCGAGGGGACTGACTGTAAGTTAAGATTGTCAGCGAGAGGTGCAGTGCAGAAACAAAAGGGCTGTTAGTTTCCCCCCTGCAGAAGATCAGACGCCTGCAGGTACGATCAAGCCTCCCTCGCTCCAGATTCTGTCTGTGCCTGAGTTTATCTACAGTTATTTTTCAGATTCCACCAAAATGCTTCAGTCTCCCATCGCGCTCTCTTACCCCTCAGATTTGCAGCCTCCAAAAGAACAAACAATTGCGTGAGCGTTGCACTGCAAAATGGGACGATTTAGGGAATTTCAGCATCAGTATTAGACGTTTCCCAAGAGTTAACGGCAACGATGGGAGGACAAGTGGTGAGGAAAAGCAGACAAATCACAGAGGGTAACTGTGTCGGCGCCTCAGTGTCAGGATCGGTGCCGACACCGCGGTGACTGCGGCACCCAGCACCCCAAAAAGGCTCTTACCAGGGGCTCTGGGACGAGGGAGTTCATCCGAGACAGGCGATGCCATCTGCAAGGCAAAGAGAGGATACCCAGATGGCTCAGTGCGACTGCCCCATCCCATATCACTGCAGGACACGCACTGCCACGGAGATTATAACCGTTTTACTCTCCAAAACGCAAAAGCACCCTTCACAGTCAGATGTAAAACCCATCAGAGACACTGGCCTCAGGCACGCAAGGAACAAGTCCAAGCAAAGGTGCAGCTCAAGGTGAGATGTCTTTCTACCGACAGGCAACGCAAAAAACCTGTTTGTAAATGTCCCGGGTTATTAAATAGGGCAAAGTTTTCAAGAAGGGTGGAGGATCCACAGAAAGCTGCGGCTTTTGTAGGAAAATTACAGTACTTAGCTGACAGCAGGAGCAAAGGCAGAACTGGATGAGAAACAGCGTTCTTGTAATAACCCCCATGTTTGCCAAAAAAAAAAAAAAAAAAAAAAAAAAAAAAAGAGAGAAAGTAGTCTTCGTCACCTGGCATTATTGCGAGGTACAACCTGGGTACTACTACACCCGCGGCAAGCAAAGCTTGTTTTCTCCTTGATCAAGTCTCGGCGCCCCTCGCTACTCTTCCACTTTTGGCATGCCAGTTTAATGCAAAAGGTAAAACCGGAGCTAGGAGTTAACTTTTTACGAGACTGAGCTACATGGGATTAATTCTCAGAGACTAATGAGTCGCGAGGCCACCCCAGATCAATTTGGGTAACTTTGTTGAGACCTGGGAGCCATGCCAAGAGCATTAACAACCAGAGCCGCGATACAAACAAGCCTATTCAAACACAAATAGCGCTCAAGACACCAGACCAAGCCCCAAGGACAGGCAGTACACTGCCACTGGGAAGAAGAGATAAAACCACAATAAACTAGATTATTATAGATGGCTGCACGGAATCTGCGCTGTAGCATACATCTTCCTACAGGAGAATATACAAGATCGCAGGCAGAGTGGAGACAGAAGCTGTAATTGCCACTGGGAGCTGGAACTGGAAGGGAGGTTGGTTGCAATCACAAACCAAATTGCTTTTTGGTTAAGTACGAGGGAAAGAAAGGCGGACTAAAACAGCCATTTCTGCTCCGCTAGCCAAAAGAGAAGGAAGTACAAGGCACTGCCCCAAGCTCTCAAAAATAGTACGAGATTTCCCACTAAAATGCAAGGAAGGAAACATGTTGCTTTGAGACCGTTCCAGGAAAGGCTCTTTATTATTTTTCTAAGTGCAGTCATTAACAGCTCTCTGCCTCCAGCTTCCTGACCATCAGAACGAATATTCAGCACACGGCGCTCTGAATAGGTCGGGGATCGGCAGAGTCGCAGAGGCAGCTGCACCCAGAAGACGCGCACGGAGTGGAACCCAGTCCTCCCACAGCACTTGGCTGGGGTTTAGCGTCGGCATTCCCCACGCTAGCCTGGATTAACGTACAACACGGCGCTGACAGTTTGGAGCACCGTAATGCATCGTAAAGGGGGGTAGAACCAAATACGTCGAGTTCTTCCTTTAAAAAAAACTCCAAGAAAAGCAGTCACTTTAACATTTAGGCATCCTTTGTCGCTACAAGGCAGCAGGCTGGGTGCCCAACCTGCTTTTAGGTGCTTTGTAAAGTCAATTTGGCATCTAATTGCCACCGGTGAACGACTGCTGACTCTCCAACTAAATTAGGTGCCTGCAGGGACTCGGGAACGGAGCTTGTTCTGCACCTTTGGGTGCCCAGATCTCTGTTTGACTATTTCTCGCCAGCTATTATACGCCCAAAGACATTGCGAAAGATCTGAAGTTTCACAGGGAGAGGCCACCACTGAGCTTAGTGAAAACACGCAGGCTGCTGTTAGTCCTAAGCTTTGACTTTAAAGTTATTTCGGGGTGCGAGGGAAGGAGTGCGAATGTTTGCTTTGTAACCAAAAAGCTACAGGAGAGCTTAAAATTGTCATCTGGGAAAGAAGGCCAAAAGCCGGTGCTATAAAATCTGCTTTAGAGGCATAACACCCTTATGCTTTATAAGCTTGATAAAGCAAACCCAACTGTATAAACTGGAATATTGGCAAGGAACTCACTTGAAGTAAATCTCCAACAGACATACAGTATTTAACAAGTCATTACGAGTTAACCTACAGCGCAGGGTGAAAAGCGAAGTCCAACCACTTACCACCTGACCGTACCTTTCTGGGTGTTCGGCACGGCTCTCAAGCTTGTAGGGGACCCCCTATCCACATCAGCATCCCCAAATAGCCGGGACACTATCGCCTGGGATGGACTACACCCTCGCTTCTCGCTTGCAAGTGCCTTAAAACATCCTTGGAGCTTCACCACCCCTGCAAGCTGCAGTCGCTGCTGTCAGAAGAACGCCCTTTCCTACCAGGCATGACATTTGGCCCTAAAGCGACTTAAAAAGCAGCTCTCCTCAGCTCACAGAGGAGTAAATTAACAGCTCAGCTGCAAAGATTATTTCCACGCGCTTTTGGGAAAAGGGTCAAACCTCACATGAAGCCACAGCCACGAACAAGAGTCGCTCTCCTCCTCCCAGTGTGTGAGCGATGGGATAGGGCGGCATTGTCAGCGTCCCGTCAAACGTAAAACAAACTCCAGCTAAAGTAATAACACGGGCCCCAAACCGGCGCATCAGCCATGAGAGACTCCACCGAGACCAGAAAAGCTTTTCCCCTGCAGCTCAAGCACAAACCCCCTCAGCCGAGAGCTCCAGACGGCTTCCACCAGTCCTCCCAACTACACAACTCGCACTGTTTATAACCCTCTTACAAACAGTAACGGAGTTTACCGTTACCATAACAAAAAAGTGTAATTTGTTAACGTTGCCTCCACATTAGGGGCTGGCAGGATAAAAAACATTATAGAAGCTCCATTGTCCAAGAGCCTCCTCACGCTGGCCACCTTCCAGATCAGATCTGGCCTGGCCTCCGACTTTGGAGCAAGGTGTTGGAGAAAGGCTCGTGTCATCTCAGCGTGGCTGAGCCCCAGCCGAGCCACGGGGCTGCCCGTACACCACGGGCAGCACGAAGAGAAGGATACTGCGTTTTTGTAAGCTATGCAGAACACCGTGGCGAAAAAAGCAAGCGAGCCCAACTGCAAGAAGCTCAACTGATCAGGAACGGTCTTCAGGAGGTCCTTCTGCTCTCTAACATCGGGCTGAGGGACACCGGCGTGCAGATGCCTTGCGAGCACTTCCCGGGTTCAGCGTTTTTGAGGTGCGAGGAGGTCACGTTTCATCACAATAACAGCACACATCCTCCCGCTCCTCCTTTCACAGTCAGATTCCTGAGAGAGAAGTAGCTGCTGCTCTTCAAATACCTACTTTAACTGATCCTTGCCAAACATCACCAAAGCAGCCGTAGCTTGGCAAAACATGCTTTAGCGCAGGCAAGGTTTCTCTAGTTAGGTGCCAAGTGTCAGATTTCTAATATGAAAAGGCATCTGTCCAAAGGGTTTCGAAGCCTTTGATGAACGTAAGACAAAAGCCAACATAAACCAGCAAGTCAGCAACTTCCCCGGGCAAGAAGATGGAGAAAGACCATCTCTAAATCATCATCGAATTACTCATATGCCGAAGTTGTGCTTCCCCTCCTAGTTTCTGGAAGAAAAATGGACTCTACAGGATCACAGAATGGTTTGGGTTGGGAGGGACCTTAAAGATCATCGAGTTCCAACCCCCCGCCATGGGCAGGAACACCTTTCACTAGACCTGGTTGCTCCAAGCCCCATCCAACTTGAATGTCTCTAAGGTTTTTACACTAAGACACAAGGGAGAGAACAAACTGCGAGACGCCGACAGCAGAGAGAGCAGGACTCACTGGCAGCACCTATATAGGGTATTTGATGGGAGCACCTAGCCAGCTCTCATCAAATACAGCATCCCACCTCAGCACCCCGACGAGCAGCAAGGCCCCAGGCATGGTTCCTCATCAACTGGTTCCTCCAGGACCTCCTACGAAGTGGGAGAAACTACATGAAAGTCCCCAAGCCTCTCCACCCAGGTCAGACAGGCCTCCACTTCCAATTCCCACCGCTGCTGCCACCTCCGAGACCAGAGAAGACCCTGTGTCTTTGGCTTAGACCCAGAGGTACATCTGCCACCCAGAGCAAGGTAACAACCCAAGCGCAAGCCAAGTGATGACAGGCAAAAGCACACCTGTAGCCAACCCTAGCCAAAGCGAAACGGCACAAACCTTCCCCGAAATCTCAAGCAAAAAGCTTTGCTTCCCTCCTTCACACCGGAATCATGGGAATCCTTGCAGCCCACAGAGAAAGACGCTCTAAGCAGAGATGACCAGGTAGGAAACGCTTCTGGCATTGCTTCGAATTTGGAGCACACCGAGAGAACAGACATGCTACAATGCAAGCTCCAAGACGCATGCAGGCAGCCTCCGGATCTCGGCACTACAGCTCTTGGGTCGCTTCGCGCGTACTTCATTAGCAGCGATACATCTTCAGCTATATCCTTCTTCACAGCAGGGACAACATATTGCAAGAGATCTACTACAGGAGAGAGAAATAATTCAAGTTTTAGAAAGGGAGGAAAAACCTAAGAGACCCACTGTTTCTTACGGAGCAGAGATAATTATAAGAAAGCCCTGACAAGCCTTAGAGAATGCATTATTTTACCTAGGAAATGCCTAAGTGACCTAGAAACCGGAGTCCCATTTCCTGAAATTATTTAGCCACTTAAGAGCCCTTGTTTCAATGAAAGTGAGGAAAAAAAAAGCTGCTGAAAACGGGACGTAAGAGCCCAAGTCAAACTTGAACATATTCTCCCTACGATTGTGTGCGAATAATTTCAAAGGAAGATCAGAGTCAAGGCTGCACGGAGTTAAGAGCAGGAGAGCCTCTTATGTCTGCAACTACCTATGGATAAAACTCGTGCCAATGAATTAAAATCACTGAAATAGCCCCAGCGGGACGGGGGACAGAAAGGCACCACGCTCTCACGTGTACACGTGGCCATAAAGTAAAAATATTTTGTCCCACCTGTTATTATTTACATCACATGTGGGCATTTTTATTTATTTAGCATTCAAAGGCACACACATTTTATGGCGTCATTATTTGATATGCGAGCCCTAAAATCAGAGGGGAGCAAGAAATATTCCAAATATAAGCAATGTCTAGAAACCCAGTACATTATTGCGAGTTATTTAACTAGAAGCGCATTCTGCCTTTGGAATGATTGTGTTTTAGCAGTGAACAAAGCAATGATTTCCTATATATAGTTTACATAATTCAAAACGTGAAATCTTACAAAGATGAAGGATACAACATCCTAAACGAGGATCACACAAACGGGTGCTCTATAGGCATTAAAAATAGAGAGATTTCAAAAAAAAAAAAAAAACAAAACACCAACAACCAAACCCACAAAGGAAGAGAAAGCAACATGGGGTGGAAAGATGAAAAACATCCACACAAAGAAGAGCGAGCATCCCTCAGGAAGATTCTCCCCACCTCCACCAGAAAACGCACTCGCTCATTAAAACACTGCCAACACACTCAGGATTGTGTTAAAAAAAAAAAAATAAATAAATTGTATTTCGTCATGTTCACTTTGCACAGGGCTCAGTCCGAGCCAGGATCTGCACGATGAGCAATGTTCGCTCTTACATAAACTCACCAGGTTTGTAACAGTCCACTCCACCATATAAAGACTTCTAATGCGATTAAGGTTGTAGATAAACTTCCTCAGCCCCGTTTTCGTACAGTAAATCTACCCCGCGCCGCGGGATGCTCAGCTCTAGTCTCCGCTTTCACATTTTTGGGACCCAACGGTTAATTCCAGGAGAGCTGGCACCCAACTGCTGTCACCCCTGGTGACAATCTGCCTTTGGATCTCATCTCCTTCTGCTCCTCGTCTGGCTCAATTTTACCAACACTCAAAAAAAAACCCCAAAAAAAGGGAATAATCCTACTGCTGGAAGAGCAGAACGGCCCGTGAGTGGCTGCCAAGTCTACCTTCAGATCCCGCTGCACTGAGAACAGCACAAAGTAGACAAAAACAGATGAAAACTTTACATTTCACTGCAAGAAGATTAACTGGCAAAGCTTTGCCTGCCCACACGCAACCTATTTCAACTTCACCTCACTTTCAAAAGTTCTAAGGATTTCCAGCATCTTCAGCCCTGGACATGACAAGCTGTACCTCTAGAAACAAGTCTATTTTAAACATCGGCTATTTTAAATAGTTGCGAGCATCGACTGCGTAGCGATTCAGAGGTTTGTTCCCTTCATCTCAGCAGACTCAGCACCGACAAGAGCTTTTGGCAGAAAACCCAGAAAGCCATGTTCTGCTCCAAGTGTGGTTTACACGCTTTGGAAACAGTTAAAGGGTACAAGGCAGCTCGGTACGGTTAGTTACACAGGTATAAATACCCTCATTTGGGTATTGCTTATTCCCCAGCGCTGCCAAGTCCACGTTTAGCCAAGTCCTTAATACACTGAAGCCTGTGAAAAGACTGCTTTTTTAAAGTTGTTATTATTATTTTAAATAGTAACAATGGTATTCAGAACGAAGTCTCCGCCAGCCAGGGCTGAAAACATTCTCCATAAGCAGACCGAAAAAAAAAAAAAAAAAAAAAAGAGAGAGAAAGCTGTGCAAGAGCTGTGCTAAGAGCAGCCCTGCAAGCACAGCAGCGTGTCCCCAAAAAGGCAGAGAAGTGGTGAACTTTGCAGCTTTCTTCCCTTTTAAAATCCAGGCCCGACTCACATTTCACACTAAAGGAGTTCAAACATCTTTTTTTACAGGAGAAGGGGAGGAAAACGTCTTCATACAGCTTCTCTTTTAGGGTTTTTTCGGTAGCCGTGCCTCACAAAGAGAGCTCAGAGCTCCGCAGAGCGTGCCCAGAGAAATACCCCCAGTGGGCAGCACGTCCCGTAGCTGGCACAGAACTTTATTTATTCATGAACCAGCTTGCAACGGCTGGCACCGCGTCTCCACCGCCGCTTTATTCCCTCCTGCAAGGGTGGGACAGCAGAGCGGCATTCCAGACCGCTGCGGGCTCTCCGGGGGCTGGCTCGCTCCTGCGACGGAAAGCGGCGGTGCCGTTCGCAATCCCCGCCTGAGCCAAACACGGCGCTTTCGTCGGGAAACTTCGAATAAACTTTGAATAAACAGCTGCTGTCGCCCGGGAACTCCACTCTGCGCTTGTCCCCAGGCGGGACGGCGGCAAAAAGGGGGACGTGGAGGTAGGAAAATTCACCCCGGCCCAGCTTGGCCTCTCACCGCCACCCCAGCAAAGCATGCAAAGAGCCCAGAGGAAGAGAGTTGCAAGCCAAAAAAATCCCGCTCCGCTAAATAATTAGCCTGCATTAAAATGAGGTTTCACCTCGGTGAAACCACACTGTGTTGGGAGTCGGTTAAGGCGCTGAATTTATCAATTTTCAAAAAACAAATGTCAAACTTCGGCATGTATTAAAATGCGGCGGGTGCTATACAAAGGCTACTGTAGGGCTGACTCCTGCATCAGCACGTGCCCCACCAGGTGTATCGGGGAGGCGGAGACAAAAAAAAAAAAAAAAAAAGCAAGGAGCTCTTGGAAGATTATGAAATTGGACTTCAGAGAAGCAATTAAGCCAAACTCCCATGAGCCAAGACTAACTGCAGCAAAGCGCACCGTAAATATCAGCTCTAAAGAGGGAAAGCAAACCCGAGCGCACGAATATCGACCAGCAGCTTGGAGAGGAACCTCTGTGGATACCAACACCTCCAAGGGCTGTAAATCAGGAGATCTTGGTGTCCTCCAACGTGTGTCCTCTCCACGGCCTGGAGTTTCCCTGCCTGCACGTGCGGTGCTTGGAGGAGGGCTGAGGCCACAGACAGAGCTTGGTCAGCCCCAAACTGCTGCTGCCGTTCCGTCTGCCGGCAGAGCAAGGCTGGGCGCAGGCTAAGCCTTAACTTTTTGGATCTGGGCAAAGCGGAGAAGGAGCAGAATTAAGAGATTCACCGAGGACTTCAAGCGACAGGACGTAGGAGTTCATCAACCAGACAAAACGATGTGACAAATATTGTGATGCAAAGGCTGATGAAAGCCTCAGTTTTATATTCAAAAGGAAGCAAGGCTATAAATGCGCTTTTGGTTTAGTCTCTAAGGGTGGTTTCCTACACACCTCTACACCGAACAGAAACCATTTCTAGCTCCCCAGGGAAACCCAGTTCCTCTGCTTACGCCTCTGCTCAACCTACACTACTCAGCATTCACACACTGCATTACAAGTTCCTTGAAACCCAAACTGAGAAACTAGATTACTTTAAAAGGGGGGGGAAATAATTAATGAAGTTACAGGAAGCAACAGGTCCCCAGTCCTGAAGGTCTATTATGAAAAAAGTGTTTTCTCCCAGCATTTCCTCTCAAAACGCATCGGAGTTGGGTGGTAAACGACTGGGGAAGGGCAGTTTTAGAAATCTAGCCTCAATTCTCGGTGCTAGCAATGTGAAAATAAAAAAAAAAAAAAAAAGCCTCCAAGAAAGTCACAAGGACGGACAAACCCAAACAGAATGGGAAAAAGCATCACATGTGATGCAGCAGAAAACAAGTCCAAAACAAAATCCAACCCAGACATCCTCTACTAACACATGCTGCAAAAAAACACCACATGCACCATTAGCCCTGCCAGCAGCCCAGCGTATTTTACTAAGCCATTTTCAAAATGTTTCCACCTCGAAGAGGCAGCGACCGGCTCTGGGCGAGGATGCGTCCTCGCTGCCCTGATCCCCACCACACACCCTCAGGAGAGCTCTGGTTCCTCCCGTACTCATCACGTGAAAGCACTGCACCTCATAAGCGGGCTCCTGCGTTTTCAAGGAGGATGGAAGGAGGATTCGGTTTCTTCCCCCCAACCATCCTCTCACACCCATCCACTCACACTTCCTCTCTACAACTTCCCCATCTTTCAAAACGGGGGAGGGAAATCTCCCGCCTGCCCCATGCCACATCCACAAACCCCCTTTTAGCCACCCCAAGAACATCCTCCACGCTCAGCATCTCCTCCAGTGGGGCTCCGAGGGGTTTCAGAAAAGACGGGAATAAAGATATTAATGAGAAGTTTGATTTTTTTTTTTTTAAGCCATGTCCTTTTATTTTTGCCATCTTCCTCCATGGCGTATCTACGCAATCACCATCACTGCTGTGCCACATGGATTGTACAGCACCTTCAGGTTAACTCAGACTAGCAACAGGCCCATCAATCAGCTTAAAAACAATAATAACACTTGCAACGTATCAAGGTGGGCTGAACGTCTAACAGCGGGACTCAGCAAGACTCAACAGCAAGTTCATTTTCACCTGACATCTTCATAAATCACAGAGGGAGGAAAAAAAAAATAATAAAACATCAGAGCACTAAATACATACGGTGGGAAATGCTGGAGAAGACTGGAAAATAAGGAGCCTTGAGAAAACAGAAATACGAGCAAGAATAAGTAGAAATGAATGTTAGAAATACCCTTCCACAGGGAAAAGTTAAGTTAGAGCAAAAGACAAACTGCAAGTGGGGGGTTGAACGTATGTATTCACAAAGTTTGCATAAAGCTTTTCCCTTCTTATAATCCGAGGAGACAGAGAGCAAGGAGAGAAAATCTCGATCTCCAGCGCTCCGATGCAAACCACATCCAACTCCACGCTATTCGGTATCAGGAGGATACTGGCAAACTGGAAGGCATTCAGGAAAATATAGTTAAGCAGCTGGAAGGATTGATTTACAAGGAAAGATTAAAATAACTATACCCCTACTTTGGCTAAGGGGTGAGTAAGGTGGACCTGATAATGTCTTACAGTTAATCGACAAGCAACTGCCAAAAGGGAGAAGCATTTAACATACTACAATTAGGTTTAACCAAAAGACTGGCATGCAATTAAGGAAATTCATGGCTGTGTTAAGGGTTCTCAAAGCAGTGAGGTCTATCAGATACTAAAATAGTCCCCCCAATTCCCAACCAACTTCTAGGATGAGAAATAAAACACCCTTCTGAGGACAGACCATCCTGGCCACAGGTAATCATTACAAACCTGGCGGGTCAATTGCTGAGTAGCTGCTTCCACCAGCTGAACCCACTCCTTTTTTGTTTGTTTGTTTTTAACACTAAGAGCAAACAAGCACTCCAGCACTCTCCAGCCCGCAAAGTGATTACAGTTGGCAAGAGTAATTAGCCCACTCATGTCACAGGAGGTGAATATGAGCCCTCCCTTTAAGGAAGCGAGGAACGAGGCTGTTAACCCTACTCGTTTTCCAAACGGGAATCTGGCTGTTGAATCCACCTCCCACAAATTTCTCCTCCACATTCAAACAGTGAAGTTATTCTTAGTTTCCGCTGAGAAAACCCCAATCAAAAAAAACCAAAACCAAAACCAAAAACCCCCAAAAAACCCTGTCCAACAAAGCCAGTGGTTCAGAACCACTGCTGAATTCCTCTCCAGAAATGACTGCATTTTTGTGACAACTATTTTTAAAGTGGTTTGTAGAGAACTAGACAACCCCTTCAGACTGTGCCCTTCAACACCACGGGCAGAATAAAGTCCCTGCCCAACAAGCACTGTAGTGAGGTAAAATAAATTGGGAAGTCCACTGAAGTGTTAGTGACGCTTTTACATTGTACTCCTGAACGTTAAATTGAAACGTCGTCTTCAGAGGGACCTGAGCAGGGAAAGATAACTTCATAAAGAAAGATACCAATGGGACTCGGTGAAGAGGAGGCGACAAAGAAAGAGGCAGAAAGAGCAAAACGGGGAAAGCTGAGCAGAACAAGGAGTTTTTGTTGTCACACACATTTCCCCTCACACCTGAACCAGCTGATCTCTTTTCTTTAAGTAAGGCTGAGGGACTCCGTACCAACACTTCTGCCAGTAGGAACAAACTAGCTTTGAGACGTGACCCAGGTCATGCTCACAAAGTCAGAGCTACTGAGGCAACAGATTTCACAGTGCCAGTGGCAGATGAGCAAGTGCACTGTAAAACCTCGTCGCTTCAACAAGTTCTCAGAAGTTCGAGCTCTCAAAGTCACCCCGTTTCAAACTTTGGTAGAAACTACTAAATTCTCCAATTCCTGCTGTTCATGTGTCTTCCTTTACTCGGTGCTGTGGGAGTCACTGATCCCCCTGGGAGTGCGTGGGGCTGAGAGCCTCCCACCTCCCAACAACCTGCAGACCCACGGCCATTCACTAACCTACACCGTGTTTCCCACGTCACCCCCTGACCTACACCCCCCAGGGGCACCTACAACCTCTCCACACCCTTCCTATGTCTACTTGCAACTGGGAGCCCCCACACGTAGGCTCGGATCCTCCCCAGCTGCCCCATAAGAGTTCAAGCTCCTCTTCTTAATGGTTTCATCCAGGAGGAGAGAGGCTGCTGGGGCAATCAGAGGGGTTCCCCCAGCACCGGCACCTCGGGGAGGGGGGCCACAGGAACCCTCTCAAGGCTCCTCTAACCCCTGAGGTCCCCATATCTGCCACCCCCCAGGACAACCTCTCTCCAGGGTCCCCCAAGACCTGCACACCCAAGGGTTTCCCAAACCTACAACCTCCAAAGACACACACACCCCCTCCCCAATTCCCTCTCATCTTCCAAAGCTCCCCCACCCCTCAAGGCCCCCCCAGTCCGCAGTCCCTCAAGGCTCCCCACCACCCCTCCAGGGCTCACCCCTCACAATCCTACTGCAAGACCCTTTAACCCCCACCCACCCCCATTTGCAAATCCCCGAGATCCCCTCAAGGCACCGCCCGCCCTTCCATACCCCCTCTATTTCCAACCCCTCAAATTCCCCAGGCCCCCCAAAAGGCCCCCACACCACAGGCCTCCCCCTTGTGCCCCCCCCCCACTCCTGACGCCCCCTATCCCGCTGACCTCCCCATCCCTCCGCCCCAAACCCCCGGGTTTCCCCCACCCCGGGCCCCCTCCGGGCTCCCCCCCTCAGGCACCGCCCGGGCCCCTCGCTGCCTCCAGCAGCCCCGCCCACTCGGGGCGGAGCTTACCCCACGGCGCACCCCCTCCTCTAAGCTACCATTGGCCGCGCCGCCCGCCACTCTGGGCCTAGCGGCGAGCCGATTGGCCGGAAGCCGCCGCCAATCAGCGAAGGGGCGGGTGAGCGAGCGGCTGCCTCACGAAAACTCGGGGAGAGTTGGGGGGGGGGGGGGGGAGGAGGGGCCGGCCGAGGGCTCCCCGCGCCCCCCCGTCGCCCCCACCTCCACCCCCCCCCCCCCCGGGTTGGGGGGGGGCTGCCCCGCCGCCTCTCCCGCTGCTTCCCCCGCCCGGGGCGGCCCCGCTGCCCGCCGAGCCCGGGCGCCACCGGTTACCTGAGGGAGGGCCGGGCCGGACCGGGCCAGGCCGCGCCGCCGCCGGGGCCTCGCGCTGGCTGCCTCTCGCGCTGGGCCCCCCCCCTTTGCACCCCGCGCCCCTCCCCTCCCCTCCCCTCCTTCCCCACGCGTGAGACTCTCGCGAGACTTGAGGGGAGGTAACGGCGCCGGGGCCAATGGGGGGCTTCGGGGGGCGGGGTTTCGGCGCGGAGGGGCGTGGCCGGACACGCCTCCTCCGGGGTGGCCAGAGAGAGGGAGGCCGCCGGGGGGGGGGGACAGAGGGGCCGCCGTCCCGCGGGGGACAGCGCGACACCCCTGAGCTCAGGACACCCCCGACACCCGCACCTCAACCCCCAGCTCCTGGCCCCGGGGCTGCCGGGCGGCTGGTCCCACTTGAGGTGTCCCCAAGGGGGTGATGTCCCCGGGCAGGGGACACAGAGGTGACAGCCCAGACTGCTGTCCCGAGTGCTCTCGGCTGCCTCCAGGGATCAGCGATGTCCCCGTCCCCTTGGGGACATGGCTGAGGGCTCAGGGTGGCAGCAGGGCTCAGCCCCGGGCACCTGGTATCCCCTCTGGGGACACTGCCACCTCCCCAGGGTGACCCCGGGGGTGCCCCAGTGACACAGTACAGGGCCACCAAGGAGACAAGAGGAGCTGAGACCCCGTTATCAAACCGTCTTTATTCCCTTCCTGCCCATGGCGGGGCCAGAGTCGGGGCTCTCCCCTGTCCCCCGACCGGGCACAGAGAGGTGCCGGCGCCGTCACCGTCACTGCCACCAGGTCCGTCACATGGCAAAGAGGATGAGGAAGGCCACCATGAGGCAGAAGAGTCCCATGGCCTCAGAGAGGGCAAAGCCCAAGATGGCATAGGAGAAGAGCTGCTGTTTCAGCGAGGGGTTCCTGCAGGGAGAGGAGAGGGTGGTCAGCAGGGGAGCAGCCGGCCCCCGACCCCCCCATTTCCACCCCCCATCGTGTCCCCCCCTGACCTGGCGTAGCCGATGATGAGGCTGCCGAAGACAGTACCGATGCCGGCGCCGGAACCGGCCACGCCCACGGTGGCAGCGCCGGCACCGATGAATTTGGCGGCGGTGTCGATGTCCCGGTGGGCCGCGCTCGTCTGAATGGCCCGATGGGCGCCCGGCCGTGCCTGGGGGACAGGGAGGGTGGGCAAGTGGAGGTGAGGGGGGGGAAGATTAAGTCACCCCAACCTCCCCCCAGGCCCTCAGTTTCCCCCCATCAAGCTCCTCGCAACCTCTCGGGGAGCCCCAGAGCAGGCAGGGAGCACAGGCACTTCACCGCATCCCTCCCGGGGCCGGTGCTCAGCACCCCCTGGACTCCCCAAGCCCCCGCAGTCCGAGCTGGGCGCATTACCTGCTCCGTCCGGGCCTCGGGGCTGCTCAGCACGGAGGCAGAGAGGGGCTGGCACAGCACCCGCGAGCTCCTCCTCACCTGCAAGGCACCGACACCTTCAGATTTGGGTGGGATCCCTCACCCCGCGCTCCCCCAGGGCAGCGAAACTTCACCCGGGTGTCCCCTGAGGCCACCGTTGCCACCTCTGGTACCCCCCGAACCTGCTCAGCCCCTCGGGGCACCCCATGAGCTGGCAGCACCCAGCTGGGAGAGCCTGTCCCAGTATCCGCCAACAAAACAAAGCTCCTGGGCACCCCACAGCCGCAGGCGGCGGCGTACGGATCCGGCGTGCTGCCGGGGCCGGCACCCAGCCAAAGGCGCTTTAATCCCGGCGCTGTATCTGCCTCCACGTGGGTAATTAGTAACCATCAAGGGATTGCAAACGATCTTTAACCAGAACGGCTGAGCACTCGGGCTCCGCTCACCTTCCGTGTGGCCCAGGGTGGCTCTAAACTTGCAAAAGTGTCCCCATACCTCTCCCCCTGTCCCCAAGGGGGGATACACGTTACCCTCCACCCATCCTCATCCTGCAGAGGGGACATCGGGGGAGAAAGAGGGGTTTGTCACTACTCACTAGAGCAGGAGCGGAGACGAACTTTGCACAGGCGTACATGGCGAGGGACGGAGGGACACACACGCGGGACACGGCTGGAAGAGACACAGACACCGGGGTGTGGGATCCGGCCTCATGGATGCGGGGTTGCCCCCGGGACAGGCAGGGGACGTGGGGACACAGAGGGGGTCTGAGCCATGCAGGAATGGCAGGGCAGGCCATGTCTTTGTCACCCAGGTGACAGTTCCTGGCTGAGTGCCAGCACGGTGGCAGTTTGGGGCTCAGGAATTTGGGCTCCAGCACGAAGTCCTGTGAGGGTTTCACCCACCCGGGGGGAGGGGCAATAGGATCTCTCGAGGCCACCGGTCCCCATCAAGCAGGACAGGCCCTGGGGGTCCCACCTCAGCCCTTCCTCCCAGGGCAGGCGTGGGCAGAGAATTGGGGGGGGGGGGGGGAGGGGGTTTAAGGCCTGGGGACCCCCAGCCCTGGCAGGGGACGTGGGGGCAGGAGAGAGCAGGGAGGGGGACCCCAGGGTGGAGGGAGGTCACCCCAGAAGGCAGCGTGAGGGGGTGTCACCCCAAAACATCGGCGGGGGCTCACCACAAAGGTCAGGGGAGGGGATGCCCCAGCCCCAACCTTGGGGGGGTGGGGGATCACCCTTCCCTGTCTCCACACAAACAGAGGGGTCTCTATTTGCTGTCCTCTACCCCTGAGGAGGTCTCTCTCCCCCTCCCACAGCTCTGAGGGGGTCTCTCTCCCCCTCCCCCACTCCGGAGGGGTTCTCGTTCGCCCTCCCCCACTCCTGAGGAGTCACTCTCGCCCTCCCCCACCCCTGAGGGGGTCTCTCTCCCCCTCCCCTTGCCCCCAACAAGGGGGTCCCTCCCCTCCCGGGGGTGTCCCCCTCTTACCCCCCGGCCCGCCACCCCTCACCTGGCGTACCGGCGGCGGGCAGGTCGCGGAGGCAGCGAGTGCGCAGGCGCGTCCGGAAGAGCCGCCCGGAAGCACCACTGAGAGGCCGCGGGTGCGGCCGCCCAGAGCGCCGCCCGCCCCGCAGCGCCGCCTGCTGGCCGGGAGGAGGCGGGGCCGGCGGCCGCGCGCCCTCTGCGGGGCGGTGGGGTGCGAGCGCAGGGAGGGGGCGGGGGCCGGAAGGAGGGGGCGGGGTATTGCAGGGGAGGGGGCGTGGTCTGGAGGAAGGGGGCGTGGCTTATGGCTGCGCCCCCTGGCGGCCAAGAAGGGCGCTGCGGGGGCAGTTTCGGAGAGGGCACACGGAGACGGGGGGGACGTGTGTGTACACGTGTGTACACGTGTGTACGTATGTGTGTATGTGTGTACGTGTGTGTGCATGTGTGTATACACGTGTGTGCAGTGTCTATACTCTGTACGTGTGTGCAGTTTGTGCAGTGTGTGTACATGTGTGCGTGTGTGTACATGCGTGTATGTGTGTGCATGTGTGTATACGTGTGTGCAGTGTGTACGCGATGTACGTTTGTGTGCAGTGTGCGTACATGTGTGAGCATGCGTGTACACGTACGTACATGGGTGTGCGGTGTGTGCATGTGGGTACACACGTGCACACATGTGTGCAGTGCATACAGGTGTGTACGTGTGTGTACACGCTGGTCTACACGGGTGCTGGGGGCACTGTGTCACCCCGGGGCTCAAGGGCCACCCCAGTGCTGGGGGCCCCCCGGGGGGGGGGGGACGGGGACAGTGTCCCCCCCAGGGTGACAGGGGAGGGCATAGTGTCACCCCGGGGTGCTGCAGGACTGGGGCACCCCAGGGTGAGGGGGGGCACTGGGGCACCCCTGGGTGCTGGGGTCCCCCGGGGTGGGGTGGGGGGCCACTGTGTCACCCCAGTTGGGTGCTGGGTGTCCCCCAGGGTGCGGGGGGGGGACACTGTGTCACCCCAGTTGGGTGCTGGGTGCCCCCCAGGGTGCGGGGGGGGGACACTGTGTCACCCCAGTTGGGTGCTGGGTGCCCCCCAGGGTGCGGGGGGGGGGGGCACTGTGTCACCCCAGTTGGGTGCTGGGTGCCCCCCAGGGTGCGGGGCGGGGGGGCACTGTGTCACCCCAGTTGGGTGCTGGGTGTCCCCCAGGGTGCGGGGGGGGGGACACTGTGTCACCCCAGTTGGGTGCTGGGTGACCCCCAGGGTGCGGGGGGGGGGGGCACTGTGTCATCCCCTGGGGGGGACGACGGCACTGTGTCACCCCAGTTGGGTGCTGGGTGCCCCCCAGGGTGCGGGGGGGGACACTGTGTCACCCCAGTTGGGTGCTGGGTGCCCCCCAGGGTGCGGGGGGCGGGGGGGCACTGTGTCACCCCAGTTGGGTGCTGGGTGCCCCCCAGGGTGCGGGAGGGGGGGGGGCAGTGCCCCCCCGGGGGGGTGCGGGGCCGTACGGGCTGTCAGAGCGCCGTATTTCAGGGCAGCGCTAATGCGGGAAGCCATAAAGGCAGCGCGCGCCGCTGTTAATTAAATCATTGTTATAATTAACTTTCATTAAAGGAAAATCAATAGAGAGGAGCCGGGCTGGGGGGGGGGGGGAGCCATCCATCAGCCCCCGCCGCGGGGGGGGGGGGAGCGGGGGGGCCCTGAGACGGGTGTGTGTGTGTCTGTGTGTGTGTGTGTGTGTGTGTCTGTGTGTGTGTGCGTTGGGCTGCGGGGGGGCTGAGTGTGTGCACGTGTGTGTGTGCACATGTGTGTGTGTGAGGGATGTGTGTGTGTGTGGCTGTGGGGGGGGGGATGTGCATGGGGCTGTGTGTGTGTGTGCACGTGTGTGTGTGCACATGCGAGTGTGTGTGTGTGAGGGATGGGGGGGGCTGCGTGTGTGCATGTGTGTGTGTGCATGGGGCTGTGTGTGTGCACGTGTGTGTGCGTGAGGGACGCGTGTGCGTGGGGCTGTGTGTGTGCACGTGTGTGTGCCTGCGCAAAGGACGAGTGTGCGAGAGGCTGTGCGCATGTGTGTGTGTGCACAGGGGGGGCAAATGCACGTGTGTGCACATGGGTGTGAGTGTGTGTGTGCACACGGGGGTGTGTGTACACATGGGGGTGTGTGTGTACACGGGGGGGGTGTACATGGGGGGCAAATGCACGTGTGTGCACATGGGTGTGAGCGTGTGTGTGTGCACACGGGGGGGGGGGTGTACACGGGGGGGGGGTGCGCACACGGGGGCTTTGCAGCGGGACACGCGTGTGTGTGCACACACACAGCCACACGTGTGCGCGGCGCGTGCCACCCCCTCCGCAGGGCTGGAACCCCCCCGTGGGTGACCCCCCCGTGTCCCCCCCTCCTCTTTCCCCCCCCCTCTGCACGACCCCCCCCAAACCCGCCCCACAATTACCCCTTTGAGCCCTTTAAACCCCCCAGAAGCGCCCCCCACCCCCCCCCTCAGCCCCCCCCCCCCCAACCCCGCGTGGGTCCGTCCGTCTTTGTCCCCCTTTCCTCCCCCCTTTGCTTTTTTCCTCTTTTTCCCTTTTTTTTTTTTTTTAGTTTTTTTTTTAATTTTTATTTTATTCCCTGATTTAAACCGCCGCTCCATTTGCTGCCACTGACCCCGACGGCTTAAATTAAAAAGCGACGGACCGTGCGCGCCCCCGAACAATATGGGGGGGGGGGCAATACCGAGCCCCCCCCCCCCCCCCCAGCCCTCCCCTCCCCCCTTTCCCCCCTCCCCCCCCCTCCCCGGGGGTGCTCTGATGGTTTTAATATCACCGTAATGGCTTTGACCTTGTGATTAACAGTGGGATTGGCAAAGCCTTCGCGGTGTGTCGGGGGGGCGTGGGGGGGTGTGGGGGGGGGTCCCATGGGGGGGGTCCCACTTTTTTGGAGGGGGTTGGGGTGCTGAGTGGGGAAACTGAGGCACGAGTGGGGTATGAGGGATGCTGCACATTGGGGGGGGTGGGAGGGGGATGGGGGGCTGGAGGTGAGAGTGGGGGTCAGGGGGTGGTAAGGGGGGGGGGTCGTGGAGGGGGGGGGCGTTTGTGGGGTGCGGGTGGCGGCCGTGGGGCGCCCCCTCCCCCGGGGGGCTCATGGGGGGGGGGGAACGGGTGTATGGGGGGGGGGGAGCGGGTGGCACATGGGGGGCTGATGGGTGCGTAAGGGGTGGGGGGGGGGCGGGTACCGGAGGGGGGGGGGATATGCTGCCGCCCCCAACCCGTCCCCGTCCCCGTCCCCGTCCCCGTCCCCGTCCCCGTCCCCGTCCCGCAGTGGCGCAGTCGCCGCCCGCGCTGAATCCTAATGAGGCGGCGGCGGGAGAGGGACCGCGGAGACCCCGAGGGACGGGGACAGATGGGGACAGGGATGGGGACGGGGATGGAGACAGGGATGGGGACAGATGGGGACAGGGATGGGGGCACAGGGCTGGGGACAGGGATGAGGACAGGGATGGGGATGAAGGTGAGGACAAGGCTGGGTTGGGGACAGGGATGGGGACAGGGATGGGGACAGGGAGGGGGACAGGGTGGGGAAGGAATGGAGACAGAGGTGGGGACAGATGGGGACAGGGATGGGGGCACAGGGATGGGGACGGGGATGGGGACAGGGATGGGGACGGGGATGGGGGCACAGGCATGGGGACAGGGATGAGGACAGGGATGGGGACAGGGAGGGGGACAGGGTGGGGAAGGGATGGGGACAGAGATGGGGACAGATGGGGACAGGGATGGGCACAGGGATGGGGGCACAGTGGGGGAGAGGGTGGGGAAGGGATGGGGACAGGGTTGGGGACAGATGGGGACAGAGATGGGGACAGGGATGGGGACAGGGATGGGGACAGATGGGGACAGATGGGGACAGGGATGGGGACAGGGATGTGGACAGGGATGGGGACAGATGGGGACAGATGGGGACAGGGATGGGGACAGGGATGGGGACAGGGATGGGGGCACAGGGATGGGGACAGGGATGGGGATGGGAGTGAAGGTGAGGACAAGGCTGGGTTGGGGACAGGGATGGGGACAGGATGGGAACGGGATGGGGGCAGGGAGGGGGACAGGGATGAGGACACGGATGGGGTCAGGCAGTCTCCCACCACCTCCGCACCCCAACGGAGCCCCCCGAGGGGCCGGAGAGGTTTGGGGGGGGCAGGGGGGGAAGGCCAGGGGGATCCCCCCCTGTGCCCGCAGTGCCGGTGACAGGCAGCGGAGGGACAGTGACACACACGGGGTACAATGGCAGCGCCTGGCCCGGCCACAGCCGCACAGCTGGATCGGGGGTGTCACCGTCACACCCACAGCTGGGTCTGAGCCTGCACCCTCAGGGTGACAGCCGGGACCCCCACAGTGGCACCTGGGACCCCCAGGGTGACAGCTGGGACCCTTTGGGGACAGCCAGGATGTCCAGGGTGGCAGTCAGGACCCCTTTGGTGGCATCCAAGACCCCCAAGGTGACAGCCAGGACCCTCAGGGTGGCAGCTGGGACCCCTTTGGTGGCATTCAGGACCCCCAAGGTGACAGCCAGGACCCTCAGGGTGGCAGTCAGGACCCCTCTGGTGGCATCTGAGACCCCCAAGGTGACAGCCAGGACCCCCACAGTGGCAGCTGGGACCCCTTTGGTGGCATTCAGGACCCCCAAGGTGACAGCCAGGACCCTCAGGGTGGCAGTCAGGACCCCTTTGGTGGCATCCGAGACCCCCAAGGTGACAGCCAGGACCCTCAGGGTGGCAGCTGGGACCCCTTTGGTGGCATC
The DNA here is from genome assembly GCF_965231255.1 of Vanellus vanellus. Taxonomy (NCBI): domain Eukaryota; kingdom Metazoa; phylum Chordata; class Aves; order Charadriiformes; family Charadriidae; genus Vanellus; species Vanellus vanellus. The sequence goes on from NC_138933.1 coordinate 741,758, forward strand.
CAGGACCCTCAGGATGGCAGCTGGGACCCGTTTGGTGTCATCCAGGACCCCCAAGGTGACAGCCAGGACCCTCAGGGTGGCAGCTGGGACCCCTTTGGTGGCACCCGGGACCCCCAAGGTGACAACTGGGACCCTCAGGATGACAGTGGAGACCCCCAAGGGGGCAGCCAGCCCCCCCGGGGTGACAGCCGGGCCGGGAGGGGGCTGTGGCCGCATGGTGGCACCTCACCCCCCCGCACGAGATACGGCCCCGTAACCGCGTACCCCGTTATGTCTCACGGCTTAATTAGTTCCCAAAACGGGGGGGGGGGGGGACGGGGACGGGGACGACACCCAGAAGGGCCCTGACGGGACGGCGTTGGGGGGGGGGGGAGCACCGGAGGGGAATTAACAACAGGCGAGGCAGGAGGGGGGCAAAAACGGGGGGGGTGGGTATGTTTTTTGGGGTGAATTCAGGGTTTTTTGGGTGTTCCCGGTGATGGGTTGGGATTTGGGGTGCCACCAAAACCACGCTGGGAAAAAAAAAAAAACAAACCCAAAAAGTCACCGCGTCCCCATCCGTGTCCCCCCCCCCCCCCCCCTTCATCCCGGGAGCCTTTCGGTGGAGCCTTTGGGGGTGGGGGTTAAAATAAGGGGGGGGGGTCGTGTCTCCCCCCCTCCCTGAACGATGGCAACGGGGTACCCAAAAAAACACCCCTCAGTGCCTCTCGCCGCCGCGCTCCGCTCCCGCTCCCGCTCCTCCTCTCCGGAGTATTTTCTTCCCCCCTCCTCCCCCTCCCCCCTCCCCCCCCCCCCCATTTTTTACAGGCTTTTTTTTTTTTTTTTTTTTTATGACAAACTTTACTTTACGTTTGACATTTAAAAGCTGATCGGATCTTCCCTCCAGGACAGCGGGAAATGGAGATATTTATTGGGGTCTCGGTGATGCTGGAAGAGCCGCGAGATTTACTCCGACAGCGCGGCGGCGTTACGGATATCGGCTCTCCGGCCGCGCCGCCGGCGGAGGACGACGATTTATTGGGGGCTTGGGACCTTGTTTTACTGTCCCCCTCCCTCTTGCCGAGAAGGGTTGTCAGGACAGTGAGGAGCCCCCGAGGTTGGCTGGGTCCGTGCCCATCCGCTGGGGATTCTCCGGCGGCAGGTATGGGGTTGTGCCAGGGCGAACGTGATGTTTTCTGGAAGGGTTTTGCTGTTGGAAAGTGAGAAGTTTGGGGGTTTCCATGTCACCCTGCGGCTCCTCGTTCTCCTCCACACCTCTGCCTGCTGCTCTCCTCCTTCCCTACCCGTCCCTCAGCTCTCCGGTGTCTCCTGCCTGGGGACATTCCTTGGGCTGGGGACCGCATTTAAGACTTGGGGACACATCCAGGGTCACAGATGGCCTCTTGGACCTGACTTGGAGACCATGTCTTGGACTTGAGGATGGTGTCTGAGGTTGAGGCCCGTGTCTTAGACCTGGGGTGGGTGTCTTGGGATGATGGCTCGGAGCTGGGGACTTGTCTTGGATCAAGGGACGGTGTCTCAGACCTGGGAGTGTCTTGGGAGAGCCTCGGAGGGGAGGATGGTGTCTCTGGTAGGGGACAATGTCTTGGACCCGGGGACGTGTCTTGGCTTGGTGGATGGGGTCTTGGGTCAAAGGATGGGGTCTTGGGTCAAAGGATGGGGTCTTGGACCTGGGAATGAGGTCCGGGGACAGAGGATGGGGTCTTGGGTTGAGGGACAGTGTCCCAAACCTTCAAAGAGTGTCTTGGGACAGTGTCTTGGATGTGGGGTCATGACCGGGGCCCAGTTATGGTGTCTTGGACCTGGAGATGGTGTCTTGGATCTGGAGATGGTGTCTTGGGTTGGGGACAGTGCCCCAGACCTTCAAAGCATATCTTGGGACAGTGTCTTGGACTTGGGGTCATGTCTGGGATCAAGTGATGGTGTCTCGGACCTCCTGGAGATGGTGTCTTGGTTTGGGGACAGCGTCTTGGACCTTCAAAGAGTATCTTGGGACAACGTCTTGGACCTGAAGTTGTGTCTGGGGTCAAGTGATGGTGTCTTGGATGTGGGGTCATGTCTGGGGTCAAGTGACGGTGTCTTGGACCTGGAGGTGGTATCTCAGGTTGGGGACAGCGTCTCAGACTTTCAAAGAGTGTCTTGGGACAGTGTCTTGGACCTGGGATCATGTCTGGGGTCAAGTGACGGTGTCTTGGACCTCCTGGAGATGGTGTCTTGGTTTGGGGACAGTGTCTGGGACCTGGGGACAGCGTCTCAGACCTGGGGACATGCCTTGGGTGAGGGCCACTGCCTCAGAACCTCCCACCTGGGGCCACACTGGTGCCACGGGCCGGTGCCACCAGCCCTTTGGGGACACTTGTTTGAGGACACCGCCTCGCGGCTGGGGGACACCAGCGGGATTTGCAGCGATGGGGGGGGGGGGGAGCGGACGGGATGGACCTGTCACCCGTTTCTCCTCCGACACTGTCACCCTCCACCTCTGCCATCCGTCACCGTCCCCTCCCCGCTGCCGGGGTGGCTTTCGCGAGCCACCAAAAAAGCCACAAATACAGTATTATCGCTGCCTCGTCGCGCCCTCGTTTCCCATCGCTAACGAAGGAGGGGGGGGACGACACACACAGGTCACCATCACCGCAGGTCACCGCCACCGCGGACCCCTCGGGGACCCCCATCCCGGGCACAAATGTCCGCCCCCCCCCCCCCGGAGAGGGGGATTTTAATCCTTTCCCCTTCTCTCGGGTCACCCCGACAGCAAAGCCACCAACGCCGGCGTGTCCCGCCCGGAGCTGTCACCGGTGGGGTGGAAGACATGATGTCACTGCTTGCCTCGATGATGTCATCGCTTGTCTTCGCCACACCGCTGAGGTCAGCAGCTCCCCCGGACCAATCCCGTCTCGGCATTTCGCGCCATCCCGACCCATTCCAACCGGAGCTGCCCACCCCCAAACTGGGAGACCCCCTGGGAGGGCCACAGGGGGAAATTTGGGGACAACTCCCTCCCCCCCCCTCCCCCCCCCTCCAAAATCGGGTCATCGCCAAACCCCACCGCCCACCTCGTTCCCAGCAGCACCAGGGCTGAATTTTGGGTTCAAAACTACCCATATTGGGACAAAGCAGAAAAAAACCCCATCACTTTCACAGCCGCACCGGGGCAGTGGGGCTACATTTGGGGCTAAATCCCCTCAAATTGGGGACAACCCCCCCCCCCCCCCGCCGTCTCCACCCCAACCCCCACTGTGCCGGAGGCTCGTCAGGCCCTCCCCCCCCCCCCCCGAAAATGGGGTTTTTCTCCTTTTCTTCACTAAAAATTGAGCAGAATTTGTTTCTCCCTTTTTCCCCCTTTTCCTTTTTCTTTCCTTTTTCCCCCATTTTCCTCTTTCCTTTTTCCACCATTTCCCTCCCCCCCCCCCGTGCCAGCGTGACACCCCAACGCGTGTGACCCCCCCGTGTGAGTGTGGCCCCCCCATATGTGACCCCCCCCCGCGAGTGTGGACCCCCCCAGTGCAACTCTGAGCCCCCCGTGCGCGTGTGACCCCCCCGTGAGTGTAACCCCCTCTCTATATGTGTGACCCCCCCCACAGGAGTGTGACCCCCCCATTTGAGTGTGACCCCCTACACGAGTGTGCCCCCCCATGCAAGTGTGCCCCCCACACGCAAGTGTGACCCCCTACACGAATGTGCCCCCCCCCGGACGAGTATGACCCCCCCCATGAATGTGATCCCCCACATGTGACCCCCCCACCTGAGTGTGACCCCCTACGGGAGGGTGACCCCCTCCCCTACACGACTGTGCCCCCCCCAACAAGTCTGCCCCCCATGTGAGTGTGACTCCCCCCTACAGGATTGTGACCCCTCATTTGAGTGTGACACTCCCCCCCCCGCAAGTGTGACCCCCTACACAAGTGTGTCCCCCCTACATGAGTGTGCCCCCCCGTGTGTGACCCCCCCCACATGTGACATCCCCCACATGTGACCCCCCCCACATGTGTGTCGCCCCACATGAGTGTGACCCCCTACAGGAGTGTGTCCCCCCTTGTGAGTGTGCCCCCCCGTGTGAGTGTGACCCCCCCAGACGAATGTGACCCCCCTATGTGAGTGTGACCCCCTACAAGAGTGTCCCCCCATGCGAGTGTGACCTCCCCCATATGAGTGTGATCCCCCCACATGTGACCCCCCCACATGAGTGTGACCCCCCCTCCAGACGAGTGTGACCCCCCCCATGTGAGTGTGACCCCCCGAGACGAGTGTGCCCCCCCCAGACGAGTGTGCCCCCTCCATATGAGTGTGCCCCCCACATGTGAGTGTGCCCCCCCACGCGAGTGTGCCCCCCCCAACGCGAGTGTGCCCTCCATGTGAACGCGCCCCCCCGCGCGGGCCGGGGATGCTGCCGGCTCCATGGCGACGGTTGCCATGGCGACGGCGGAGCGAGGCGGTCCCGGGAGATTGATGGGCACCGGCGGGACCGGCAGCCGTGAGTCACCGCCCGCCGCCACGGCGGCCCGCCACCCCCGCCACCCCGGGACCCCCCGGGACCCCCCGGGACACACGGGACCCTCCGCCACCCCCGGGACCGTCCCAAACCCTCCGGGACCCCCCGCCACTCCCGCCACACCCGGGACCCCCCGGGACATCCCGGGACCCCCCGAGACCACCCGGCACCCTTCGGGACCCCCTGGGACACACGGGACCCCCGGGACCCCACAGCACCTCCGGGACCCCCCGGGACCCCCCAGCACCCCCCAGCACCCTACGGCATCCCCGGGACCCCCAGGACCCCCCAGGACCCCCCAGGGACCTGCGGGGGCAATGGGGCTGGGGGGGGGCCCTCAGTGTGTGTGTGTGTGTGTGTGTGTGTGTGCATCTATGTGTGTGTGTGCATCTACGTGTGTGTGTATGTGTGCACGAGTGTGTGTATTTGTGTGTGTGTGTGCATCTATGTGTGTGTGTATGTGTGTGTGCGTGCACCTATGTGTGTATTTGTGTGTGTGTGCATCTATATGTGTGTTTGCATCTGTGTGTGTGTGTGCGCGCACATGTGCATCTATATGTGTGTGCATCTGTGTGTATGTGTGTGTGCACGTGTGCATCTATATGTGTGCGTGTGCATCTGTGTGTGTGTGCATCGACATGTGTGTGTGCATCGACATGTGTGTGTATGTGTGCACACATGTGTGCATCTATATGTGTGTGTGCATCTGTGTGTGTGTGCATCTGTGTGTATGTGCGTGCACACATCTATATGTGTGTGTGCATCTACGTATGTGCGTGTGTATGTGTGCGTGCGCACGAGTGTGCGGATATCTCTGTGTGTGCACGTGTGTGTGCTTGCACCTATGTGTGTGCACACGCATGTGCGTGCCTGGCTGTGCATGCATGTTTGCATGCGTGTGTGTACACACATGAGCATACGTGTGTGTATCCCCGTGTACACGTGTGTGTCTGCGTGTATATGCCTACAGAGGCGCTTGTGCACGTGCATGCGAGTGTGCACACGGGTGTGCAGGTGTGTCCGGTGTGTGTTTGGGGAGGGGGTGCGTGTGCGCGCATGTGCGCAGGCAGGCGCATGTGTGTCGCGTGCCAGGCTGTGCGCTGGTTGTGTGCACACAGGCAGGTGTGCGCGTGCGCATGTGTGTGCACGCGTGTGCAGGCATGCGGGTGTGCAAGCGGGTCTGCGCGTGCGCGTACTGACACGTGTGTGCGGGGGGGGCGAGTGTGCACGCACGGGCGTGCCCAGGTCGGATGGGGGGGGGGTGTATACCTGCACACACGTGTGCACCCCTACACGTGTGTGTGCGCACCCCCACACGCGTGTGCACACCCTCCTCCTCCCTCTGTGGGGGTACCATGGGGGGGCCCCACACAACCCCCCCCCCCAGCTGTGCCAAAACCCTCATTTTTTCCCCCAAATCCTCCCCTTATTTATTTTTGGGGGGGGGGGAAAGGAGGGGGGGGGGAGGGGCTGTCCCTTTTGCGGTGTTGCTCTGCAGAGTGGGGGTCGGGGGGGGGGTCGCATAAGGGGGGGGGCACACACTGCGCTCTTTCTTCCTCGGCTGCTCTCTGCACTGCACCACAGCGCTCCGGCGAATAATTTCCCCGCAGCGGCGGGCGGGAGAACATAAAAAAGATGGAAAAAAAATAAAAAAACATAATAATAAAAATAAAATTAAAAAAAAAAAAAAAAAAGATGGGGGGGGGGAGAGAAAGTGGGGCGGGGGGCGTGGGGGGGGGAGGTGGGAAAGGTCAGCCTCTCCGGGCAAAGCCATTTGGGGACGAGTCGGGTCCTTTGCTTTGCTGTGACACCCCACCCCACCCCCCCTCTTTTTCCCATTCCTCCCAAAATCCTGCAGAGCCCCAAAACTGCCCCCTCCCCCCCCCTCCCCAAAATCCGACCCCACCCCCATCCTCCAGGTCCGGGTTTGGGTGCCGTGGGGCGCCCACGGCCGGGTACGAAGGTGCTGGCGCGGGGGGGAGCTTCGTTAGGAGCCCCAATTAGAGGAGCAGAGTGAGGAGCAGTGATTTATAGGCCCAATCTCTCCCCCCCCCCCCTCCTCCCCCCCCGCGCCGTGAACCTGCGACAATAGAGTGGGGGATTGGAAGAGGGGGGGGGACGGGACGCGAATCAATCCGGCGTCTTTTCTCCCAATATTTTCTGCCGATCCTTTGTTCTCCTAACGAAGGTCTCCTAACGAAGGTCTCCCAACGAGCAGCGCCGCGGTGCTCCGCCCGCCGCGTCTTCGCCTCTTCCCACCATTTTGGGATTTTCCCCTTCTCCTTAAAGGGTTTTTCCACCCACTCCGGGATATTTTCCACCCTTTCCCCCCCCCTCCAGACCCCCCAGTCCCGGCTGCGTGATGGGGGTGGAGAGAAGATGGGGGTTGATGAACCCAGGGGTGGGTGGTGGGTTGTGGGATGGGTGGGGAGCAGTGGGATGGGGTGGTGGGACATGAGATGGGGTGGTGGGTTATGGGGTGGGGTAGTGGGACACAGGATGGAGTGGTGGGATACGGGGTGGGGTGGTGGGTTATGGGGTGGAGTGGTGGGACATGGGATGGGGTGGTAGGACACGGGATGGGGTGGTGGGTTATGGGGTGGGGTAGTGGGAAACGGGAAGGGGTGGTGGAACACGGGATGGGGCGGTGGGACATGGGATGGGAGGTGGGACACAGAACAGGGTGGTGGGACACAGGACGGGGTGGTGGGACACAGGATGGGGTGGTGGGACACAGGATAGGGTGGTGGGTTATGGGGTGGGGTGGTGGGACACGGGACGGGGTGGTGGGTTATGGGGTGGGGTAGTGAGACACAGGATGGGGTGGTGGGTCATGGGAAGGGATGGCAGGACATGGGATTGGCTGATGGGTCATGGGATGGGGTGGTGGATCATGGGATGGGGTGGTGGGACATAGCATGGGGTGGTGGGACATGGGAAGGGGTTGTGGGTCATGGGAAGGGATGGCAGGACATGGGATTGGCTGGTGGGTCATGGGATGGAGTGGTGGGACATGGGAAGGGGTGGTGAGTTGTAGGATGTGGTGGTGGGACATAGGATGGGGTGGTGGGTTATGGGATGGGGTGGTGGGACGTGGGATGGAGTGATGGGACATGGGATGGGGGATGGACCACGGGGTGGGAAAATGGGTGATGGGAAGGGATGGATGGCGAGCCGGGGGATGGGATGGGGTGAGAGAGTAGGACGGGAATGGGATCGGGAAGGGGGGGGTGGGATGCAGGGTGGGGGCGGGCAGGGGACCCACGGGCCGGTGTAGTGGGTGATGGGATGGGACGCCATCACCCATGGGTGCCCCACAGGGTGGGTGCAGGATGGGACCCGGCGGAGGTGATGAAGGACACTGGAGGTCGGGGGGTGGGGGGGGTGGGGGGCGAGGGGGGGACCAGAGCACCCAGAGGTGCTCGGGGTGGGGGATGGGGGGGGGGGAGTGATGCAGGACGGGAGGGACTGGGGGGGACAGGGGGCACCCAGGGGTGCTCAGGTGGCACCCAAAGACCCTGAAAGGGGGAAGGGGGGGGGGGGGGGATGGATCCAACAATTCCCATTTTCGGGACAACTGCTCCACCCTCCGGGCTCGCCCAGGAACGCAGCGGGGCCACCGCCCCCCCCGCCCCGGGACCGCCCCGGGGTCTGCCCCCCAAATCCCCCTCCCCCCCCCCGGAAGGCGGGGGGGGAGGTGTCCACGGGGGACCGAGGGCTCGGCGAGACTCCCCAACATCCCACCACCTTCCTCCCCCCCCCCCCAAACCCCAGTGACACAGCGCACACACTCCCCCCCCCAGTACCCAGCCACAGTGGATTCTCTGATGTCTAATAAAGGTTGTGCTCACTGGGCTGTTCCCCACGGCGTCACGTCGCTTCTTTGCCTAATCCGTCCCAAATTTGGCCAAATCGGTGAAATCTACTTTTTTTTTTTTTTTTTTTCCTCCCCGTCTCCCAAATGTGGTTGAGAAAAGCCAAAAAAAAAGGGCTAAAAGGAGGGGGGAGGGATGGAGGGGGGGGGGGGGGAACACTGAGGTTTGGGGCAGAGGGTTGCAGTGGGGCCGACTGCGTCACACATTGACACACACACACACACACACTGCTGTCACCCGCAGCCCCGGCTCCATATTGGGGTACCCCAAAGCCAGGGTGGAGGTTCCCCCCCCCCCCCCCCCCCAATGGGTTTTTGGGGGAGCGGTGCGTTCCGGAGTCCCCCGTGGCCACCCCGGCGCTGCCTCCGAAAGCCGCCCGTGTTCCAAGCTGAACTGGGAAATGGGATTCGTTCCACCAGCGCCGGTGACAAAAGAGGGGGGGGAGGGGGGAGGGAAAGAGTCGCCAAAGCCGCTGGAATTAAAAAAAAAAAAAAAAGAAAAAGAATATTTAAAAGAGAAGGAAACCCATTAAACCGGCTTCATTTTTATTCCCATTACAGCCCATTAAATCAACGCCGGGGCAGGCGGAGGCAGGGAGGCTGTGGGAGGGGGAAGAGGGGGGACAGCCCTGAGTTTTGTGGGGGGACAAATTCGGCCACCGGCTCTGCCCTGGAGAGACCCGCGGCCACGTGGGCCCCCCCCCCCCTCCAAGCGCCTCCCTCCCACCCCGTGCCTCAGTTTCCCCACGCGCAAAGCCGGGGGAGGATGCCCCGTTCCTTCCGTCTCTCCCTGTTTTCCCACCCGGAGGGGAAAATTGAGGTGGGGGTTAGTGGGGATGAAGCTGTCTCGGAGTGGGGAGCTGCGTTTTGGGGCTGGAAATGACAATATGGAGGTCACGAGGTCGCGGTGCCGCCTGAATCCCGAAGCCGATAAAAACGGAGCTCTCCCGGGAACAGCGGCTCTGCGGGGCCGAAGGTCGGGAATTTGGGTAATACGGACAGGTGGTAAAGCCGACACGAGCAGAGCTGCAAAATGGCCGGAGAGAGGCATTTTGGGGAAAAAAAGGGGCAAAAATAGGGAATAGGGAGCGGTGCCCACGCCACCGTCTCACCGTTCCCTGGGGGAAGGATTGATCCTCTGGGGATGCTGTGGGGATCTGCTGCAACCCGAACCCCATTTCTCGTCCTCGGGGGGTGGGGGATGCTGGAGGTCACGGCTGTGCGGGGGGACGCCGACGTCCGGGGCTGCCCTCGGGTCACCCGACGCGTGACACGTCCTCTCCCGTCCCGGCGAATTTTCGCGGGGTACCGCCAGGGACCGTTTTTCCAGTCGAACGGCCGCCCCGTCGTTGTTGTTGGCCAAGGGATGCTCGGGAAGTTGGAAGAGCAGCCGAGGGAAGGTTACCATGGCAACGGGCTGGGGGGGGGTGGGGGGGGGGTGGGAAATAATAAAATAATAAAAAGAAAATCTACATTTCTGCGTTCGGGGGTAAAGGCGGTCATTTGTATGCAGGCGGGCGCGCGGCGCCTTTGAAATTCAAGCAGAAAATCAAAAAGGCGAAGGCAGGAGCGTGGCTGGCGGGTGATTATGCGGGAGGTGGGAGAGCGGCGCGGACCCCCTCCCTCCCCCCCCCCCCGTTATTTAGTGCCGTCCCCGGCGAGGAGGACACGGATGGGGAGAGGGATGGGGAGAGGGATGGGGGCACAGGGACGGGGATGGGGATGGGGAGAGGGATGGGGATGGGGGCACAGGAATGGGGATGGGGACGGGGATGAGGAGAGGGATGGGGACAGGGACAGGGATGAGGACAGGGACAGGGATGGGGATGGGGGCACAGGGACGGGGATGGGGACAGGGACAGGGATGGGGATGGGGGCACAGGGATGGGGATGGGGACAGGGATGGGGAGAGGGATGGGGATGGGGACAGGGATGAGGACAGGGATGGGGAGAGGGATGGGGATGGGGGCACAGGGATGGGGATGGGGACAGGGATGGGGAGAGGGATGGGGATGGGGACAGAGATGAGGACAGGGACAGGGATGGGGATGGGGGCACAGGGACAGGGATGGGGATGGGGACGAGGACGGGGAGAGGGATGGGGATGGGGACAGGGATGAGGAGAGGGATGGGGACAGGGACGGGGATGGGGGCACAGGGATGGGGATGGGGATGGGGATGGGGATGGGGATGGGGGCACAGGGATGGGGACGGGGACGGGGAGAGGGATGGGGATGGGGACAGGGATGAGGAGAGGGATGGGGACAGGGACGGGGATGGGGATGGGGACGAGGACGGGGAGAGGGATGGGGATGGGGACAGGGATGAGGAGAGGGATGGGGACAGTGACGGGGATGGGGACAGGGACACGGAGAGGGATGGGGGCACAGGGATGAGGACAGGGGTGGGGACAGGGATGGGGACAGGGACGGGGATGGGGACAGGGATGAGGACAGGGATGGGGGCACAGGGATGGGGACAGGGACAGGGATGGGGGCACAGGGATGGGGACGGGATGGCGACAGGGATGGGGACAGGGATGGGGATAGATGGGGACAGGGATGGGGACAGGGTTGGGGACAGATGGGGACAGGGATGGGGACAGATGGGGACAGGGATGAGGACAGGGATGGGGATAGGGTTGGGGACAGATGAGGGCAGGGATGGGGATAGGGATGGGGACAGGGATGGGGACAGGGATGGGGACCGGGAGGAGGACGGGGCGGGGGAGGTGTGAGGGCTCCGGGCGCTGTGGCCAGGCTGGTGCGGGGGCCATCAAGGCCAAGGCGAAGGGGGGGGGCGGGGGGGGGAGGAAGGTGGTGCCCAAGGAGAGAGAAATCCTTCCGGCCGTCTGTCCTTCCTATCCCTATGTCCTTCCTGCCCGTGTGTCCTTCCTGTCTGTCTGTCTATCCGTCTTTCTCTCCATCTCCATACAGCCTTCCTATCCCTGTACCCTCCCTGTCTGTCCTTCCTACCCACATCCATCCTTTCTATCTGTCTGTCTGTCCTTTCTATCCATCTGTCCTTCCTACCCATCCACCTACCCTTCCCATCCATCCCTCCATCCATCCATCCCTCCATCCATCCATCCATCCCTCCATCCATCCTTTATATTCATCTATTTATCCTGTCTGTCTGTCCTTTCCATCTGTCTCCCTGTCCCTCCCCTCCCTCCCTCCTCTCTATCCATCTACCCTACCCCACTGTTCGTCTGTCCTTTCCGTCCCTTTATCCGTCTTTCTGTCCTTCCCATCCATCCATCTCTCCTTCGCATCCATCCGTCCGTCCTTCCTGTCCATCTGTCTGTCCCTCCTACCCATCTCTCCATCCTTCCTCTCCATCTCTCCCTCCTTCCTCTCCACCTCTCTTTCCCGTCTGTCCGTCCTGGCACTCCATCTGTCCTCTCCGTCCATCCACCCCCTCTCCATCTCCCCTTCCTCCCCCTCCATCCTCCTCTCTGCTCTCCCCCGTCCCCGTCCGCCCCAGACCAGCACTGGGGGTGCCCCCCCGGGCCCCCCACCAGCCCCGAGAGCGATGTCCCCCTTTGGGGTGCAAAATCCCAATTATGGCCTTGGGGGTGCCCCGGGCCAGTGGGGCTGAGCCTCCCAGTTCCCCCCATTGTTATCCCATTTGAGCCTCCAAGTCCCCCCCATCCTTATCCCATTTGAGCCTCCCAGTCCCCCCCATCCTTATCCCATTTGAGCCTCCCAGTCCCTCCATCCTTATCCCATTTGAGCCTCCAAGTCCTCCCCATCCTTATCCCATTTGAGCCTCCCAGTCCCTCCATCCTTATCCCATTTGAGCCTCCCAGTCCCTCCATCCTTATCCCATTTGAGCCTCCAAGTCCTCCCCATCCTTATCCCATTTGAGCCTCCCAGTCCCTCCATCCTTATCCCATTTGAGCCTCCAAGTCCCCCCCATCCTTATCCCATTTGAGCCTCCCAGTCCCTCCATCCTTATCCCATTTGAGCCTCCCAGACCCCCCCATCCTCATCCCAGTGAGTTTGTCCCATCCCAATTCCTGACCAGTTTCCTGCAGGTTCAGTGAGCTGAACTGGCCGGGCTGGGACTGAGGAGTGGGGGAAGACACAGCCCAGCCCCGGCCCCACGGAGTGTCCCCCAGCGACGCCGGGACGCGGGGACCAAATCCCACCATGGGGGTGACCGATGCTGGAGACCCCCCACCCCGGGGTGGGGGGGGGGGGGATGGGAGGGGGGAGGAAGGAGGGGATATGTGACACCGAGCTGGGGTGTCCCCAGATGTCCCCTGCGCTTCCCAGCCCGGGGACGGGCAGCCGCGCCGCCGCGGCCGTGATTTACGAACGGCGGCTCCTCGGGAGACATCTGCTTCTGCCACCGCTTTGTTTCACGCGGGCGCTGCAGTCCTTTGTCCGCGCCGCGCTCCCAAAACCGGGGGGGGGGGGGGGTAACCTTTTTCTCCTCTTCCCGCAGGGGTTTTCCTCTTCCCGCAGTGGTTTTCCTCTTCCCACAGTGGTTTTCCTCTTCCCACAGTGGTTTTTCCTCTTCCCACAGCAGTTTTGCTTTTCCCACAGCGGTTTTCCTCTTCCTGCAGCTGTTTTCCTCTTCCCACAGTGGTTTTCCTTTTCCTGCCATGGTTTTTCCTCTTCCCACAGTGGTTTTCCTCTTCCCACAGTGGTTTTCCTTTTCCTGCCATGGTTTTTCCTCTTCCCACAGTGGTTTTCCTCTTCCCACAGTGGTTTTCCTCTTCCTACAGCAGTTTTCCTTTTCCCACAGTGGTTTTTCCTCTTCCCACAGTGGTTTTCCTCTTCCTACAGCAGTTTTCCTTTTCCCGCAGTGGTTTTCCTCTTCCTGCAGTGGTTTTGCTCTTCCCACAGTGGTTTTCCTCTTCCCACAGTGGTTTTCCTCTTCCTACAGCAGTTTTCCTTTTCCCACAGTGGTTTTCCTCTTCCTGCAGTGGTTTTGCTCTTCCCACAGTGGTTTTCCTCTTCCCACAGTGGTTTTCCTCTTCCCACAGCGTTTTTCCTTTTCCCACAGCAGTTTTCCTTTTCCCACAGCAGTTTTCCTCTTCCCACAGTGGTTTTCCTCTTCCCACAGCGTTTTTCCTTTTCCCACAGCAGTTTTCCTTTTCCCACAGCAGTTTTCCTCTTCCCACAGTGGTTTTCCTCTTCCCGCAGTGGTTTTCCTCTTCCCGCAGTTGTGTTCCTCTTCCCGCAGCGGTTTTCCTCTTCCCGCGGTCGTTTGCCTTTTTCCCGCGGCCTTCCCAAGGAAACGGGGATGGGGTCAACGGGGATGCGAGAGGGGTGTGTGTGTGTGTGTGTGTGTGTGAATCACCGGCATTGGGGGGCTCATCCCTGAGTTTAAGGTTTTGGGGGCCGTTGGGGGCGCAGCCCAGACGCCACGACGATGGGCACCTGCCGCCTCCAACCCCCCCCCCCCAAGTCACATCTTCCCCCCATTTATTCCCCCCCCCCTCCCCAAAGCATTCCGGAGGCTCCTTCCCCCCCACCCCACCCCCACCCCACCGTCTCCCGGGGGTGCTCCCCTTACCCGGCTCCGTCCCCCAAGAATGGGACTTTCCGGGGAGATTCTCCTTCCTCCGCGATGGGATTCTCACCCCCCCCCCCCCCAAAAAAAAACCCCTCCATCCTTATTTCCTCTCCCGCACTTCCCGCAGCGCCGCGAAGATGCCAATATTAAAAAAAAAACCCCAAAAACGCCCCACCGACAGGAGGACGATGGCAAAATAGCATTTTTTCCCCCCCCGTTTTTCAACCTTTTTTTTTGCCCCCCCCCCCTCCGCCTCGTTTTTTGGGCACACGCGTTTTTGTCGGAAGCACCGCCTCCCGTAGGAAAGACTCATTTTTTGGTGAAGAGCCCTCAAATTCGGCCGGTTTTAGCCTCGCTTAAGAAAACTTAACCGCGGGCGCCGGTCAGGTTACAGCAGCCCCGAACCCCCACGGGGTATTTTCAGCCCCAAATCCGCATTTTCTAAAGACGCGAAGAGAATTAAAGGACATTTTTGTGTCCCAGATTTTGCCTCGGTGGTTTTTGAAGCCTCTCAGGTTCCGGTTGTTGGGTTTTGGGTTTCTTTTTCCGATGTTTAAAAATCCTCATTGCAAATGCCTTTACATTCCCCGCCTTGGAAAATCCCCCAAAATCCCAAATATTCACCCAAAAGTGTATTTTCTGCAGCCTTCTTTTTTTTTCTTTCTTTCTTTTTTCTTTTTTTTCTTTTTTCTTTTTTTTCTTTTTTCTTTTTTTTCTTTGTTTTTCTTTTTTTCTTTTTTTTTCTTTTTTTTTCTTTTTTTTTCTTTTTTTTTTCTTTTTTTTTCTTTTTTTTTCTTTTTTTTATTTCTTTTTTTTTTTAGCCAGCGTTTCTGTTCTTCGAGACAAGGAGAGGTGAAACCTTTCGCCGATGGGAGCGGGGTGGAGGTTGGCTCTGTCCCTCTAATATATCATTTTTATTTCCTGTTGTAACTGACAAATTGTTCCGTATTTTATATCGGATCCCTCCAGGCAAAGGGGCTGTGGGATGGGCTTTTTTTTTTTTTTTTGCCTTTTTTTTTTTTTTTTTTTTTTGTATTACCTGAGGGGGGGGTAAAAAAAAAAAAAAAAGAGTCGTAAAATCAAATAATAAAATAAAATAAAATAAAATAAAAGTTAAAATAGTCAGAAAGAACAGATACGGCGGTAATGAGCACCGCAGAGATGCTCTATAAACCTGAGCGAGGCTGCAGGGATGGGGAAGGAGGGGGAATAAAAAGCAACCGGGCAGAAATTCCTCCCTCCCCCCCCCCCCCGTCAAAACCCGTTATCGCCTCCAAAAAAAAACGCCGGGGAAATTTTCGGCCCCCGCACTGCGCCCAATTACCATCAGCAGCTGCAAACGCACCCAAAACCCCACTTATTTCCCCATAAACCAGCGCCGCTCACTGCGTGGTTTCGCCCGGTAAAGAGGAAAAAAAAAAAAAAAACCAAAAAAAAAACTCCTCGGGGGGGAAAAAAAAAAAAAGGGGGAAAAAAAAAAAGGGATTTTATTATTTTATAATTTTTTTTTTCACGCAAAGCTTTGATTATTCTCCTTAAAACGCCGTTTCCGTCAGGATTTTAATTGTCTTTGAAAAGGTCAGGCGGCGCTCCTTCCCGCAGGTTTCATTTCGGTTTATTTATTTGCCCCGGGAGAAAAACCGCGTTGGCTGCGTTCCGCTTGAAAATCCGCCGCTTTTTGGGAAAAAAAAAAAAAAAAAAAAAAAAAAGTTAATAAAATTAAAAAGAAAGGGGTGGGGGAAAACAAACCAAAACAAAAAGGTTTTTTTTTTAATTTTTTTTCTGGTTTGGGGTTGTTTTTTTTCTGGTCTGAAATCCTCATGTGGCTCTTTGCCCATCGCTTGCCGAGGGCTAGTTGGCTCCGGGCTCGCTGCGGTACTCCCTCAGGGCACCGTTTTTCCCTATATCCGTGTTTTTTGCCCCGTTTTATGGAGATTTATGGGATTTGGTGCACCTGATTTAATTAGAGGGGGACTTCAATCAAAGCACAGAGCTGTCCCCGTCCA
Source organism: Vanellus vanellus (assembly GCF_965231255.1). Lineage (NCBI taxonomy): Eukaryota > Metazoa > Chordata > Aves > Charadriiformes > Charadriidae > Vanellus > Vanellus vanellus. The sequence continues at coordinate 757,656 of NC_138933.1, forward strand.
TCCGGTCCGGTGCCAACTTCGGACACGTGCACACTGTGGGACGGACGGATCCCATCGCGCTGGTCGTGAGTGACCCAAAATCCCCGAGAATCGCCCCATTTTGCGTTTTCTGCTCCTTTTCCTGCGATTCCCACCGCCAGCTCAGCCGCCGCATCCCGGGGTGTCATTTGGGGTAAAATTTACCCTTTTGGGGGACGGGTAGATGGCGGAAAGGCCGTTTTTGGTGGTCACCGCTCCGCTTTCGGTAGCCGCGCGGCGGTGAGGAGCCTCACAGAGGGACGCCCATACCCAAGACCCGCTTGGGGGCATTTTTGGGGTGGAAAACCCATCATTTTCCAGCCTGAAGACCCAAATCTCCGGGGAAAAAAATAAGCAAACCCCCCATCTCCCGACGCTCCGTAGCCGGGAGATGCTCCACGCCGCCGCAGACCTCGGTGGGCTTTCCCCCTCCCCCGCCTCCTCCTTGCCGCCTCCACCTTGCAAATCTCCGTATTTTTTATGGCTTATTCGATCCATTCGGAGCATTTTGGCCTTGTTTATAAATATCCCGGTCTATAAATAGCTGCGCGGGGAGAAAGACGCCGTTAGACCCCGGGCTCTTCGATCAGGCCGGGCAACTGCGGCTAAAGAAATTCGAGTCGGGAAAAGAGCCGCTCCGTGCCGGCGGGGCGCCGGCATCGTGGCGAATATTTGAGACAAAATGGTGAAAAAAGGTCACCTACGGGAAGAACCCTTCCCCCGGGGGACCTGGGAGGTGACCGGGGAAGGGGACCATGGCCGTTCGTGGAGGCAGTGGCAGAGGGACGTCCCCCCTTTTCCCCAGAATCGGCCGCCGCAGGGCGGCTTTTTTGGGTCAAAAAAAGCAATGAAATGGTCATACCGAGGGAAAATTAGCTATTAGTAATTAAACGCGGCCTACGGGGGGGGGTGCAAATAGGGACGCGGGGACCCCAAAGTGGTGGAGAAACAGCTCCGCATCCCCCTCCCCCCCAACCCCGGGCACCCCAAAAAGGGGCCGTCGGCCGAATTTAAGTCCCTTTTCCAACCCGACATCCCCCCTCAGCCGCTTTTCCCCCCGTCTGCAGCCGCTTCCCCGGGGTCAATCCTCTCCCCGGGAGTTTTGTTTTATTTGGGGGGGAAAAATATCGACGAGAGGAGGCGGAGTTGAACCGCTGAAAATTTGGGGGGGGGGGGGGGGGGAGGGGGGCTGAAACGCCGTGCCGACCCCCCCCTCCCCCCCTTCCCTGGGGCTTGAGCGGCATTATTTAATTTTTTTTTTTTTTTTTTTTTTTTTTTTGCAACTCAGCTTTTTTCCTCCCCCCAACTCACAAAGGGGTCAGAGCCGACACCTCGCGATGATGGAGACGATGAGGTTTAGGGGGTGAAACACCCCCTCCTCCTTCCCCTCCTCCCCCTCCCCCCTCCCCCCCCTCCTCAGCCCCATTTTCTCCCCATCTGGAAGACGCAGCGCCGACTCTGCGGCAACGCCGATGGATCCCGGTTTTCCAACCCATCTTCGACAGGGGGAGCGTTGTGTCCGCGCATCCGCAGCCTTGCGCGTCCCTTGCTCGCAGCGGGGACGCCGCCGGCATCCCGCGACCACCGGTACCCACAGCACCCCTCCACAGCACCCTGGGGGTGCTCCCGCTCCCCCCCCCTCCCCGCTCCCCCCTCCCAGCTCTTATTTCACAACGTTTCTTAATGCTTTGAGCAAACATTTCAAGGTCGGCACCGGACGGCGTGGATAGGTTTGCGTTTTGATTAAACACCACCCGCCTCCGCCCCCCAATTAAATCAGGTGCACCAAATCCCCCAAATCTCCATAAAATGGTGCAAACCCCATGGATATAGGGGAAAAATCGAACCGAATTTGGCCAATTCTTAACCGTGTTAATAGCGGGGAGAAAAACCCTAAATTATCCCAAATGAAGCAGCTGGGAAAAGGGGAGATGCTGCACTGACGTCCTCTGCAGGGGGCTGGAGCACAACCTCATATTAGACACTAGAGAAGCCAAGCAGAAGGCAGGGAGCCCCAGGGAGGCAATCCCAGCTGACAGCCCTTTGCAGCCTGGCCAAATCCTTCTCCAGGTCCTCTCCCAAGAGCCAAATCCCACAAATCCTCCGCCGCCTGCAGAGGAATAGCGCTGGCGGACGCAGGACCCTGCTGGTTTGGGTGGAGAAAAGACAAGAAAAGGGGGATTAAAAGGGGATAAAAAAAAAAAAAAAAAAAGGGTGAAATCCTCCTGTTGGTCTCTGTGCTGATTGGGGGGGGGGGAGGGTGTAAAAAAAAAAAAAAAAAAAAAAGGGGGAAAAAAAAAAGAAAACCCTGACTAATTATATTTTATTTGCTGATCAAAAGGAAAACGGCTCGCTGCGGGCAAGAGGAGGGCGCGGGGTTTTGTAAGGGCGTGCGGTGGAAAAGGCGGCGGCTGAAGGTTTGCATAATCCGCCGGGTTTTACCTCTCCGGGGTGCATTTTCTGGGCAGCCGCCTCCCCTGTCTGGGCTCTGCTAGTCCCGGCTTGCTGCCTCCCCGGCGTTCCGGGCTCTGCGACGGGTTGGGCTCCTTTGTACGCCATCCAAACCGGTCGGGATGAAGGAAAACGCGGGAGGACACACCGGGGAAAGTCCTCCCCGCGTGAAAAACGTTGGGGTGGGAGGCTGGCGGGGTTTGCTGGGGGTGCGGAGAGGCCGTGGGGTTGGTGCGGGACCTTTCTGGGTTTGCTTTTGTAGGGGGGAGCATCGCTGCCGCGGTTCTGCTCTTGCACCGGGGGACCATCCAAGTTGCAGCTTTGCTCTTGCACCGTAGGAGCATCCCCACCTTGGCTTCGCTCTTGCGCCAGGAGAGCATCCCCACCTTGGCTTCGCTCTCGCGCCAGGAGAGCATCCCCACCTTGGCTTCGCTCTCGCGCCAGGAGAGCATCCCCACCTTGGCTTCGCTCTTGCGCCAGGAGAGCATCCCCACCTTGGCTTCGCTCTTGCGCCAGGAGAGCATCCCCACCTTGGCTTCGCTCTTGCGCCAGGAGAGCATCCCCACCTTGGCTTCGCTCTCGCGCCAGGAGAGCATCCCCACCTTGGCTTCGCTCTCGCGCCAGGAGAGCATCCCCACCTTGGCTTCGCTCTTGCGCCAGGAGAGCATCCCCACCTTGGCTTTGCTCTCGCGCCACTGGACGTCTCCCATCTCAGCTTTACTTTTGCACCAGGGGAACCTCACCATCTTGGGTTCGCTCTCGCACCACTGGACTTCCCCATCCCAGCTGCTCTTTTGCACCGGAGGAACATCCCAGCCTTGGTTTTGCTCTTGCCTCAGGGGACCATCCACGTTGCAGCTTTGCTTTTGCAATCACAGGAACATCCCCTACCTTGGCTTTGCTCTTGCACCACTGGACACCCCCATCCCAGCTACGCTTTTGCCTCGGGGCAACCTCCCCATCTCGGTTTTGCTCTTGCACCAGGAAATCATCTCCATCCCAGCTTTGCTCTTGCACCAGGAAAGCATCTCCACCCCAGCTTTGCTCTTGCACCACAGAAGCCTCCTCATCTTGGTTTTGCTCTTACACCACTGGACATCCCCATCCCAGCTACGCTTTTGCCTTGGAGGAACCTCCCCATCTTGGTTTTGCTCTTGTACCAGTGGACCATTCACATTGCAGCTTTGCTCTTGCCACCAGGAGAACATCCCCACCTTGGCTTTGCTATTGCACCAGGGGACCATCTCCATCCCAGCTTTGCTCTTGCACCACAGCAGCCTCTTCATCTTGGCTGTGCTCTTACACCACTGGTCATCCCCATCCCAGTTGTCTTTTTGTACTGGGGGAACATCTCGGCACTGGTTTTGCTCTTGCACCAGGAGAACATCTCCATCCCGGCTTTGCTCTTGCACCACAGGACCCTCCTCATCTTGGTTTTGCTCTTACACCACTGGACATCCCCATCCAGTTGCCTTTTTGTACTGGGGCACTGGTTTTGCTCTTGCACCAGGGGACCATCCCCATCTCAGTTTTGCTCTTGCACCAGGAGAACGTCTCCATCCCAGCTTTGCTCTTGCACCACAGGAGCCTCCTCATCTTTGTTTTGTTCTTACACCACTGGACATCCCCATCCCAGTTGTCTTTTTGTACTGGGGGAACATCCCAGCACTGGTTTTGCTCTTGCACCAGGGGACCATCCCCATCCCAGTTTTGCTCTTGCACTGGGAGAACATCTCCATCCCGGCTTTGCTCTTGCATCAGCAGAACATCCCCACCTTGGCTTTGCTCTTGCACCACTGGACATCCCCATCCCAGCTACACTTTCGCACTGGGGGAACACCCCAGCACTGGTTTCGCTCTTGCACCGCCGGACATCCCCATCCCGGCTTTATTCCTGCCCCGCGGCAGCACACGTCCACCGCCGCACCAACCGCTCCACCAGCTCCGCTGGGCGATTCTGCGCGAGAATTGCGCGGGGATGCCGAAGGGGGGAGGGCAAAAAAAGGGGAAAAAAAAAAAAAAAAAAAAAGGGGGAGAAAAAATTGGTTTCTCCTCCTGCTCCATCCCGAGCGGAGCCGGGGCGAGCCGGGCGCAGCGGGCGGCTGTAGCTGGGGCGGCTCAGCCTGTCGCGGCATGTTCTCCGGCATATTTTACGGCTGCGTCGGCGAGGTTCTGCCTCCCTTTGGGGCTCCAGAGGCTGCGAAGCAATTACTCCCCCCCCCGCCCCCCCTTCTTCCTCGCTCCCGCGATTTCGGCATTCCTGCCAAAAGACAACCCCAAAATTTCCCTGCCTGCCCGGAGCGGGACCCGATCCTGCCTCCCTCCTCCAGTTTGCAGCCGGGATGGAGCCCATCCCCCCCATCCCCGCATGGAGCAGGCAGGAGAAGTCCTGTGGGTTGCTTTTTTATTGCGTGAAAATGAATAAAAACCTTAAAAACGACGAAAAAGGGGCCAACGCGCGCCTGAGCCGCGGCCGCGCAATCACCTCCGCGTTAACCCGTAATTAATGCCGTGATGAAATCCAAACAGGTTTCGCTCCGCGGAAAGTCCGTCTCGCCTTCCAGTAAACTCTATCTCGGTTTAATTGGCTCTGATTTGCATGAAAACAATTATCGGCCGCGTTTTGCCTCTGGAAAGGTTGGGAAAGTTATGGAAATGTCTGGGGGAAAAAAAAAAAAAAAAAAAAGGGATTCGTGAATCACACCGGCATCGGCAGCCGCGTTGCGTCTGGGAAGAGCCGGAGCCTTTGTGTCTCGGGGTGTAAAGCTTGAAACGGCCGACGAGGTCACAAAGGGAAGGGGGAGGCTGGAAGGATGGGAATTGTCTGGAGAGAGGGGTTTTGGGGGGGAAAATAGGTGCCCCGATGCCCCGGTGATGGGCAGGGGGAGGGGGAAGCCCGGCCCAAGCATCGCCGAAGCGGGTTGGGATGAATCAATCCAGAGAGAAAAAAACGTTCCTTCAATCCCTATGTCAACTTAAAGGGGAGAAATTGGGGTGGAAGAGCTTAAAATCAGGGTTGACCCGGGTGCCCGGGGTGCCCAGCGCCGGCGGGTGCACCCCCAGCCCACCTGCACCCTCCGGATCCGGAAACAATTTTTGCCATCAAAGCTAATTTTTCCTTTTCCTTTTCCTTCTTTCTTGCTTTTCAAAGCCAAAAAAAAAAAAAAAAAGAAAAAGAAAAAAAGCACCGTGCGCGGTGCAAAAATAATAATAATAATAATAATAATAATAATAATAATAATAATAATAATAATAATTAAAAAAAACCCAAAACAACAAAAAAATAACAACAACAAAAAAATCCCCCTCGCGCATTCCGTTGGCCTCCGCCGGGATTTCGGGGGCTCGGGGCGGGCGCCCACGGGAGCGCGGCCACGTGGCAGCGTTTAGGCGAGAGCCATAAATCACAGCCAGTTGCTGAGTGGGGAAAGCGGCGGAAAAACCCCGTGGCGGCTGCTGCGGTCGGAGCCGCCTCCTGCTCGAGGCCTCCCGGGGTGGGAATACCTCGGGGTGTCCCGCGCGTCCCCACTTTGGGGACACGCGAGACATGTGACGACCCTCCCCCTCCCCTGGTTTTGCACGGCTTTCGGGTGACGTTGCACCGGTGGCACGTCCAAGTTGCCCACCCGAAAGGTTTTGATTTTAGGAGGGTATTTTCCGGGTGCTCTTGCTCTGTCCGGTTGTTGATATTCCCTTTCTACATAATTTGGGAGCGTCCCAAATAATTTGCGGCATCGTGCATCTTGCTATGCGTGCGGCGGTCACTAGATGGGGAGATAACAGCTTAGCATGAGCGAGTGGAGCTGCTGCCGGAGCTCCTCCAGCCCCGCAGCGTTGGGATTTCCAGCCAGGAGCTGGAGACGGATGGGTGGATGGATGGATGGGGGCTGCGGATACCCCCCAGCACCCCTCCACGGCTGCAATGGGCACCCATCGAGCTTCATCCCAGTGTGTCCAGGTCCGTTGAGATGGGAGAGTTGTGGTCCGGGGCTTGTCCTCGCCCCGTGGTCACCTGGATCCTGCTGCTCCCAGCGGGGGTGGGAGATGACGGAGGGTCCCCCCAGCCCCTAAACCTCTGCCCCAACACCAAAACCCGACGGGAGAAGATGCAACGGGGGCTCCATCAGCGGCGGTGCAGTGCCGTGTCCTTCCTCCCCGGGTGGCGAAGAGGATGGCAAAGCTGCACCCCAGATGAGATGCTCGAACCCAACATCCCCCCCACACCCTCTCCTCCATCCTCATCCCCGTCTCCCCCTTCCCGCAGGCTGTGAGGGTCCCAGTTTGGGGCCCCAAGCCCTCCCTGCCGTCCACCCGCGGCAGCCGGGAAGCGGCGAATCCTTGGCGGCGAGCGTAGAACAACCGGCTGGAGCCGTATCTTCCCAGTGCCGCGAGACTCCTCTCTATCTCGCCTCCCCAGGCGTGAGTTATAATGTGCAATAAAAAGAAAATCAGTGCATTGATGCCAGTTAGTGTGACTAATCCAAGACCCAGCCTATTAACTGGTGAGTGGAGCATCCGTCTTGGCTCTCATTAGAAACTCAGCCAACTACCCAGGGATAAATCTTCCAGCGCATGTGGGAGCGTGGCTCGCTGGGCAGAGCATCCAGGTTACCGGGGTTTTGCTCCCGGAGCTGGATTTGGGGCTTTGAAGGAGCCAAAGGGCATTTGGGCTTTGGTTGTTAACTGGGCTGGATGGGAGTGGGGGGGGCGGTGTGTTGCAGCGGGGGACGAGGAAGCAGGAAGAGCCCCAGGAGCATCCCACAGAGAAGGAGGTGGGGAAGGGAAACTGAGGTACGGAGCAGTTAGTGCTCAGTCAGCGCTGGGTGGCATCCCATTGCCAATGGCCTCCCATTGCCAGCACCATCCCATCACCAACAGCATCCCACCACTAAAGGCATCCCATCACCAACAGCATCCCATCACCAACAGCATCCCACCACCAAAGGCATCCCGTCACCAACAGCATCTCATCACCAACAGCATCCCATCACCAGCACTATCCCATCGCCAACAGCATCCCATCGCCAATGGCACCCCATCACCGCAGCATCCCACCACCCACAGCATCCCACCACCAACGGCATCCCATCACCAACAGCATCCCGTAACCAATGGCATCCTGTCACCAAAGGCATCCTATCACGAACGGCATCCCATCACCAACGGCATCCCAGCACCAGCACCATCCCATCACCAGCACCATCCCATCACCAACAGCATCCCATCCCCAACAGCATCCCATCACCAATGGCATCCCATCACCGCAGCATCCCACCACCGACAGCATCTCATCACCAACGGCATCCCAGCACCAGCACCACCCCATCACCAGCACCATCCCATCACCAACAGCATCCCATCCCCAACAGCATCCCATCACCAACGGCCTCATCCACCCTTCCCTGAAGGACACGGCGGCTCTGCGGCGGCGCTGCCGCTCCTGCACGTGCCCTTATTTGCTTTATCTTCAGCTCTCTCCATTAATCTCCGCGTGATTTACGGGGACGTGTTATTTATCTTTTTCTCCCTCCTTTGCCAGGCTGGACTGGAAGGTCCACACCTTTTTATAGCACAATAAAACCCGCACAATGAAGAGGTTTTCGCGAGGTTTTCCAGCTGCAGGGGAGCAAGGGGATGTCTCAGGAGGCGACTCGGGAACCCGGGACACTGCGGCTGCCCGTGCGAGGAAGCAAGAGCTCACGGACAGAGGCTTAACCCATCCAAATCACCTCCTGGAGATGTTTGGTGACATCTTACAGAAGACTGTGGCTGCCCACAAGGGCTGTGGGTCCTTGTGCCTCAGTTTCCCTCCTGGGCATTTGGGCGTTGCAGCTTTACCGATGGGGACAGCCCTTCATATGCGGGGTGACACGGTGGGGAGACCCCTCAGCCCAGCGACGACCGCAGCGGCGTGGCCGCAGTGGTCCCACCAACCCATCCCGGAGCAACGGAGCTTGGGCTGGACCCCCAGATCCACTCCCTTAAACTCAAAAAGCTCCCACAACCCCTTCCTCCCTGCAAAACTCTGCCTCCGAAACCTCACCTTTGTCTTGAATTTTAAATAAAAACCCCGTTACGTTTTGCTTCCAGCCCAGCAATGGCGCAGACGCCGGCTTCCAGATGACCGGCACTTTACGGGAATACCTCCCTATTAAGCTGCCAGCGCCAGCGCTGCATTGGCCGGGGGCGTTGATTTAAAAGCGCCTTACGGCCACTTAACATCCAGCGATCGTCGAGCGACTTAAGCTCAATCAATAGAAAGCAGGTTCGAATCAATCTGAAGATACCCAGATCCAGGGCCTGGGTGCCGTAAATCAATATCAAAATCAGACGTGGAATTAAACAGGTGCAATCTGGAGGGGAGATGGCGAGTTCAGATTTTCCTGCGTGTTTCTGAATCCGGCCAAGAAGTGGGGCTGGAGAGCCAGGGGATGGTCCCACCTCGCGGTGGCTGCACTGCTCTGGCATCGCCTGGAGAGCGGCTGCGGGGTTTGAAGGCCAATGCAGGACGGCAGGAGGTAGAAAGGGACCTCCGGTGCCTCCGTGCCAACTAAGAGACAAATCTGCGCTCTGGTTGAGGCTCTTTGGGGTGTCACAGTAGGACTGGGCTCAGCTGAGGTCACAGGGACCAGTGGTGTTGGCTGGAAGAGACCCTGAAGGACTCTCGGTCAACCTTGGACTGTTGAAGATGAACGAGGTTTCAAGACCTCAGGGATGGAGACGCCAAGGATGGAGATCATCCACTTGCCCCAGGGCTGCCATCTTCCTTATCCCATAGCAGCACATAGGGCTGGGCAAGACTCAAAGGAGAGTGCGAGGACCTCAGGTGGTTCCTCTGACCTGGCTTCAATGTCACCCCTCCAATGGGACAAGTTGGAGGATGCCCTTTGGCTGAAGATCAGGAAGGCGAGACCCAGCCAACGCATTTTGAGCTTGGTTAAAGTCCTCTTCTCTCCAGGCTGGGGCACACCCCGCTGTTGATCTTAAATTAGCCAATTTCGGGAGGTTTTCTGACCCACCTGCACATTGCGGCGGACAGGGAGCCGGCATCCTGCTGCCTGCCACCGGACCTCCTCCTGGAGGACCTAAATCTTTTTGGAAGCAAGCTGTAAAATCCCAGGCGCGGAGGTGTTTTTACAACCCACCACCCACCCCCCCTTATTCCCACCCGCGGTCGCGGTTGGGGCCGGCGCGGAGCGGTGTCCCCGCGGGGAGCTGGCCCTCGCTTCTTGGCCGGGACTCATCTGGCATCGCCGCCCGTGAGTAGTCGCCTTGTCAAGGAGCTGGAGCGTCTCCAACCTCATGTTTTTCATTTCGTTGTCAGCTCCTTGCCAGCATCCGGCCTCGTTGGCTCTCCGGCAGCGACTGACCGCGGGGGGAGCGTCCGTCGGGTGGGAGAGACCTGCCAGAGCGGGTGGTGGTATCATCCTGATGGCTGCTGAGCACCTCCCGGCCTGGGCCACCCCACTGATTGGTTTCCTCCATGTACCCTTTTTTTATTGTTGTGTTTGGGTTTTTTTTCCCCCAGAAATACTGTCCGAGCGGGTTCTGGAGGTTGAGTTGTGGTTTCGGGATGGTCCCAGAACACCTCTACCACCACCGAGGGCGTACGTGGTTCTTGGCACACGGTGCACATGTGGTGGGACCGAGACGTGCCGGGGGACGGTGGCATTGCACGCACGTGTTGCACCACGCACACGGTCACCTTTGGCTGTTCCCGGATGCTCTTCCCAGCGCCAAACACAACGGCGGCATCAACTCAACGGTGTTGACTCGGTGGCCGCAACCCACCATCGTGAATTCGGTGACCTGAGGGGGGGAACCCCACAGGGGTTGTGCCAACCCTCCCGCCCCCACGCTGTGCTGGGGACACATCTCCGCTTCCCCGACGCGGAGCATCCTCCGCCAAAGAGCAGCCTGGCCGAGCGCCCGCGTCTCCCACCTCGTTAACGTCAAAGGGGGATTGATGGGGCTTTGGTATCGCCCCAAATGCCTCGACCTTGGAGAACCGGTCATTTCACATGGACTTAACGGATAAAACGACGCTCGAGCCTTGGCCGGGCGCCGACTGCCTTATCGCGTTCGCCGGCTGCAGCGTTCGGGGCTATTACAGTAGCATACTGTACCGCAATCGCTTTATAAGGATGGATGGTTAGATAGAGATAATAAAGCCCAAGAGCATTAAATCTTCGCGAGACACCGGCCACACTGCCTCATCCACCAGGCTGAAAAGGCTATATATGTTTTTCATAATTCGTAATTACTTTTTTACAGTTCTCTCCCATAACTCTGTCCATCATCTGGGTCAAAATATACAATGTGTGTGGGAGTGAGAGTCGTAAAAACGTGAAAACAAACAGTTTGTCTTCGGGGAGATTAACGCACAGTTAAAAGACCCGTTTTAACACCCTCTCCGTGCCGTCAGCCAATTAGCCGATATAATGGGCTCCACTTGATATTTTAGTTTTATTTTCTTTCGCAACGATACCGACGCGCTTAATTGTGAACACATGATCCCTAATTGGCGGTGGTGTCATCTGCGAGGTATGCGGTTTATGCAAGAGAGCGGCGATTTGGGGCTAATCCGGAGGGGATTGGGCAAAGGAATTCTCTCTGAAATTCGGCCGCCGGAAAAAAGGCATCCTGGGTGGAAGGAAAAGGATCCCGAGCAGCAGACGGGGCAGCGTTGGGTTCACGGTAAGCGACTGCGGAGGACGAACCGCCATGTGGATTCTCTGGTGTCTACAAAGGGTTGAGGGTCCTCCTTTGGGGATCTTTCTTTGCCGGGTCAATGAAATTTGGCATATCTGAGCCTCGCTGCATAACCCAGTCGGTATTGGCCTCCAGGTCCAAAGTTATTAGGTGACACACACACACATGCAGAGAACGATTGCATAAATGGCCATTTTTTTACCCTTTTCCCTTTCCACATTTTAAAATAAATGACGTCGAAGATGTCTCTTAAAAAAAAAACAAAAACAAAAACAAAAAACCAAAAAAACCCACAAACCCAACCCAGCAGCCCTCCTGCCCCTCCTTCTGCTCTTTGAGAATCCCTTAAAAAAAAAAAACTGGAACCGGTTTCCAAATATCCCATTCATGGGAGCTGGAAAGGGGCCACATTTGGCTCCGACGGAGCCGTGTCTTTTCTTGGCTGCAGCCGGCGCGATCTGGGGCAAAATATCATGTGTTTCATTTCTCTGCTGGCTGGAAGGGATGCTGTGACGGAGCGATGGGGGTAGGGAATGATTTTGCCCCGAGAGAGGAAGCCGAAAACCATAACTCCTCGTGAAAGAGATATTTTTGGAAAGTTTGCCTCGGCTGGTGGAGCTGGAATGCGGCTCCTCGCGGCGTGTGACAAGGAGGAATTATGCTGGGACAGAAAATGGCCTTTCTTCGCCCTCCTGCCCAGCTCACATCAGGGCTGACACCCAATATTATTTTAATTTTTTTTTTTTTTTTTTTGGAGGGCAACGACTGTTTTTCCCGGGGCGGTCCCGGCCCCTTCCCACCCCCGCGGCTGCCGGCAATGGGTTTGCGTGGGGACAGCATCGTCGTCCCTCCCGGATGTCCCGTCCCCCGTTGTCCTCGCACAGCAGCCGCGCTCCCGTCCCCAGACCCCATCTCCAGCCCCACATCCCTTCTCTCCCCACGGAGAACCACTTGTTTCGGCAGAGTGGGCTTTTCAGCCGACAGAGCTTTTCCACTTTCTATTCCCTTCCCGGAGGCTTTTTGCTACGAATTTCTTTCTTTCCTTTAGATTAATCCATCCGAGCAGGAAAGCGGCCCCTGAGCAGGAGAGATCCAGGCTTTTTCTCTTAAAAAATTAAAGCTGATCGCTGGCGGGGAATGGCTCCTTAATGCCTCCCCGCCCTGAGCAGCCCAGGCTCCCCCCGACCACACTGGGTGGACTGGGATGGAGAGGAGTGTCTGAGAAACCTCTGAGAGGGACCTTTAAGGGATGTCCTTGGGGACACCCGTAGCCTGTGGGTTTGGGGTCCTGCCTTGTTTCTACCCCCGCGACATTTAGAGGCAGATTTTGGCCCATGGGAACAGCCCGGGGAAGGGGTTGGAGGGGGGTTATCCCCGCCGGAGCGCCGGGGGTTATCCCTGCGAGGGGGAAGAGAGCATGTGGGGTTTGTAGCTTGGAAAGAAAAGTGGGAGGGGGGGAAAAATGCATATGGGAAGGGAAGGGAGGAAAAATGCATATGGGAAGGGAAGAGGGGAAAAATGCATATGGGAAGGGAAGAGGGGAAAAAAGAAGAGAAAAAAAAAAAGGAAAAAAAAAAAAAAAACATTAGGAAAATGAAAGCAACTGATGACTAAATTGCTTTGGTTCAACATCTGCACAGTGTTACGGACGCGGCGCTGTCTTCAAACCAGACACGCTGCTCCGGCCGCTCTGCTTCGCCTCCCCCGGCTCGCGCGAGCCCTCCTCGCTCTCCCGCGCGGCTCTGAGGAAAGCGGCAGCTTTTATAAATAGCAGCTGAGCGGTCCTGGATGGGAATTTGCCTGACTTAACAGTCCTCTATTTAGACTAAATTTTTGGCAGCTCCCGTGACGGGGAATGGAGCGTGAGCCGGCATCCCGGGTGACCTGATCCCGGGCGGTGGGGGACGGGGGTCCGGGGCAGCGGATCAGGGGATCAGGTTGAGTTTCCATCTCAGCAGGTTGGTGGCACCTCCTCCCGGCCACCCAAGGCCGTGACCCGTGGCCGGGCTTCATTGCCTTCAATGCCAGGAGCTCCCTGCGGAACCATTGGAAAAGGGGTATTTTGGGTTGGCTCTCCTCTCCCTTCACCGCTGCTGGATAATTTGGGGGGGAGTTGTAGATCAAATGACCACCTTGACGTCTCCTGAGACTCATCCCAGGCTGAAATCAGGACCGATGGCAGGCGAACACCCCACCACCACCACTCCATCCTTTGGTCCATCCGGATGGATTTGGGGCTGCGCATCCCAGCAGCCCCCGCGCTCCCACCCTTACGGGCACAGCAAACCCCGCCGGGATTTCGGGAGCACCGCGAGGAAGGACCGCAGCCGCCGGGTGTCCCTGGCGGAGGCACGGAGCAGCCCGAACCCCCTGCGGAGGCAGGGCTGCTCGGTGGCCAAGCAGCCGCGGGACGAGCCAAGGAACTGTTTATATCCAGCGGCTCGAAATCTGGCGACGGTTCCATCTGCGCAAAACTTTTCACTTGGCTCCCAGGCTGTTTTCCATCCTCGGGTTATTTCTCCAGCTCGGTTCACGTTTATAGTGGATTAACCTGCTGTGAGGAGCCTAGGTATTATTTATGGCTAATTATTGGCATTTGGCTGGTTGGGAGGATTGCAGGAATACGATCCCGTGGTGCTTACACGGCTTGTTCCAAACTGCGTTCGGCTCCTCCGACTGAGTGTGCGTGTTTACGATGCCAGCTCACGTTATTTTCATTACCCCCTTCCCGCTAATAAACTTTCGGTTGAACCAGACTTGAGAGGAGAAAATCCTTCGCAGAAGACGTTTTGGTGTCTTTCCAAAGAGCCATTGTCAAGGAATCAAGGGCGCAGCCTTACTCCGGGATGGAAGGAGTTCAGCTGCGGTGGATTCGCCGCATTTGCATCGTATTAACTCCGGCTGCCGCCTGCCAAACGGCTCGCTCTTTGCATCTGAAAATAATAAGGCTGCGGGAATAATAGTCCTAAAGTGAATTTTTCAAAGCGTCTTTTAAAAATACCGAGGCCGGGCTTGTGTTTACACTCAAGGCTTTCCGCACGGTCGGGAAACGCCGCCTGCTTCAAAGGCAGGAAGAGAAAAAGTCTTCGGGTCAGAGCTCGACCTGGAGAGTTTGTGGAAAGGAGATGAGCAAGAGGTGATGTCCTGCAGATCCCGGGACAAGGTGGAATTGCAAAAATGCCAACGGCTCGGGAAGTTCGGGGTGGTTTGACAGACAAGCGGTCAAACACCGTCCTGGTGGCAGCAGGTTCTTCTGCTGGGCTGGGTGGAAAACCTCCCGGCCAGGAGATGGAGAAAAAGGTGATTCAGCCCTCGGACCAGTAGCGAGTCAGCGCCGGGCGGCTCCGACGCAGCTGCCTCCACCCAAAATCCCCAAATCCTGCCCCAAAACACAGAGCGATGCTGCGGGAGAGGCGGCCTGCCAAGGCAATATTGGGTGATCCAAGGGGAAGAGGCAGGAGTGGCGAAGCAGAGAAGGAGACTGAGCCTGGGACTGGTTTTGAACTGGTTTTTGAGCACATCAGCTGGGGAGATGCTGCCCATGGGGCCATGTGGCGGCAAGGAGAGGCGGCAGCAAGTGGCCTGTTGGCTATCGTCCTTGGCAGCTGGCTCTGCTGTGCCCACAGCGCCGGCCGGATGCTTTTTCGCCATTCATTTTGGGTGAGAAAATGCCCCTTTTGCTGACCCGTCTCCGTGGACATGACCTCTCCGTCCAAGGGAAAAGCTGCACAACCCTACGAGCCACCGGAGAATCCACAGCAGGGAGAGACTTTGGGATATGGAGGACTGAGCAGAGGAGGATTTTGGGGGGTGGGTGGGTTAGGCAGGGCACCACGCCACTCCCACAGCTTCTCCGTCTCCCCTTTCACTCGGTGGAGGGACACAAGGTCCAGCGAAGGTGACTGGAGGCGGACGCGTCCCGTCGCTGTTGGTGACGAGGGTGTCACGGCAGCAACGCGTCTCCCAAATTATTTTTAACCACTCTGGGTTTAAAACCCAGCCTAAAGACCCCGGCAGAGCGGCTAAGCCCTTGGCGTGATGCTCAACTCCCAGCCCTGAAGCACCTCCAGACCCAAGCTCCCAGGAAAAGCTTCCCTGCTCTGCAGGTGGACGCGAAGGGTGTGTTTTTAAAATTAAAAAAAAAAAAGCGCCTTTTTTTTTTTTTTTTGCCTTAACCAGCGTAATTATCCCGCCACAATTCCTGGCTGCAGCCGGTGGTTCTTCAAAGCTCCACTTCCCCGTAGCATCTTCAAAAGCGACAGTGTCGAGCCCTGAAAAAGTTTTCGGCGAATGTCCTCCTGTGGTGGCCACCAACCCGGAGTCTTTTGGAGGTCCGTCACCCGCACGTGGCACATCCGAGGGGTATCCCCCGGCTTGATGGGCTGCATCCATCCGGAGATGACGCTGGAGCGCTCTTTCCAGGTTATCCCACATATTTCCCGTTTCTCCCCCTCTGCATCTCCCACCCGGAGAAGATCTTTGGGGTAAGGTTTTCCCGAGCTCCGGGCGAAGAACAACCCGATGACCTCTGACTCCATACTCGCGTCCGGCAGAAGCTGCTTTCCGTTCCCCATGCATCAGCACAATGAAACACTTTATTGCTGCGCCTCGCTAAGCAATTTTTTTATTTATTTCTTCAAAATCTTAAATAAACCTGTTTTTTAAGAGTACCTCTGGAACAAGGGAAATGTATTATTATGGTAATTGTCTCGTGCTAATTATACTTATTACTATAATAACCGTTTTGTTGTCACACAAATAAAGTGGATTACATCATTTGTAAGTGCCAGAGGCAAGCGATGGCTCTGGAGCAGCGAGCAGGCGAGTTACGCGGGTTTTCTCCTTTGGGTTTGGGTGAGATGGTGCCCAGCAAGGGCACCTCCGATTCGGGATCCACGGGGAGCTGGGGGGGATCGGATCGACGGGGAGGACGGAGCCATCTGCGGATGGAGATCTGTTCGCAGGGACGTCGAGAGGTGGGCGATGAAGGCGAAGTGAGGGGAGCTGTCGTTCCTCCGACACTGCCGTCCCGTTGACCTTGGTCACCTCCCTCCTCCTGGGAAGGATTTTGGGTGCTATCGGGGAAGCGATCGCAAAAGCACCTACTGTCTAATCCGCCTCGCGGTTGCTCGAGCAGATGGTGAGGGAGATGCCGCCTCTCCTCCCCGCTCACCGCTGCACGCCACGCTCGGCCGCCCGGGATTTGGGATCCCGTTGCCCCGGCTCCTCCGGAAAATCCCAAACGCGGTGCCGGGGCTGCGGATCCCCTCTCCCGCTCGGCATTTTTCCTCGCCCAAAGCCCGGAGCTGCGAACACCTCGGCGTGTCGCAGCAAGCCGCCTTCGCCCGCGTTACCTACGTGAGCGTTTCGGGAGGACGCCGAGGGCCGAGCCGGGCTGTGCCCGCATGCGCCCGCCTGCCGACGGCGGGATTTGAGTCTCGCGTGGTTTCGGGGACGAGTTTCACCCAGCTTCCCCAACCCCGCATCATCCCCCACCACCACTTCCATCTCGTCCTTCCCCTTCCAGCCTCATCGCCGACGTGAAAAAACACCCAACTAACCAGATCCTCATTTTCCACGGTATTCGGTAAAAGCAGGTGGTTTGCCTTTTTTTTTGTGTGTGTGTGTGTGTGTGTGTGTGTGAGCACGTGTGCGTGTGTCTCTCGCCTCCTCTCTCGCGCTGATGGGCCCCTGGAGCTTATTTTACACGAAAGCAACACAGGTTGATGTATTTTTAAATGGCTTGATTTTATCACCCTGCTTAATGATTTGTCGCGTTATTTATTAGACAGTGTGATATCCAGAGGGATTCATCGCATTAACGTATAAATAATGTGGCAAATAGTTCAATAGAGCTATAAAAAAGGGGATTTAGAAATAAATTGACCTATGTTTGCTACATGTAAACGAAGGTGGTGAATGATAATGTGTGTCATGCCCTTAAGCGTGAAAAATGGGGGCCGAGAATAAATCAGAAAGTTTCTTTAGCGGGTAAAACGGCAAAGCAAAAATAAAAATCCCAAACTCTCGGGGTTTTTTTACCCGTCTTGCGTTTCCTGCTCCAGCCCCACCGGCGTTTGGGATGCGGCCGTACGTCTGCCGCGGGCTCGGAGGTACTGCTCTCGGCTTCTCGCCGCGAAGGCACGTGGAGCTCTGTCCCCAGCGGGAGGTTTGCAGGATGCGGCACGGAGCCGAAACGTGCTCTCACCTACGCAATAAATAAGACCCCGCGTCTTTATCGACACGTTGCTACGCTGATTAAAGCAATAACCCAACCACCCCGCGTTCCCACGCTGAGTTACGAGTTCACAATATCGCCTGATGTTGGGCAATAATTATTTTCGAATAGGTTTTTCCCCATCCCTTGAAAAAAAAAAAAACAAAAAAACAACAAAAAAAAAACCAACACCCCCTTCCACCGCGGCAGAGCCGGAGAGTTTTTCCATGGGGGCCAAACCCAGCGCCGGGGTCAGCCGAAATCCCGCAGATCTACCGGGCCACCAGCCCCAACCCGCGCCCAGCTTTGGCACCGGCGCCTGCCAGAAGGATATCTGATCTCGGCATCGGTGCCAAACGATTTTATTCCGCAGCTGTAAGACAGATCGCTCTTTTTTTTTTTTCCCTGTTTCTCCCCCCCCTCCCTTTCCCCCCCCCCCCGTCTTTTACAACGTGTTACGGTTTAATTATTTAACACCACGGGGGCACGCGAGATGACACAGACGGTTGCGAGGGAGAGCGCGCCAAGCTAATTGATGGATGGGCTCGATGAAGGATGGACGGCGGTGCCAAGCAGAAAAGGAAAAGGGAATTTTGTACCGGCGTCACGAGGCGTCGCCAGGAGAACGGGAGGGAAGAGTTGGGCACCCCCAGGGGGTTCTCAACCCATCTCCAGATGGGTTCTCCAGAACCTCTGGGCCATTGGCACCAGCCCGACACGGACCCCCGCGCAATAGCCGGGGTAATTGCAGGTGTCGGTGCTCTCCACCTCGAAAGGTTGAGATTTGCGAACTCCGGGCTCGATTTCCATTTTCGAGTTCTGCAAAAATTGAAAAATGAAGGGGGAAAAAAAAAATAAATAAATTTAAAAAACAAAAACAAACAAAAAAAACCAAACAAAACACAACAACCCACAAACAAACAACCCTACATATTCCACCCCAGGAGCCTCCGGCACAGCCCAAGCATCCCCGGGGCGGGAGCCAGGTTTTAGCGTGAGACCCCCGGTCGGAGCCCGGCGGCGATACCAGGGCTCCGGCTTTGGACCTCGCTCCCTCTTCCCTCGCCAACGCGGCGGGATCCGAGGCTCTGAGGTGGTGAGTCAAACTCACCTCCTCCTCCTCCTCCTCCTCCTCCTCCGCCTCGCACGCACGGAGCCGGCATCGCTCACGGCCACGGGCTGCGAACATCCCCTGGACCTCCGGTTTAAACACCCGTGCCTCAGTTTCCCCTGCTCCGGCTCACAACCCCACTGTTGGAGGGCGGGAGGAAGCTTAGGGATAAGGAGAAATTACTATTATTCGCACTTTCGATGAGCTTAAGAGTTGGGCAACCAAATTTGCTCCTCTTTTTTTTTTTTTTTTTTTTGCCAATATCGTCTCCCAACCACATTTCTGGGTCTTACTGGGGTTAACCCCAGCACCAAACCCCTTCCTCCCCCCGGCTTTGGCATCTTGGGCTCCTTTGCGATGTATTTATTAACCTCGTGCACGGGATGGGTTTTCCAGCAGGTAAATGCATCCACTAAGTAAATATTTCTTTCTTTTTCCCCCTCCTGGCTGCCTCCGGCTCCATCCAGCTCTCGGAAGAAAAACAACCCTCAACGGCTAAACCTTCCCAAAACCTGGAAACAGCGCGGAGATCCCTTCCCGGAGAAGGAGGAGAGGATCTTCCATCTTCCTTCGCAAGGAACAAATGCTCATTTTAGGAGCCAATTTGATTCACTTTTCAAGGAACAGGTTTTCATGCTTTGTGCATTTATTTCCTAATTTTATTATGCCATTTAATTAGATCATGCACATTGGTTTTATTGTTAAAACATGTCCTTGTTTTCTTTATAACTGGATTTCATGGCACTACAGGGACATTTAGGAAAATATCACATTCCAGCATCGACCGTCGAAATCAGACCTAGATCTGAACGGAGCTGCCGGGTCGTAAATCTAGTCACAGATGGAAAAAGCGGAATATTATTCACAGCATGCGGAGCGCCAGCGGTTCCAGGAAGGGACGCGCACCCCCTCCGAGCCCTTAAATTACAGCCCGAGGAGGGACGACGCGGAGCAGCGGCTCCCTTGGAAGGACACCGAGAAGTTGTTTGCAGGATTCCTTTTTACGGGCTGACAACGGTCGGGGTCGGCCCCCCCGAGACGCCCCGTTTCACGGCCCCGCGGATGCTACCGAGCTCGCCCTCTCCCCCATCCGCCGCTCCCCGAAAGCTTTCCGCTTGCTCCGCGTTTCCTTTGAGGTCCTCTCCTGCCGAGGAGCCGTTTCCCACGTCCCTTGCAAAACCCATGTGCGACCCAACCGGGTTGGATTAACGCGGTTTTTAAGGGGAGTTTGGGAGGAAGGGAGATTTTTCTCGCCGTGGGTCGGAGCAGATGGCTGGAAGAAATGAGGAATGGTTCTGGGAACTTCCCTGGGGACGCCTGAGAAAGGGGAAGGAAAAAAAAAAAAAAAAAGAAAAAGAGGGGAAAAAAAAAAAAAGAAAAAAAAGAGAAATCCACACAACTTAAGACACTTGATCAGATGTTTGGAGGTTGACTCCAGGAAACTGAGACCCTGGGGCTTTATCTCCGGGTTCCTGAGGGCTGGGGGCTAGCAGGGGGCTGAAAGGGAGCCGGCTGCAAGCAGAAATCAATTAGTGCTGGGGAGAACTTGAGCTGGTTCAGACGGATCCATTTGGAGAAGGCACGCAGCGCGCTGGGCTGGGCCGAGCTGCAAATCATCGCCGTCCCGAAAATTCACCGACGGGTCCTCGCTGGGCCGGGGCTCGGCAGCCCCCCGGCTGTAATTCATGGCCGAGCGGAGGTCCCGGTCCCATCCCGCTCCCTTTCCTGGCTCCGGACCTTGAGATGGAGGAGCCGCGACCTCAACTCGTTCCCGTTGGAGCTCTGGTTGATGGGAGCAACTTGGGGTGGTCTCCCTTGGACGGGACGATGTGCAAAGGGATGTCTTTGTGCCCGCTGAAACCAGCCCCGGTCTCGGGGCTGAATCGGGGGAGAGGGGCTTCGGGGCGATCGCCGGGTGCTGGGAGATCTCGCCGCCTTTTTTTCTTTCTTCCCGGCTGCCATCGGCCAAGGAGACACAAAGAGAACGGGAGGGCAACCAGCGCCGGTGGATCTCACGGAGCGGAGCAGAAGACGTTGACGCTGGAGGGACGTGGAGGGGAAAAGAGACGCTGGGGGAGGTGACTGCTCGTTGGGAAAAACACCCCGAGGAAATCACAACCCCTTTCAAAATCAGATGGGGTCTCCGAGGCAGAGGGGCGACCCCAAACTCTGACGCGGCGACGCACAAATCCGCCCGTCCCATGCGGACGGAGAGCAGAGTGATGTACCTAAAGCCCCTCTTCCCCTGCAGATCCTTCTCCAAATGGTTCACCGCGTCGCTTGGGGCCAAGCCAAGGTCTCTTTTTGACCCTTCAGCCCCGTCCTCCGGTCTTTTGCCTTTTGGAACCCGAAAAAAATGGGCGCCTGAGCTCAGACGTGCCACATGGCATCAACATCTCCAGCCGAGGCGCTTGAGCCCTCCTAATATTCTTCATCCCCCGCCATGCCCGAGGGGGTTTCATTGCACCCCCCCAACTCGGGGCCCTCCATCGCAGCCTTGCCCTGGCCACGGTTGCCACCTCGCTCCAAGAAGGGGCGGTTAACGGCGCACACCGGCCCCGGGGAACAGCCCCCGGCCCCGACCGCCACATCCCCTCGCATCTGCCCCACCGCGGCTTTTACAGCCCGGCGTAAACCCAGCGGCTCAGGAGGTGTCAGCCCTGATTTATACCGGCATAAACAGCAAAAAAAAAAAAAAAAAAAACCACAAAAAACCAAAAAACCCCACCGAGGCACAGGTACTGAGCTCCGTTACGCCGGCAGCGGGTTGAAGGCACCCGCAGCAACGCCGGTTCAGCTCCAGCCAGGCTGAATTTGGCCCGACTTGTTTAAAATTCCTTTCTCTGCACACGAAACCATTTTCTGCGAAGTTTAGCCTTGGGGAGATTTATTTCCTTGTTAGCTCAAGATTTTCCTATTAGCCCATCTCGAAGAAACATGGCCGCGTTTTCTCCCGCGCACCAGCTGTTGTGCGAGACGCAGGTACATATTACAGCCGTCATTAAACGGCCCCGTCATTCCCAGCTTTCTAATTACCGTATGAATAGAGAGTGGCACGAACAGAGCCGCCGATTGTTCCACTGCGACTTACAAGGGGAAGCAAAAAATGGAAGACGCGGCCATCGCGCTCGGGGGTCGGGTGGTTTTTTGTGGGTTGTTTTTTTTTTTTTGCCCCCCCCCCCTCCTTCCAGCCCTTCTGGACCGAGGAAATTGGGGGCGGCTCCGGCTGCGGGCGTAGCGCCGTGCCTCGTTTTTCGGGAGGGTTTTGGCAAAAGGTAAAGCCCTCCCTCTCTCCGGTGGGTTTCCAGCCTTCCCCTCTCCTCTTTTGGTTGGCTTTAAAGATGTAATTTAGCAAAGCGGCACAACCCAAAATGAGGGAGGACAAACATATGGTAAAGTAGATGCGGGGAATATTCCAATAAGCAGTAATATACTGCGAAAATGTGTCCTGGTTGCAGTCAGCAGGGTGGGTTTTTTGGTGGTTTTGTTGTGTATTTTTTTTTCTTTTTTGGGTTTTTTTTGCAGTAATATCTCCCTCCTTTGTTGCAGGAAGTCACGGTTTAGTTCTGCAGAGAAATTATCTTTCCAAAGCTCTTTTCTGTGCAAAAAAAATAAAAAAATAAAATAAAAAAATCAGCATTGCTGGGGTCACAAAGAGCCCATCGGCGAGCGGCAGCGTGTTTAGCATCCAGACACCCTTGATTTGCAGCACCTATTACTGCCATTTTATAGACTGGGAAAGAAATAAAACCAAAAATACAACAAAAGGCGGCACGGAGAGACCCAAGGGCCGGTCCTGGGAAAGGGAGAGATGAAGTTTTGCTCAAAACGTGATCCAAAAATGAGGCGAGAGCCGGCCAGCCCACGGGCTCGTGGTGCAGGAGAGATGCCGGCAGCTATCCAAAGGCTTCGGCATCCATTTTGAGAAGGTCTGGAGGAAGAGGTTGCTTGGACGTGGTTTGGATTTGGCCTTTGCTAAACCATCCGATGACTGGAGATGTCCCCTTTCTCCTGGAGGTGCCACCTCCATGTCGGCCCTGTGGCCTCGTTGATGTCTAAGGGCGCATGGAACAGTCGTGCGTGGGGGTGACATGCCAAGGGGTGACATGCCAGGGGGTCCTCCGCTCTCCCCAGCTGCCCAAGTGCATGAAACTTGTGAGAAATGAGCATTTTTGGGGTTTCCACCCAATGCAACCCATCCCACCCTTTACACGGGCAATTTTCCTACTGCAAGGCAAAACGTGAACTTCACGGTGTGTCCCCTCGAAATCAGCACATCCAAGGTTTTCGGATCCAAGAGGGGGTCACCTTTAGGCGTCAAGGGAAGCCAAGCAAGCAGAGCTCCGCCGAAACACGTCCCATCTTTTCCTCTCCCACACTGGAGAGAGGATTTGGACCCCACGGGGGGAGGGTGTCACACCAAGAACCGTGTCTCTGTAGGAAGACAGGGCCACGGTCGGGCACGCGCCGACCCAAGGAGCTCCACCGGGATGACAAACATCTGGCGACGCAACAGCCGTTGGGATGGATTCAGGAAAGCCGAGAGCCCGACCTCTGCCGAAGAGGCCAAGGCCGAGGAGGAACGAGCTCGCAAACCGCCCGCTCTCAGGCTGCTCAGGTTTTATAGACCGACCCCGTCCCCTTCCCATCGCGCCAGAAACCCGGCGGCATTCTTGGGATTAACGATTTCCAGACATCCCCGCCTGCAGCCGAGGAGGGGAAGGCACACCACCAGCCAGCGGCCTCGGCTGGAAACGGGGCAGATCCGGAGGAGAACGGAGTTTTAGGGGTTTGGGAGAAGGGGGGGAACGGGACCAAGAGAGCTACCCTTGGAGAGGGCACCATTGCACCTCCCAGTGTCATCCAATGGAGACGCCAAAGGTTTTTCTTGAAGACGGATGAACCCATCCCGGCCTCGGGCATCCCTGGGTGATACGGAGCGCTCTGGGATGGAGGTAGAAAACCACCTCATACCTTTTGCCCTTGAGCAACCCCCTCCCCATCACCCCCTTCCGGCCCTTTCGTCAAACAGAGCTGAGCAGTTTTCGGACACCTTCATTCAGCCCCACGGTTTATCCTCACGCAACAAAACCCCCAAACTCGGCGTCTCCCGTTATCGCGCCCCGGCTTTGCGATAATAAATAAATAATTTTTTTTAAAAAAGGGTGTTTTCTTCCCTCCCCTCTTTGTTTCTCACCGGCTCCATCTGCCCGACTCCCCACCTGAAGGCAGCGCGGTCCTCTGTGGCATCTCAACGCGTTGCCATGGAAACTACAATATCACAACCCGAGGAGGATGGCTCGGAGCGGGAAGGGAACAGCAGGAAACAGTTTCCATGCAAATATCTGTCGCAATAAAAGGCCAATAAATAAACAAGCGAAGGAACTGGGGAGAGTCGGGGAGAAATAGGGAGGCGGATGGAATATAAAATAAAAACTGAAAAAAAAAAAAACCACAACCAAATTGGATGCTGGCTCGCTCCTGACGAGCTCGTTACCTGGAGCTCGGTATGCAAATGAGCTTTGTTTTAACGGCGGCTTCACCAGGCACTGGGCAGGGGTTAATGAGAGCCCCCTCGGCCCATATTGGCTCTGACAGGCAATTAGCACCGGGCCCTAACGAGCTCAGATGGCATGGGGCGGGGAGGAGGACTTGGGGGGTGCACGGAGCCCCTTTGCCCCACATAGGGGGGTGGTTTGGGGGGCTCTGGGGTGATTTCACTAACCCAAACCCCCCATTTTTTCCCCCAAAACAGGGTTTGCAGAGGCCCTCTGGGGGTTTATATAGCCCTGGAGGGGGCAGCACGGGATTGGTTGGGAACACGGGTGGTAGCACAGGATTGGCTGGAAGCAGAGCCAGGTGGCAGCGTGGGATTGGCTGGAAGCAGAGCCAGGTGGCAGCAGGGGATTGGTCAGGAATACAAATGGCAGAAGGGGATTGGCTGAGGGTGTGGGGGGGGATGGGGATGGGGATGGGGATGGGGATGGGGATGGGGATGGGGATGGGGATGGGGATGGGGATGGGGATGGGGATGGGGATGGGGATGGGGATGGGGATGGGGATGGGGATGGGGAAGGATACAGCCCCACGGATGATGCTGCAGAGGGGATGCTTGGTGGGAAAGAGGGGGCTGGGGGGGGGATGCAGCCCCTGGAGCAGGATCTGTCCCTTCCAGAGCAACGCTACGAGGGGAGATGCTCTGCAACATCCAGTTTGCAAACTGCCCCCCATGCCTGGAAGAGCGACTCCCCCTCCTCCGCACCCCCCAGAGCTTCTGGGATAGGGACAGGGACAGCCACAGGGCTGCCACATCCCCATCTCCGCACAAAAAATATCCGCTGACCCACACACCCATCGCATCGGGACAACATGGGAGAACACCCCGGCAAATCCCCAGTTCCCCCCATTCTTTGGGATGCCCCAAACCCCCACATTTCGGAACCCACCGCAGCGCGGAGCCACCCTGCCTGGCTGCAGCCGCACCGGCGGGGATTAACCCAGCTCCAGCGTGTGCGAGCTTGCAGCATCCCTCCCGACACCGAGCCCTGGCTCCGTTTAATAACCCGGGAGCCCTCACGTAGGATATCGTGCGAGAAGCTCCCGGCCGTGGGCTGCCGAGGAGAGGGAGGAATGTGAAACGCGGCGGCGAGGGGTGAGGCTGGTCCTGACACTGGCTGGCCTTGAGCAAGTCATGGCCCCGTGCCTCGGTTTCCCTACCCGTAAAGCCGGGACAGCAAGGCTGACACCTTCTTCTGAAGGTGCTGGAGAAGACGTGGTCTAGTTGAGGGCTCGTTATCTCCGTACCCGTCTTTGGCACCTCGGTGCCGTTGTAACCGTGTCCCCCATGGGGGTTTTGTTGGGGTAATTACAGTTTGTGTAAGCAGCCACACCTAGAACCAAAACACCTCTGCCTGAACCCAACCTGCGTGCGGGGCAGGTCTTGGATTCACCAAAATCGGGAGCCCCAAGAGGAGAAGAAAAGAAAAAAAAGGAAAGTAAAAGAATTGCAGGAGGGACAGCATGATTTTTTTGGTAAAACGGAGCTTTTGGGGAGCAAACTTGATTCACGCACGGAGTTATTGATTGTGTTTGGGTGGAGAAAAATCAAAGCGTAACCCCCTTTTTGGTGTCTCTGCAGCTTCTCTTCGGGCTGTGATGGCCATGGATGCAACAGGCTCAGCCGGGCTACTGGGCGCCCAGAGGCCACGGTGGTGGGCGCCCTTGGAAAAGCCCAGCCAAATGCGGGAGCGCCACCTCACCGGGGCCATCCGCTGCTGTGGCCACCCAGCTTGGCCTGAGCTAGCCCTGCGGCGAGGCCGGGGCTGTTCTTAGTGCTGGGGTCGGTCCTTGTTGGCGGTATTTTCTGAGCTGGGCTGCTGCCTGCTCGCGGTTTATGGGTTCCGATGACAGACAGGCGGCGGACAAAGTCACCTACGAGCATCCACACTCTGGGAATTTCCTAAACCCCGGATGATATCTGCACCTGCAGGTGAAAGTCCTGCACGGCCGCTCACTCATGTATTTGCCCCGTGGGGTTTGATCCTGAATTAGCGTCGCTCCTGGCCCCGTCCGCCCTTTCCGGGCTTGCATTTGCCGAGCAGCAACGCTTGGGGTGCTGCCACCCCACTGTCCTGGCCACGAGGGCCACCTCCGCCGCTACGGAAACTGCCCAGGATGGGGCCTCTGCCCTCCCTCCCCCTGGACCGAGTGCGTTCCCAAACCTCTGATTCTCTAATTTTCCTTTTAAAAAAACCATTAGGGTTATACAACCGCATTAAATGGCTCCTGACGGACAAGAAAGGACACGAATCCAACCTTTCATCATTCCCACCCCCAAATAAATCCAGACAAGGTTCCTTTGTAGCAGCTAAGCTGAGACACCTTAACATTTCCCTGCTAGCAAGCTCCAAGTTTCTTTACTCACCATATATTTCCCCTGACAGTTTGTACAGATACTTAAGACACCATATAATTATCATCACAGCTAAAAGGCAAGGGGTGATTTATTTGTGACAAGCACCACCTTTCCGCGATGACGCCATTGACACTTACACCGAGGGTTTTTTTGGCGTGGGGAGGTGCGGAGAGGCAGAAGCCGGGCTGCTTTCTCCTCCTTTTTTTCCAATTTTTTTTTTTTTTTTTTTTTTTTTTTTTAAATCTTTTCATGCTCATCCTTTTCCCCGCGGGCGCTTCGCTGCAAGACAACCGGCACCCGGTCCCGGGACTGTCCTCATCATCCCCAAACCCTCAAGGCTCTCGTGATTTCATGGCTTGGGCCAACACAGGTCTCTCCGTCTGCACTCCTTTGACTCTTGGCGTGTGAACAATGCGTGCACTTATCTCAGTACTTATTTAGTGCCCAGCTCCACACCCTGAAATTGCCTGATTATAGCTTTCGGAGCCTGTGTGATGCATTGGGTTAGGCAAACAGATGTGCCAAGCAGTCTTGTTGAAAACCCACATCCAGGCAGCAGCTTTCAGCTCTCCAGGTTGTTCCCTTTCTTTTTTTTTTTTTTTTTTTTTTTTTCCCCTTTCCCCTCCTCTCCCTCCCCCTTTTCCTTTCAGAAGTAGCTCTAATAATTGCCTTCATATTGCTCTCAGCAAGGGAAGGGCCGGGGAGAAACATTCAATGTTTCAGCCATTTGCCAGTAATTTTCTCTCCAAGGAATGGGCCCCTCCATAGCCAAGAACTCATGACTCTTTTGCCTGGTTGTCTCCTTGCCTAGAACAAACCCACCCCCTTGCCTCCTCCCTGCTTCCTCTGCCAACCGAACCGCCAAGACGTCTCCTCTCAATTCGTGACCTCTTCAGGTGCACGTCTCCGCACGGCAAGAAGCTGCAGAGGGAAGGCAAGCGATGCTGGGCTTTCTCGGTGCCGAGGGCGGCCTTCTCCAACCCGCTCTGTTCGAAGGGAGAGGGCAATGTGTTGGCCCTGGTATGGAGAAGTGTAGGCCAGGAGATGTTTCACCATAGCGGTGCAGGGTGAATTTGTCCAGTCTTTTTTTGGAGCCATTAGAGAGAAATGGGCACCTCGTAAGGGCCATCTGGCCCATCTAAGATAGCAAAATCAGGATGGGAGGAAGTTTTTTGGAGGTACCAGTCTCTCTGTTGAGTAAAAAGGTTTTCATGGCCATTGATAGACAAGACAAAGTCTTACCCAAGAGGACAAGGAGAGATTTGACAGGAGTCTCTTGGTTATTCCAGATCCTCCTCCCAGCCCAGCTCACCGCTAAGCCCTCATGGTAGGAAACCTCCACATAGGGAACGAGCTCTGCAAGACCTGAGCTGCCCAAACCCGCCCACGGGGACCCCAGTATCACTGCTCCCATCAAAGCAGCCCTGAGCCTCACATTGCTCTTGAAAGCTGCTCTCAGGTGCCCATAGCTAAGGTCTTCCCACCTTTATGGCTCGTTGGTTGGGTTCTTCCTCCTCCTTGCCAGGTTGTGATGCTTTGAGGCGCTGTTTGAGGCTTGGGGCAATGGGGAAGGTGCAGCTCACAAGCACTTTGTGTTTGCTCCCAAGCCACCAGATGCAAAGACTCGGGTGGCACTCAGTGGCTTTGGGACTTGAAGACGTGGTGATTGGGGCACCTACTCCATGCACCACCTCTATGAATGCCATGTTTTGTCTGAATCCCATAAGGAATCTGCCTGTCTGTGTCTCGACGTTGTTGAGTTGGAGACCAACGTGCCCCGGTGATGGCTGGGGAACATACGTTCCTCTGCATGGCTGATACAGCTCACACGGAGACATCTTCCCTGTAGACTTCTAAGATTACACAAGCATTCAAGGACTCAACTGGACTCAAAAGAACTACGTGAGTTGGCCACACATAGATGTCTGGAGTTGTTTCAGATGCCCCAGGCTATCTGAGACATCTCACAGAGCAGGTCTTGTGTAGATCACCCCAACTTGTGCCATTCAGGGCAGGCTGGGTTGGCCCATGGGCCATGACATGGGGGGAACCCAACTCAACAAGCCGGACCTCCACCCACCCATGCATGGGCCAGACCCATCCCCACCCCAGCCTTGGCCCCTGCCCAGGTGACGCTGGACTCTACGCTTGGAGAATGAGGACGGCGATGGATGGTCCCCACCCATCCTCCTCCTCCCCTCCTTTTGTGCTGCCGGGCCGCGGTGAGCAACGCCGCTGTTTCCAAAGCTAATTTCTCGCTCTGAGAAGCCGCGGCTTTCTTCCCTGCCTCTGCCACGTCGATCCTAACCCTGCCTGCCCTCCCTTGCCCACTCTCACGTGCAGCGACGGGCTCAGACTAGCTCCTCTCCCAGCAGCAGCTACAGCAGCTTTCTGAGTCACCCCGACGTTCCCGCGTGCCCCGGAGAAGACGGGATTGCAGCCGCTCAGCTCAGTGCCTTCGCCGCCTGTTTGCATCACCGAGCTCCCCTTGGAGTGGCGGATTAAGCCTGTATATCCCCAGCTTAGCTCCAGAGCGCATCTCTTCCCTGCCCCACCTCCTGCTAATTCTGAAAGCTATTTCAAAAATGTCCTGGAATCAAACCAATGCTTTTTTTTTTTTTTTTGGGGGGGGGGGGGGGAACACAAAAGAAAAGAAAAAAAAGAAAAAGGAAAAAGGAAAAAGGGAAAGGGAAAGAAAAGAAAAAGAAAAAGAAAAAGAAAAAGAAAAAGAAAAAGAAAAAGAAAAAGAAAAAGAAAAAGAAAAAGAAAAAGAAAAAGAAAAAGAAAAAGAAAAAGAAAAAGAAAAAGAAAAAGAAAAAGAAAAAGAAAAAGAAAAAGAAAAAGAAAAGAAAAAGGGAAAAAGAAAAAAGAAAAATAAAAAAGGAAAAAGAAAAAGAAAAAGAAAAAGAAAAAGAAAAAGAAAAAGAAAAAGAAAAAGAAAAAGAAAAAGAAAAAGAAAAAGAAAAAGAAAAAGAAAAAGAAAAAGAAAAAGAAAAAGAAAAAGAAAAAGAAAAAGAAAAAGGGAAAAAGAAAAAAGAAAAAAGAAAAATAAAAAAGGAAAAAGAAAAAGAAAAAGAAAAAGAAAAAGAAAAAGAAAAAGAAAAAGAAAAAGAAAAAGAAAAAGAAAAGAATTAAAAAATATTAAAAAGGGGAGGCAAATCCTCTTTGCGCCCTGGCACTGCATCCAGACAATGCCGGACTTGCACGTGTTCACACCAGCTTCCTACGGGGATGCAATATGGGGGGGGGAGAGGGGGGGGAGGCAAAATGACACCTCAGCCCGTGCCATCCCGTGTCCAGTTGAAATCCTGCGACTTCTAAACTTAAGCAGGTTCCGCCTGGCTCCTGACATAGGCAGCGGGGAGGAGTACGCACACGCAGAGGACAATTCCTCTGCGCTATCTTGGGTACCGATCTCCAGTGATTCACCCTCTGCAGGTGTCTCATCCTCACGTTTGATTATAACGGGAGTCTTTGATATCTCAGCCTTTACCGTAGACAGGTCCTACCTGTGTGTCTGCTTCTGAGCACCTCGTTGAAGACCGATCTGGTGGATAAATCAGGAAAAACGCTGCGAGTGATCAGAAGCCTAATAAACCACAACCCTGCTTGTGCAATCTTTGCGAGGGCTCGAGAGAAGAGGAAGCAAAAGGAGCAGCAGGAGCTGCTTTGTGTCAAAGTTTGCTGAAAAAGGAAGAGTAAATTAATCCCTCTGTCTTCTGGGGATGAGAGAAGAAGCCAAAAGCTTGAGTAACGTGTCGCAAGCTGAGTCTAATCCGGGCTATCGCACCATGGAGCAGCTTTTGTGCCTTGAAGAGCCAAAGCTGGAGGAGGAAGGGAAATCTCAGAGTCTCACTCAGCAGCTGGGGGAAAAAAAAAAAAAAAAAAAGAAAAAAAAAAGGCTTTGATGGGTTTTCCTATGATTGCACTACTTTACGAGTCTATATCTACGTTAAATATTGACCAAAGCCTAACACCGACCTCCCTATGAGGAGTACGTCATCTGAGGTGGTTTAGAGCTGGGCTACCAAAGGAAGGCATTGGAGGTCTGATAACCAAGAACTCTTGTTCTTCTCCCTCTCTAAAAAAATTGGGCTATCACAGTCACTTTTAGTTGAACCCCTCTTGGAAATGACCCAATCTCAATTGTGCTCGGTGCTCTACAACGTGCACCACATAAAATGGATTCTCTGTGC
The DNA here is from genome assembly GCF_965231255.1 of Vanellus vanellus. Lineage (NCBI taxonomy): Eukaryota > Metazoa > Chordata > Aves > Charadriiformes > Charadriidae > Vanellus > Vanellus vanellus. Next base: position 788,276 of record NC_138933.1, read on the forward strand.
CCTCCTAATTTGGTATAGACAAAGTCCACCTGAAAATCCCTGACCTTTTTCCCCCAAGGGCTCAGAAACAGATGAATTATGGGCAGAGTTTGGCAAACGTTGGGGTGGAGAGGAGCCGAGATGTCCTGCATCCCAAGCCTGTGGCTTCGTGGCAAAGCCTCCCAACTCTTGCGTTGTTCTTGGCCCAAAAGTGGTGTAGCTGCAGGCCCAAGCGGCACAGGGAACCACAGGCTGTATTAAATTTGCCCTCTCCCACATACTCTTCAAAAAAAAAAAAAAAAGAAAAAAGAAAACACCCAATCCCAGAATGGCAGAGGCAAAAGCCAAGGAGAAAGACCTTGGGTGGCAAAACCACATGTTTATAGCCCTTAGGCTTTGACAGATCGTTGGCTTTAGAGCCTTTCTAGCTCCAGAGAAGCAGGAGGCAGCCAGCTCCCAAAAATATGTCATTGCCGGCATTTGGAGAGACACATTTTTGGCAGGCCAGCTCACGAAGACAGGCCCTCTGTCACCGCAAAGTGCTCATCGGCTTGCCCACATGTTGATGACAGCTTTGAGGCTCTCTTGTCTTCTTGGAGGCTTTTCGCAGGAGGAAGGGTGCCGAGCTGTGGGTGCACTCCAGTTTGTGGGTGGAAATACTCCCTGCGTGCGGAGAGGAATGTGAAGAACCTGAGCCCACAACCACATTGAGTCATTGGCCATGGCGAGCAACCGCCGGCCGAGCTGCCGCCCAAGCCCTGAGCTTCTTGCACTGGTAGGGTGGTTTTCTGTCATGTTTTGGTCTCCCTCAACGGAAATCCTTGACTTGACCACCTGGTGTCAGGGGAAGGCTGTGGAGAAGTTTGGGCTTTGTTGGGAGAAAGAGGTCTCCTAGAGTCCATGCATCTTGGGTGACCCAAAGGAAGAGAAATACCCACCTGGACAGTGGGACTTTGCATCTTCCAAGACCAACCACACCTGTGGGAGCCATCTGGAGACCTACGAGCCCATCTGCTGTGTGCTGGAATGCTCCTTGGAGCACCTGGGACCAGGATGTGCTTTATGTACCACGTGGCCCATCCCACAGCTGCGTGGGTTGCCCATGACGTGACCACCGTAGGGGTTGTTTGGGCCTTGAGCCGCCACCAGCAGAGGGACAGAAAAATGGTTATTTAAATGCGCCCTCGCAACGTTCAACATCCCAATTTGTGACTCTCAGCTCCTTCCCACTGCTGCTCCAGGCCTCTGTGTGCCCCAAATCCTGATGGCACTGCATTTCCATGGGACACCGCGAGTGGAGAGTGCCAACAGGATCCAGGAGATCTGAGACACCTGCCTGGAGGGGAGATTTTGGGGCAATAGCAGGTGAACTCCTTCCTGCAGCACCGCTCTCCCATCTGGGGCTGCTCTGGGGACTCCTGCCCCACAAACCTGTCTGCCCCACAAACCTGTCTGCCCCACAGATCATAGAATCACAGAATGGTTTGGGCTGGAAGAGACCTTGAAGACCATCAAGTTCCAACCCCCTGCCCGGGGCAGGGACACCTCCCCCCAGCCCAGGTTGCTCCCAGCCCCGTCCAACCCGGCCTTGAGCACCTCCAGGGATGGGGCAGCCACAGCTTCTCGGGGCACCCTGCGCCAGGAGCTCAGCACCCGCACAGCCAACAATTTCTCCCCAATATCTCACCTCGATCTCCCCTCTTTTGGTGTAAAACCGTTCCCCCTCATCCCATGGCTCCCCTCCCTGATTGAGTCCCCCCCCCAGCTCTCCTGGAGCCCCTTTAGGCACTGGAAGGGGCTCTCAGGTCTCCCCGCAGCCTTCTCTTCTCCAGGCTGAACCCCCCAACTCTCCCAGTCTGTCCTCCCAGCAGAGGGACTCCAGCCCTCGCAGCATCTCCGGGGCCTCCTCTGGCCCCGCTCCAACCAGTCTGTGTCCTTCAGTGATTGTGCTGATAGACTGGTTGGAAAACTCCTTGGAAAAGCAACCTGCCAGTGAAGAGCCTTCTCCCTGTGTCTCAGCAGCTCCTCCTAAACCGTCGAGATGAGATTTCGCTTTGGGAGCTTTTCCTGCCTCCCGCGTGGGGCTTTTCTTCTGCATCCCAATACTCATCCGGATGCTGCTTACGATCCGTGAAGGTATGAGATGCAGCTCGAACCTAAACCGCTGCGACCTGCTGCTTTGGGTCCGCCCTGAGCGTTTCCCCTCCCCATCTCCGAAACGCTGCTTAGAAAGCTCCTGCTTAGCTCTCGTTTGACTGCGAAAGAAAATAAAATCGTCAACAGCGGGAGCCGCGGCGTCTGCAGGTATCCCATTTGCAAAGCTGGGATGCGTCAGGGGGAAAATAACGTAGATTTGTGTGGAGGCAGCGGGGGAGGATTTTGGACATTAAAAGCCCTTACAGGTTGGGTGATGCACCAGGCTGGGATCGGATAAAGTGGGAAACGGAGGGAGAAAGGTGAAGGAAAAAGATGAGCGGGTAGGCAGATGGATGATGAAGCCCTGAGCGACCTTGTCTGACCCCGTAGCTGATCCTCCTTCCACCGGGAGCTTGGACTAGGGACCTCCTGAGACCCCGTCCGACCCAAATCGCCCCATGATCCGACCCGAATTTCGCTATAACCCCTGCGCACCGCACTATCCCACCCCACCTATAAATCCCGACGCGTCCTTGCCTCTCTTTGCGGGAGCTGTTGCCCAAGCCAAGGGGGTTGGCCGCGCGGGAGGCACTAAATAAAAGGTGCAAAGTCCTTGTCTGGTCCTCCCCCCTCGGGCATTTCGGAGCCGTCCCAACCCCAGAGGATGCTTGAACGCATCCCGGGGAGAGCCTGGAACAGGTCCCTGCCTTGTGGTGGTGATGGGCTGAATCAGCTCAAGGCGCTTCTTATCCCGACACGTCTAATTGATACCTTGGGTCCAAGGTGTCATTAAAACGCTCGGATAATCGCTAGAGGTACAGAAAGCCGGACTGTCAGTGTAGGGAGGGTGATTAATGTTCCCGAAATCCAGCGTGGGGTGTGGGAGGTGGGGAAAGGGGGGAGGGGGGGGGGAAGCGGAGGGGGAGAGGGGGCTGGAACAACCCCAGCGGGTCCCGGCGGGGAAGGGCTTTGGGGTGGGGGTGGTGGGGGGGATATGCCCGGGGGGGGGGGTCGGTCGCGGCTCCTCCGGCCCGGCCGGGCTCCGCACGCTGCGTTGGCACTCGCAGGCTCGGCGGGTGATTACGACCTCTCGTTTAATCTTTTTTTTATTAGCATCAAACACCCGTAGTCTTGTAAGTACATGTGTTCTCCTATTGACGCGAGGGAGCCTTTGATGCTGATTTACGGCAGCGAGGTGCAGCCAATCTATAATTGTACCCTAAAAAATTGGGATATTAAGGAATTAAAGGCATTTCTGCGGAGCCAAGCGATCCGATCCCCCTTTCCGCCACCATCCCGCGACACTCAGCAGTGCCTCTCCCGAGGAAGACCTACCGGGTGACGTACCACGGGGGTCAAACCAGCCTTGGGTTATGGGGACAAGGTGATTCCCCCCAAAAAAACTTGTCCTCGGACCTGCAAAACCCAGGGAAAACATTGCTCGGCTGTCTCCAGGAAGGGGAAAAAACCTGATTAAATCCCATATTAAGGAATGGGGAAGGCGGAGGTTGGAGGAGACCCTTTATGCATCATCCTCGGGCTTATAGGCTCCTCCGGTTCCTCGTGCCACCGCGATGGGTTGGAGGCATTGGCAGCGCCAGAAACAGGTCATCGCTGCGGCGTTTTTTGGCAGAGGAGACTTGGCCGCTGCTAAAGAGGCGGGTTGGCATATAGGCCACAGAAAGCGGAGCAGATTTACTTAAAGGCATTTATTTTCTTCTTAGCGCCGAGTTATACTCCGCAGCAAGTAGGTCACCCCATACTTTTCACGACACCAATCGCTCCGGGACCTGCTGGGTACCTCCGTTTTAGGGGAGAGGTTTTGGCGGTACCTGTCTGCGTCTTTCCCATGAGCTGCTGGATGCGGTCCCTGACTGACTGCCAGCGACGCGGAGGGACACGGCGTCTGTCCCCCCACTCACTGTCACCCCCCCCCCCCTCTCTCCTCCATCACCCGGCACCGTGCCCACGCTCCAGCCCGCATCCATCAGAGCTCCCTCGCCCCAACCCAGGCAGGGACCTGGGCCTGATCCCGTTGTCCTCAGCACCGTTTGGAGTCCCCCCAGGAGAAGGAGGTGCCTCCTGGGGGGGGGAGGGGGGGTTGCCCCATCCCACAGGCGGCTCGGAGAGGGTGGCCGGGATGCCCCACGGGTGCTGCCCGTTGGGTGTCGGCAAAGCACAAAGCCAGGTATGGATAGGAAGCGCTGCAAACTCATCTTTCATGTGCTGGCAGGTATCCCAGGAGGTGGGAAATGGGGTGCAGTGGGGCATCTCGGGGCACAGGGGCAGGATTGTGCCCCGGGCTCGAGGCAGGGCTCAATGGGATCCCTTTTGGGGCTCTTCGGGGTCCTCTTGTCTGCAAATAACTCACACCGAAGCCCGTTTGCCTGCCGCGTCTGGCTTCAGGGCTCCCTGAGACCCCTCGGCGCCAGCGGTGTGCCGGTTTAGAGACGGGGAAACTGAGGCACAGCTTGGCAATAGGACTAATGCGCATCTGGGACATCACGCAGCATGGCACGGGGCAGAGCCTGGGTGGAAAGAGCGCCCGATGATGTCAAATCATTCAGTCAGGTTCCCAGATCTTTAGCTTTTTTTTAATTTTTTTTGCCTTTTTTTTTTTGCCTTTTTTTTTTTTTGCCTTTTTTTTTTTTTTTTTCCCTTTCCACCAGTATTTTTCCCCCTCATTTCTTCCAACGGGTCATTTACTGAGTCAGAGATCCCCCGAGCGATGAGCTCATGGAGCCACTGGCGCGCGGCGGACTGGGGGGGGACATGGGGACGCGCCACAACCGGTCACTCCGTGTGCGTGTCCCGTCTTCTCCTCCCCCCCCCCCCTCCCTCCATGCCCTGCTCACATCGGGACGTTTACTCCTCCGGCATGAGGCCACCCTGCAGCCAGACCCCGTCGGGCTGAGCCTCACCTGGGGGTGCTGAACCCCCCCGGGGACCTCTCCGACGCGCTTCCCACCCCCGGCGTGCTGCAGACGGCTTCAGCCCGCTGCATCCGCAGGCAGCAGATTTACAACCGCCCCATCGTCATTCACTGTCAAATTAACAGCTGAGTCAAAACAGGAGAAAAAGCCGGCACGCTTCCTTAGCCCTCTTTCCCTAAATCTTCCCTTCCCCCCCCCCCTCCCTTCCCCCCAAATAAAAGCCTCCTGGAGCTGCCCCTCATCTCCCCGACCCCACACCGAAGATTTTGGTGGCAGGAGCATCCCGTTCCGGATGGCCCATCCACGCAGAAACACCCCCCCCCCCCCCCCCCGCCTGGGCACGCCAGATTTATACCGGCTTCGAAACATAAATGTCAAGTGATGGGGCTGCGTAAATTACTTTTAATAAGAATAATGCTGCGTCTCGCTGGCATGTTAATACATATATTACCCATGCTGAGCGCAGAGGGCTCAGCGGGACGCTGAGCGTTTAATACACTTGTTCGAAATGCTCAGCGGAGAGAAATCAGTGGCTCCCACCGGCAAACCCCAACGCGCGCAGCTCAAGCGTGGAGCGGTTAATGCTCTCTAGCTGGGTCACAGGCACGCAAATCCCCCCCCCCCCCCCCCAGCCCCCCGCCGGCCCCGCCGACGGCGCGCTCGGCGTAAAACCGAAGATGCCAAAGGTTCTCGGCGTGCGCCGGCGGCCAGCGGCTTCCCCGGGGCCGGATTGCGGCGGGGGCTCGGGGTGGGCAGAGGTTGGGAGCCGAAACGCGCGAAGGTGTTCACATCCCAAAGCGACTAAAGCGGGCACGCTCAGACCTTTCTTTCCCCCCCCCCCGCCTCGCCACCCAAAATCCAAGTGGGAAAGGTGCTCCAGCACTAATCCCCTTAACAACCGCCCTTCTTCCTCCCCTCTCTAAACATCCAGAGTTTCCAGGGCCCCTTTTACCCCCCTCCTGCGTCTGCCCACTCTGAATGAAGGGCTTTTACACTCTTCAAGACTTCTTTATATTTTGGAGAGTGTTTTTCTTGCCAGAGTCGCACGCAGGCTGTGAAGCATGAGCTCCGCCGTCGCTTCATTGCGTTCACGGGCTGGAGAGCTCGGGAAGAGATTGATTTACGATTCCCTAAAAGTGATTTATGCTCTTAGCAGAGCGGAGCGGCAGAGTCGTTCCCTTCCCCCCCCACCCCCCCGCACACCCCTTCTCTGTTGAAAGTTTTAAGACGAATTCACGGGCAGCTTCCAAAAAAAAAAAAAAAAAAAACAAAAAAAAAAAACCAAAAAGAAAAGGGGCTTCCCCCCGCAGCCCTCCAACCGCCGGTGCTGCGACTATAATTACCCAACCTGTAATCAAGGTAATTTGCATCCAGCACGACCCAGAGTTGCACATGCCCAGCAGAATTTTCCGAACCCGCCGCAAGCCTGCAGAGCAGGGTGACATTTTTTATAAGGAAAATCCTGCCACGTCATTGTATTCCTCGGGGTCTTGCGCAAGCGCCCGGCGCTGGGGGACGGCGGTGGGAGAGGGTGCGATCCAGCTGGATTTAAGTGTTAACTTAAATTTAGGTGGTGCCGAGCTGCCTTTCCTGGATGTGGGGGTTCTCCTCCAACTGCGCATCCCCGTTTCGCCTGGATCTGCCCGCAAAAATCCCTACTGAACCCACCGATGAGTCTCAGCTGCCACCTTGAAGAAATTATCGCTCGTGCTCTGTGTGTGTCCGCGTGAGCCGGTGTATAAATTCCCCCCTCTCTATGTCTTTTAGACCTGTTGGCCATATTAATATCAGTACTGAGCTAAAGGTCTCAAAGGTAATTAAATTCCTACAGTATTGATGTAACCGGGTGAAGGCGAGGGACGGTATTTCTATCTCGGGGAGGTCTGGGTGAGCTCCACACCAGCGTAACCTTTGGAGCCTCCCTGCCAGAGAGAGACATCAATGCTGCCCAAAGCCCAGTAGAAACTTCACCCGGAGCCCAGATCCTGCTGGCGAATGGAAAACCCATTTTTCAGGTCGTGCTTAAGAGTTAGTGAGAACCTGCTGGAAAAGGTGAGATATGAACCACTGGCAACCGTGTTTCCTCCATCCCAGGACTCATGAACAGCTGCTGGCTCAAACTGCACCCGAAAAACAAAGGTATCGCATCCTTGGGGAGCTTTCACCCAACCTCAACTCACCTTCAGTGCAACCATCCCCGAGGATGGTGTGGGAAACCGTGGTGTGCCATGACCCCGTTGGGCATCCTGCAGCCGTGAATACAAGCAGTGGACCCCCTCCATCCTCCCTTCCCAGTAATCCTCTCCCAGAGGGACCAGTAGTGGGATGGTGATGCGATGTTCGTGCTCGAGCAGTGCCGGAGCCCGGGCTGCGAGGAGCGAGCTGCCAGCTCTCCCCCCGGCTCATAAATCACCGTCCGTCCCGTGGCCTGGCGTTATCATTCATCTTCGAGTCCACACAAATCAATGCGGTTGATGGCTGCCGTCTGCGAAACACCGCTTTTTGCTGGATAACGTGGCATTAGGAGCTGGAGGGAGAGACCATTTTTAAAAGCTGCCAGTAAAGTGTTTTACAGGGCGGCCGGTAATTTATTTTAAAATAAATAAGTTCAGCGGAAGAATGACAGGAGTAAAAGTGAACGCGCCAGTTCCCGGCTTTCCCCGAATTGAGTTATTTTGCTGAACAATAATTGTTGGTTTCTCCTTTGAACTTTGCGTGGCGTCGTGAGCGTTTCTGCACAATTGCAGCGGCTGCCACTCTGTTCTCGGGCTGAACCTCCGAAAATCCTGGGGAGTTAAATCTTGGGTGGTGAGCCCTCAACGCGTGCAGCTTCCCCGAAAGGGAGATGAGGATTTCCACAGCGATCAGGCTCTTGGCCACAGCTGGCCGGAGTGGAAGAGCCAAAGCATCTGCCAAAGCGGAAAAAAGGCATGGCCCATCGTAGGGCTCACCTACGTACCCCGTGGTAGGACCAAAACCATCTGTAGTTTTGCGGGATGAGTTTGGGGCTCGTTGGAGTCAATGGGAGAACTTGCAGCCTATTTCTGATGGGTCTTCTGTGGGATCAGGCTTGGCCGCCACCAAAGGATGCCTATGGTGAAACCATCTCCTGCACCCAGTGCTTGGCCTCTCCAGGAAGGATCAGGGCTGGTTGCTTGGCCCCTTAAGGTCACTGTGAATCATTATGGGCTATATGGGGTGAATGCATACCCAGAGCCTACCCAGCCCCATCACGTTCACCGAGGGATCTGCGTGAAGGCTTGTTGCACCCTCAAGATCTCACCCTTGCTCCAAGTGCTGCCTGAAGGCCATGCCTGAAGCAGCTGTGAGCGCTGAGAGCCCTCCAAAATACAAATAACTTCAGTGGGGCCAAGGTTTTTGGAGAGAAATGTCAATGGCCAAGGTGACACCATGGGCTCTGCGCTTCCCTCATCCCTCACGCCATACCCCAGTGGTGGTGCAGGTCAAAGCTTGGGTTGGCTCCATGTCGAGCTGATCCCAGTCAAACCAGCTCAGCCTGGGGAAGCCGCAAAGCCACATTCACGCCGTGCATCTCTTGACCTGGTAATCCCTCCTGGAGTAGGCAGACCTGGGTGGAGGTTGGCTGGGCACCTATTTCTGCAGTTGATGCCATATTTAACCTGCCCACAACCGGTGGCGTTGACTCCAAAGGTCAGATCCCCCCCTCTCCTCCTCTTCTTTCCTAATGGAAAGAGTTACGGATGCGGAGGAAAGTTCTTTCCATTTCAGATATAATTTTTACAGGATGCCTAACGCTGCCCGCTCGTGTCCGCGCTGGTCTTCCTATTTGTTTGCCCAGTTAGATAGGGGGGACTGCCAAAATCCACGGGGCGAGCTGGTGTCTTTTAGTTGATTAATGGCTCTAAGTGGAGAAAATAGGTATATTTTCCAGCTTTTATCAGACCACCGAAGCATTTCCCAGAAGAGGCACCCCTGGCCTCCATTAGCTCATCCCTAAGTACGATCCTCCAAGCTTATAAATTTTTCTAATGCAGAATCTCTGGGGATGAGGGATGAAATACGGCCCTGGCTGCTACAGAAAGGGAGGCGTTAAAATCTGTTGCTCGCAGGGAACATTGGAACTCAAGTGCTGGAAGAGCAGCTCAGACAAATCTCCATCGGGAAAGCTTTCTGCTCGGGCCAAGATAACCAAGTGGGTCACTTGGTCCCATCCCACCTCGTCGACCGTAGCTTCAGGCTAACAACCACTCGGCTCTGGTGGAAGTGAGCCTTGAGGTGAGGAGTCCTCTCCTCGTTCATGGGTTTGGTTTGCTTTTACGAGCTTAAAAACAGCTCAGTAAATGCTTGAGTGCCATGTAATTCCCAGCAACCCCAAATCTACCTGTCAGATAGAGATAAAACCATCCTCTTGCACGCGTTGGTTGTTAGAAAGCTTTTCAGCTGGAGTTGTCCAAGCGTTTTGCCAGGGAAGTCACAGCCGTTATTTCTTGTACAGAATAAGAAATTGGAGCAACGGGAGGGAAAATGACATGGCCAAGGTCACCGGCGAGCTGATGGCAGAGCCAGGAAAGAGCATGCAGGAGATAAGGTGCAAGGAGGTGGTTAAGTGCTCCCAACCCTTTCCAGAGACGGTCGGAGCAAGTGGAGCTGAAAACTCAAAGCTCTCCAAGAAGCCGTGGCTGCTTTCAGCCCAGAGAGCAAACATCCTGCTAGGTATAACGGCGTCAGACCTGGTCACTTGAGAAAAGATGTTACGGGGTGAGAACGGGCTAAAATAACAATGTGGGAATCAACCTGGATTTGGATGCAAAGGTGGAGCAATGCTAGGACATGTGTCCAGCTCACTGGGCACGGTCCTCACCTCTCAATACACACCTTTGCCACTCCTTGGGTTTGCAATTTGTAGGGCAAAGCAAGGAGAGCAAAAAATCCCATGGATAAACCACTCTTGCACCTTTCCCCCCCACCCCCGGCAAATGCGGCTCACTCTGTCCCAGATGGGGGAAGAGATGGATTCAGGGGCTGAGGGGGTGTCCTGGTTGTCCATGACAGGGGGACAGGTTTTGCAGAAGTGTGCAGCAGAGGACATTGTTGAAGAGGGAGCCGAGCAAACTGAGGTTGGTGGCTCGTTCCTGATTTCTGGGTTCATGAAACGCAAATAGATACAGTAGAGCGTTTTGGAAGGAGCCTCATCTCTGGTGCCTGCAGAAGGTGCACTGCTTTGGCAGGAAGCAACAAGGTGCGAGCTGGTATGGCTCATCCCCAGAGCTTAGTCATGGAGTTAAAGGGTGGTGTCATCAGCGCACAAAAAGAAAACTCCCTGGTCTGAGTTTCATCCCGGCGTGATGACAGGGGCAGATTGAACTGGCTTTGCCTTCCCGAAGCTGTTGAGTTCCCAGAAATCCCATTTACTGCCCTTCTCCCGACCCCAGAGAGGGAAGAAGGCATTGAGCGTGCATAAAACATTCCAGCAACAAACCTGGTAGGAGAGATCTGGGACCCGCGGTTGCAGTCGGGGCTCATTGTGCAAAGTGCTGTGCAGAGACGGGACCAAAGAGGACCTGATCATTAAAGAGGGATTCGTTATACCCAACTTCACAGCCCCCAACAGCTCTCTGCCCTGAGCCGAACGTGCAACAGAAGGTGCAACAGCCCAAATCTCTTCCGTGTCTTCAGAAATCATGAAGCCGAGGATGTCCCAAATCCCAGACGCCCTCAGCTCGGTTGGGCCGGTGCCATCGGATGCTGCGGCTCGTTTGAAGCGCTGCAGAACTGGTTCGTGTGTGACCGGCCAGGCAGCTCCCGCCTCTCCAGGTGGATAAAGGGGTGAGTTTTCTTTGCCGTCCCCTCAGCCGGCTCTAGTCACCCTAATCCATCGCGATGATGCCAAGTAACGTGCGTTTTGCTGGGAGGAAACGCACCGTGCAACGTTTTGAGACCCAAGCTCCAAAATCCCGGGGTGAAATCATGATTCCCTGGATGGGACAGCTTCATCGGCGATGGTGGATTTTACTCAGGTCCGAAGACCTCGTGGGGGAATAAAGCTGTCTTCGATGGTGGTATTTTGGGTACGCAGCAGGTCTGACCCCTTTAGATGCTGAAGGCAAGCATGCACAGGGCTTGGTGCCCACACATCTGAAACCCAAGGTCATCGCTGGCTTTCACCACGTCTTTTCCCATCCCTTTCTCTTATTTTAGCTCACCAGACAAGAGACTTCAAAAGAAAATCTCTTTACAACCAGCAAGGCGAGCCGGGCTCACCACCCTGGCAGAGGTTGTTTCGAGGTGGATTTGCAACGCGTGGGTATGAGCAGCCACCAGCCGCCGTGAATCACAGGGTTGCAAATGCTGAGTAAAGGTCCACTCCCCGGAGCCGAGCGCTGTGATTCAGGGAGCAGGAGCGTGCACGAGGCCGTGCCTGCCCCGGAGATTTTGGGGCTTACAACCTACTCCTTCCAACCAAACCCTAGGTTTGGGAGAGATCTCCCAACTCAGTGGGCATTAATCCATCAAATCCCAACCAAGCGAGGACTGAGGGTGGGCAGTGACTTCTGCCGTGGTCCAGTTGCTCGAGGTCTCCGCTGGTCTGGGCACCTGATTCCCCAAGAGATGG